>NC_139024.1:139745305-140120193 GCF_964662115.1 Mustela nivalis
TCAATTATACTTAATCCCTATCTTATACTACTCAGAAAAATGAACTCAAAATGCATTAAAGACTTAAGTTTAAGACCTGAAATTGTATAAATTTATAATATTTGCAAATCATATATCTGGTAGGGGATTAATATCCAAAATAGAAAAATAATTCATACAACTCTATAGCAAACAAACAAACAAATAAACAAACTAATAGTTCTTCGTTATTTTTTAAAAAATTTTAAAAGATTTATTTATTTTAGCAAGAGAGAGTGCGTGAGTGAGTGAGCATGAGTGGGGGAGGGGCACAGAGAGAGACCCTCAAGCAGATCCCCCCACTCCCGGAGCGAAGAGCCAGACATAGTGGGGCTCGATCCCACGAGCCATGAGATAATGACATGACACCAAGAGTTAGAGGCTAAACTAACTGACCCTCTCAGACTACCCTTAACAATCCTTTTTAAAAGTGGGCAGAGGAACTGAATAGAGTTTCACAAAAAAAATACAAAAGACCCTCAGATGTGAAAAGATGCTCAACAACCAATCATCAGGAAAGTGAAAATCAAAACCATAATGAGATATCACCTCACACCTGCTCAAATGGCTATTTAAAAGACAAAACCAAACCAAAACAAACAAACAAACAAACAAAAAACAAGAGATAGCAAGTGATGCCACAGATGTACAGAAAAGGGAACCCTCGTGCCCGATTAGTGAATGTAAATTGGTGCAGCCACTATGGAAAACAGTACGGAGGTTCCTCAAAAACAATTAAAAATAAAGTCACCATATGGTCCAGCCGTCCCACTCCTGGGTATATAGCCAAAGGAAGTGAAATGAGGATCTCCTAGAGGTATCTGCACTCCCATGTTTATTGTAACATTACTCACAAGAGCCAAGATATGGAAACAACCTAAGTTCCTATAAACAGATGATTGGATCATGAAGATATAGTACATATACACACAATGGAATATTACTAGGCCATGAGAAAGAATAAAATCTTGCAGTTTGCAACAACTTGAATAGGACATCATGCTAAGTGAAGTAAGTCAGACAAAAAAGACAAATATTGCATTTGTGTCACTTATATGTTGAATTTTTAAAAAGACAAACTTGGAGAAGGCAGCAGAATGGCGGTTACCAGAGTTGAGGGTGGTGGAAATCGGGAGATGTTGGTCAAAGGGTATAAACTTTCAGTTTTAAGATTAACAAGTTTGGGGATCTAATGGGTAACATAGTTGTTTTATTATGATAATAATAATAGCTAATGATACTGTATCATCTACCTGAATGTTGCTAAAAGAGAAGATCTTAAATGTTCTCATTGTCCACCAAAATGGTTATTATGTGACAGGACAGAAGTAATAGTGTAGTGGTAATCATTTTATAATTTATAAATGTATCAAATCAGCACTTTGTACACCTCAGACTTATGTAATTTTATGTGCTAATTCTATCCTAAAGATGAAAAAAAAAAAACCTCTTAAGCTGCTGATTTAAATTCATTGAATTTATGGAAAATGCCCACCGTATAATCCAACCAGCAGAATCAGTCCTGTTTATCAAAAAAAAAAAGGGGGGGGGATTGCCAATGAGGCTTACTTTGTATTTAAAAGTCTGACTTTTTTTTCAATTCAAATAAAATATGTTAATGTAAAAGTTTAATTACATTAAAATATATTGTTCAGAAGATAAAAAGGCAAGCCAGGTACTGATCATGGTGAGCACTGAGTGTTTTAGGTAAGTGATGAATCACTAAATTCTACTCCTGAAACCAATATTACATTATATGTTAACTAACGAGAATTTAAATAAAAATGTGAAATAAGCAAAAAAAGGCAAGTCACAAACTAAGAGAAAATAATCGTTAACAAATGAATCGTTAACAAATGAGATATACGAAGACGGCTTATTACTCACTAATGAGATCAATCCCACCAAAAAAATGAGCTACACCTCAAGAAACAGGTGCTTCCCAAAAGAGATGTACAAAAATAACCAAAAACGGCCAAAAATAACCAGGTGGCCAAAAATGACAGGAAAAGATATTCAACATGTTTAGTCATCTGGGAAATGCAACCTAAAACCACAGAGAGATACTACTCACTCCCTAGAAAGGCTAAAAACAAACCAAAACTACCAACACCAAGTGTTGGCAAACATGGGGAGCAACGGAAACTCTCATACTCCGCTGGTGAGAATGTAAAATGCTACAACCTGTCCGGAGTTAAGCACACACTTCACTTGCAACCTACGTTTTTACAAAAGGGTAATGAAATGATATGTCCACGTAAGGCTTGTCTCTGTTTATAGCAGCTTTATTCATATTAGCCACAAAGTAGAAACAACTCAAATGAGCAAATGGACACTGTGGGATGTTCAAACAATACACAAAGCCACTAGCTGATAAAAAGGAAGGAACTACTATACACAGAACAACACAGATGGCTCCCAAAACCTCAGGCTGAGTAAAAGAAGCCGGGAATAAAATCTCATGTAGGTAAGTGGGATTCTGTTTTGTCATGCGATGAGAGACATAGGATCTAGCGATAAAATGAGATGACCCGGGTTGCTTTTGGGTGGGTGGAGGGAGACCAGTTGTGAAAAGGGGCACGTGGCAACTTTCTGGATTAACGGAAACATTCTGTCCCTTGATTCAGGTGATATCGCATGGATTCAGATATCATCAACACTCACCCAGCTGTTAAGTGTCCACATTGTGAACCTCAACAAAGGTTGTTTTTTAAAAAACACACAAAAATGCAGTCATTTGGCTATTGTTGATCTAGCAGGAAAGACATTTACATAATTTTGTTTGTGGGAATTATGCTGAAAACCTTGTACGAGAATAGCATGAGGAAATAAATATATGTTCTGAAAGAGCCAAATCCTCTGATCATTATCCAGGGAAAGGACTTCAAAAATACTTTGAGTGTTTCTTGGGATGCCTGGGTGGCTCAGTTGGTTAAGCATCTGCCTTTTGCTCAGGTCATGATCCCAGGGTCCTGGGTTCAAGTCCCGAATCTGGCTCCCTGATCAGTGGGGAGCCTGCTTCTCCCTCTGCCTCTGCTGCTCCCCTTGCTTGTGCTCTCTCTCTCTCTTTCTCTCTCTCTCTCTGACAAATACATAAATAACATCTTTTTAAAAAGTGCTTTGAGTGTTTTTAAAAACTATTCAGATGGACACTCCAGTTGCGCAAAATGGGAAGACGAAGTTAGGTTTTGATCAACATGATCATTCGTGATCAGCGAGTTTCACAGTCATGGCTGCAGGATAGCACACTGGTCGTCAAGGTGGCCTGTAATCCTGTTTCCACCACGTTAGCTCTAGAGCAAGCCATGAAATCCTTCCAAGCCTTAGCGTCATCTACCTTATGAGTTTGTGAGAATTAAATTATATGAGAACGCCCATGGAGAGCTTTCAGAACAGTGGTTGTTATCAAAGAGCGTGCAGTAAAAAAGAAGGTGCTATTTTCAATATCCTAGGCCATTTGGATGAGTTCTGTCTGCAAAGACAGATTCTCCGACAGTCTGCCTCTCCCAGGCGTAACAATCACAGACAGAAATGCATCTGAACTACCTATCCCGCCAAGAATACGTATTCCTAGTCACATGCATCATCTAAGTTTTTAGGTGGCTGCGTTTATAAAAGGAATAGAGCCATAAAAGCAACCGTCCAAGGTGGGGGAAGCAGCCAGTGGATATCATCCCCTGCATTTCATCAGAGGAGAAGGGACCAAACAGGGGAGGGAGAGGTCACTGAAAGAAGAGGCTTGCCACAGGACAGTCTAAGAGGGAGAGGGACTAATTAGAAAGAATTGGGGAGAAAAAGCAGACTGTTGAGGGCACTTGAAAAAAACACCCTAGGGAAATTATTCACTTAAATCAAATGTGTTTAACCTAGAGATAACACAGGATAGTGTTCTCAACCAAAAGAAAATCTGGGCCTATTCTGTGTGCTCCCCACCAGAGCTATTCCCAGGGGGTAGAGGGGAATTTCAGCTCAACAAAGAACTGTCTAATAGTCAAGAGCTGGCCAATATTGGTACAGAGTGTCAGGAGCTAATGAACCCCAGAGGCCCCCGGGTTCTCGGGGACTTGAGGCAGTGTGGATGGGGATGTCTTGCTTCTCCTTTTAGCACTGATAAGACTTCTTAAATGTTGTCTGCTCTCCATGGACAACTTGTAATTCAATTCTCCATGAGCAGCCCAGGCCTGACATTTAATGCGGTCTTCACGAAATCAGCTGCAATATAACTAGGATGTTTCTCGTTGGGATTCAGTCCCTCTGTTGACTTTCTCTTTCTCTGTGGATTCATGCTGGGTATAAGCATCTCTTTAGCAAAAAGCAGAGCAGAGCAGGAAAGACCCCTGAAAAGAAATCCAGCTCACCCCTAAGAAACACCAGTGAGAAAGCTCTGGATTTCTGTCTCTTTCCATTTTTGTTTCTCCAAGAATAGAATGAGCTAGGGAGAAAGGGAAAGGGCTTCCCACCAGACCACAGAGAGAGATGGTCCATTGTGGTGGGGGAGTGGGGTGAGTGGGAGCTGGGGAGAGGGAAAGGAACGGGAAGCCAGAATGAACTTCCAGACCTTTGGGGGCACACGCATGTACAAAAAGTATTTTGTAACCCAGTACATGCATTTGGATTAAACGTAGTGTTGTTCTGACGTGGTCAAGCAGATCCAAATTGATGGACCAATATCTCAAATGAGTTCCAATTCAGAACTGGGACAAAAGTGTTATCTTTTAGTCCGATCTTATCTTGACCCGAAGCGTGAAACAGAACGTGAAACAGAGGTCCTTATAAAACATTCAGAGAAAGTTGCCTTTGGTGTTGAAAGTTCCCGTATTTGGTTTCAGTCCAAAAGTGACTTTTCCCCACTCTGCATGACTTAATAATAAGGCATTCAGTCACCGGGGCTGCGGGCCTGCAGCGTGCCCCCGTCCCCCAAACCTTCTTCACATTTCACTGTCACTGCCCTGCCTGTTCCTATTAATCCCCAGAGGTGTAGCCGCCCCCCCCCCCCACAAAGATTCCTGAGCGCAGCATACCTCAAGGAGGGCCCTGAGGCTGACTGTGACCTTGTGTGCCTGTGGATGTGGAGACTCGCTCACCACCCTAAATAAACAGAAGAAAAGTTTATTTATGGAGAGAGGAGCGGGGACTGGGAGAGGGAGAACCAGAGAATCTAAAAGAACTGCATTCCTGAGCTCTCGCTTCAGTAGGAAACCCATATGCACCCCTCGAGGCTCTTTTGGGGACACTGAGAGAAGCAATGTAGGACGACAGCGGCAGCCTGATCCTGTGGTTTTTATCACACTGAGCTTCCAGGAAGGAATGCTGGGCCTCTCTCAGCGCACAGTTTCCCAGACCTGAACTAAGAGCAAACTCAAGCTAAACAAATTGGGGCCCAATTTCTCTAATTTCAGAATTAAGATCAAAAAGCCCTTTGTGATCCTAAGGCAGGTCTGTTTGTCTCCAAAATCCACATTCTCAACTACCCCATACACTGGCTTCCATACAGCGGGATCCTAGAAATGCCCTCTTCCCCTCCCCTTTATATAGGGCTGCCTCTGGGAAGCAGGGGCCAAGAGCCAAGGTCTAGGTCATGCAGGTTTCGGCTCAGATGCTGCTCCTCCCGCAAAGCCTTCTCTGAACACCCAACCTAAGTTACACACCACCCCCCATGAATCTCTATCGTCGTAGCCTATATTAATATTGTCCTCACAGCATTTATTACACTCTGAAGTTAGCCTGTGTATCTGTTTACCCATTTGTCACCCCTGCCGGGAGGCCAGACTCTCCTGGAGCCCAGGGGCCTGGGGATTGTTAAACACTGCTCTATCCTGATACTAGACAAGTGCCCAGGGCTCAAGAGATAGCGAAGGAATGAAGGAATGGAGGATTAAATGGGTGAATGGATGCACCCAAAAAGTGGGTCAGGAAATTTTGATCTGTGGGATGTATAAGCCAGAATAACAAGGAAGAGGAAAGAAAAGGAAAAATGAGATTAATTTGTTTGCTACCTGCCGTCTCCCCGCTACCCTCAAGCTACCTAGCCCTACCCTTATTTAAATCCAAAAACGTGCTCTGTACGATGGCCCTTCTGTATATGTCTGTTGCGTCCATCTCATCCCACGGGCATTCAAAGACGTTGTTTCCTTACTGACTTTCTGTCTGGATGATCTTTCCATTGGTGAAGTACAATGTTCAAGTCCCTGCTGTTATTGTGCTGTCATCAATTGATGTCTAGCGGCAATGTGTTCAAGGCCCCAGGGAGCCACGTTCCCTTGGAACATTACTGATGATCTTTGATTTGGAAGGGCTGAAAGGGGTCAAAGTCACATTTGTGATGCAGCTATCATCCAGCCCAAAAATTCTCAACCAGAGGGAACATCCCAGAATCTCTGGGAAAAAGGACACAGTGAAGTGCATGGAACTTACCATGCTTTGTTTGCTTTTGGGTTTTTTAACACTTATTATCAGGGGGGCCCAGGTTCAAAATGGTTGGAAAGTGATCTAAATAATGTGATCAGAGGAGATTTGCAGGAAACAGGAGTAACAGGAGAGAGTCAAAGATGAGTCTGAAATTTGGAAGTTTAATGTCCAGGAGAACAGTGGTTTCTATTAACCATTATGGGGAATTTGGGACAAGCTAACCTGGGGGATAAGAATAAGTCTGAGTTTGCTGAGCTAGGTGGCAGCATGATGTTTCAGTGACTGTGGTAGCTTGTGGGTAAGCTAGCAGAAAGTAAGAATCGGTGACACAAGTGCGAACCTTATACAAAATTTGGATTCTACTGTCTACCATAATGGAGAATATGTATCCTGCCCTCACCCTTTTTCCTGGCACAGAGCTTCAGTAACCCTTGGAATTCCCAGAGGACCAGGTGCCATTGATAGGGTAATGTGAGCACTCAAGGTGGGTCCCCAGGTAGCTTTCAGTTGGGGGCTCATCTCCAGAAAGACCAACCATGTAACTGGAGAGTTGGAATTTAGACCAGCCCAGCCTCCACAAAAGGGGGACTGGAGATTGAGTTCAATTGTGGAGCCAATGATTTAATCAGTCCTGCCTACACAATGAAACCCCAGTAAAAACTCTGGATGCAGGTTCAGTGGAGCTTCCCAATTGGTGAGCCCACTCATGTGCCAGGAGGGTGGTGCACCTCGATTCCACATGGAGAGGCAGGGAAGTGCTGGACCCTCCCAGAGTTTACATGAGCATGTCTCCCATTTGGCTGTGCATGACTGGTGTCCATTGTGATAAAACTATAATCGGAAGTAGAGTGCTTTCCTGAGTTCTATTAGCCCCGTGAGTTATTGAACCGAGGGGCTCGTGGGAACCCTGACCTTGACAGCTGGTCAGTCAGAAGCGTGGGTGGCCCCGAGACTGTCAGCAGGTGTCTGAAGTGAGTGCAGTCTTGGAAGACAGATCCCCTAAACCCGTAGAGCCTGTTGCTATCCAGGTAGCTGTGTGGGAGCTGTATCATGGGACACCCATTTGGGGTGGAAACAGCATCTACACATGTCTGTAGGGTGAGCACGTGTAGCACACAACAGTTGCTAACGTACATGGAGATCTTTGAGGGCTAGCTCCAAGTGGAAACATTTTGGATGAATTTCCTATTTTATTTCTCACTCCTCTTCGTTGTTCACTGACACTAATTAAAGAATTCTAAGTGCTATGATGGGTGATGAAGTTTATCAAAGAAATACAGTGTAAGAGGGTCGGCCTCATTTGGGACACTCCTTTAAGGACACCCACTTAACCAAATAGGAAAATATTTAATCTTCCAACTTTAATATGTAAAATTACAAGGCTCTGAAGGAATGTAAGGAACATTTATCTGTGCTTAATCCTTGGCTTCTTTATTTTTTAAAGAATTCCAAGATGCCACTTATTTTTAAGAGGAGGAGGTGATGACAGATTTTGGGGGGAGGTGGGGAATGAAAGTAAGACCACCACATTAAGGATAGATATCCATGTAAGATACTATCCACAGCAGAAATGGTAACATGTAAAAATAATAAAGCACAGCTTAGATTTGAGAAAATGTGGTGATACCATTAAGATAGCCTTTGCTTTGCTATAACTCTCAGAGGCTCTGCCTTACATGTATTTATGTAATCATGTAAACACGTAATTACTTTTTCCTTAATCTGTTTTCTGTTCTCAAATATTACTGTCTCAAGGCATAACTGTCTTAATAAAATGTCTAGATTGCTGGTGAGGTGGCTAAGACAGGAGTCTGTTTCATTCCATGTTACGCATTCTGAAAATCAAAAAACACTTAATTTTCCGCATTAATTGAATTTTGGGAAATAACTCTTCACTCCTTACACAATACACTGTACACTGGAAGAAGCCAGCTTTGTCTCCTATATACATAGGAGGACTTCCATGGAGCGGACAATAGTCTTCCCCTCTAGGTCCTGCTTTTCTATATGGAGAAGATGATTCAGGAGTCAACCCTAGGGCTTCTGGATCGCTATATTGTTTCCCACCTGCCCTCCAGATGGCCAGCTCAAGGGAGGTAGATACACAAAATCCAAAACTCTATTTTTAGGGCTCTGTGCATTAAAATCCCTTCATAACAAGTAAGTCAATTTTATGTCCTCCTGACCTTGAAATCTGAGTTATCTATATTAAATTAATGAACCACCCAGTGCAAGAAACTAGCTACTACTGAGATCAGATGGCTAATCACAATCTTAATTAGACCAAGAGACTAAGGATAAAGACGCTGCCAACAGTGTGTGGTCCTTACCCTCCCCTAAGCTATCTATAGCTAAATCTAGCCTTCACCTGCCAAAATCTTACTGAAAATATGCTGTATGATAGCCAACAAAAAACATGGCTTTGATTGAGGTAAGACTCACACTCTGACGGGCTTCCTCTCTTCAGGGTGATTTAAATAACCAACATATGAAAACAAACCTACCCATCTATTAAAAGAAAGGAGCGCTCTAAAATCTGGAGGGATTTTTTTTTTTTTAGGTGTTCTAGCACGATACCATGTTAGATGCCTGTTAAATACTCCTCAAGATGGTGCTGATTAGTTTATAATAACTATAAGAATAGGAGTCATGCTAGGCAGCACTAGGCAAAGGGAAAGAATATACTATATTTACACACAATGTAATTAAGTTACTTAGCATTGACATGGGAGCTCTCCTGCCGAAATCTTAAATCACTATGTAAATATCAATTATATATCAAAATTCCAATAACTCAGCAGGCTCTGATATTTGCTTGGACTCACTGTTGAAGAACAAGTTCTGTGGCTGTGAATACTGATGAAATAAACTCAGAGTCCTTGCCCTCCTCTGCCCTGAAATTAGTCAGGGTTATTATTAATGGACACGCTGCCCAGGACTTGCGTAGCCCTTTGTAACTCAATGCGTAGTAGAGCACTGAACTTATCACTGACACAATCATTCCTTTATTGCTGTTTTAGCTATTACCCTAACAGGTTCTGTGAGACAATGAAGGAAATGTTCATCACAAATCTACAGCAGAAACTGTGCATGGTGAAGCCCATCTGGGCACCTAAGGACTTGAGCTGAAGAAGCTTGCAGAGCAATGAGCTTCATCCCTATATCTAGAGGTGCATTTGGTAAGTAGAACAGTTAATACTAATTCCAGATGCCCTTTGGACAGCTCAGAATAAGCAGGTCCAAGCTCTGAGCTATCTTCAACTGCCTCTCTAGGTTATCAGAACCATGCTGTAAAAATGAAGGATGTGTCTGTTGGTGGGAATGCAAGTTGGTGCAGCCACTCTGGGAAACAGTGTGGAGGTTCCTTAAGAAATTAAAAATAGAGCTACTCTAAGACCCAGCAATTGCACTACTAGGTATATACCCCAAAGATACAGATGTAGTGAAAAGAAGAGGCATGTGCACCCCAATGTTTATAGCAGCAATGTCCATAGAAGCCAAACTGTGGAAAGAGCTGTGATGTCCATTGACAGATAAATGTGTAAAGAAGATCCGGTCTATATGTACAATGGAATATTACTCAGCCCTCAGAAAGGATGACTAGTTACCATTTACACTGACCTGGATGGAACAGGAGAGTACTATGGTGGGCAAAATAAGTCAATCAGAGAAAGACAATTATCATCAAGTTTCACTCATGTATGGAGTGTAGGAAACAGCACAGAGGATCACAGGGGAAAGGAGGGAAAACTGAATGGGAAGAAATCAGAGAGGGAGAAAAACCACGAGAGACTCTTAACTATGGCAAACAAATGGAGAGTTGCTGGAGGGGAGGTGGGTGGGGGAGGGCTGGGGTAACTGTGACGAGCACTGGGTGTTACCTGCTACTGATGAAATGTTGACCACCACATCTGAAACTAATGATGTACTTACTATGTGTTGGCTAATTGAATTAATTTTGTTGTTGTTGTTATTAACAAAGACTTTACTTATTTATTTAACAGAGAGACAGCGAGAGAGGGAACACAAGCAGGGGGAGTAAGAAAGGGAGAAGGGAGCTGAGCAGGGAGCCCAACTCAGGTTTTAAGATCAGGACCCAAGGACCATGACCTGAGTCTAAGGCAGTTGCTTAACCGACTGAGCCACCCAGGCACCCTGCCTAATTGGATTTAAACTTAAAAAAAATGAAGGATGTGTTACCGATTGAGCAATTTATAAGACAACCAAACCCTAGCCTTATCACACAATCATGTATTTTTTTTTAAAGATTTTATTTATTTATTTGACAGAGAGAGAGATTACAAATAGGCAGAGAGACAGACAGAGAGAGAGATGAGGAGAAGCAGACTCCCTGCTGAGCAGAGAGCCCTATGTGGGACTCGATCCCAGGACCCCGGGATCATGACCCGAGCCGAAGGTAGAAGCTTAACCCACTGAGCCACCCAGGCGCCCCCAATCACGTATTTTTTAACCAGAACTACCGCAAATGAACAGATTCTCTCTCCAAGAGGAGTTGCTTGCATTAATTTTTTTTTTTTTTTTTAAATCACATCTCTGGAAATTCCTCTTTGCAACATAACACATTATGGTTTGTTTTGTTTTTGTTTTTAACCCAGCTCAGTGATAAGAAGTCAGTCCTTTGGGCTAACTTGAGACCGTTGGCTCGTGTTGACAGCAAGGACTGGGCAACCAGGAAACCATGTGCTCACCGGCTGCTTCATCCCCCTTTCCTTTCCAGCGGCTGCCAGGTGTAGCCTGACTTCCCCGGGGCCTCTGGCTCTCAGTCGCATCCTGCCCGTTATCTCTGTCTGGCAAACAACCACTCTGGGCTTCCAGAACTTCAGAGCTTTCGGGGCACTGATGATAAGTTATTCTCAGCACACTCCCCCCCCCCCCAAACACACCCAGTGCCAAAAGTGCTTTTGGCCGGCAGACTGAGGAAGACTTGTTGTCGCCGCCCGTTATCTCTCGCCCCGAGTCCCCTTGGCAGATGTGCAAGCCCATCTCTCGGGCAGGGAAGCCGGGCGCTGGCCTCGAGATGAGTCAGCGCGTTCGTAAACAAGCGTCGCGGAGGAAATGGCAACCCGTCTTGAAAACAAAAAAAGAAACATGTGGAGGTTTGCTGGATGCTGAGCTGTTTGTCCTCCGCCGTGCGCCCCTGCTTTATCTCCCTTCGCAGCCTTCCTATCAGAGAAACTGGGAAGTTAATAGTTTATCAAATGTTCATCGGCTGCAATGTTTACGTACTCCTTACATAGCCTGGAAAGTATTTTTTGGTGCGGCGGGGTGTGTGTGTGTGTGTGTGTGTTGGGGGGAAGGGTGTAATGTTTTCCTTGATTGCAAACTTCTATCTTTGTTATTCAGCCCCTCTTTCCTCCGTATTCTAGGAAGTCCCCAGGCTCCCGAGGCTGGTGTTGTCTCCTGAACTTAGCCGGTGGCCCCCAGGAATACTGTCCTGACCGTGGCCTTGAAGGTGTCTGCAGGCAGAGAAGAATGGCGAGCTTTCTCAGGGAGACAGGAAAGCAGTAGTGCCAGCCGGCCCCCGGAAGGGCTCTGTCTCCGCAGCAGAAGCACAGGGCGGAGGAGGAGTGGGGGGCACCGCTCACCCCAGGCCTGCCCAGCAAACACGGCGTGATGCCGGCAACTCAGTGCTGGCCACGGAGCCCAACTACCCCCCTCTCAGTGTCTGCCGGTGCCACATGTGGGCCAAACACTGGGCTTTGGTGATTCAGCAGGAACCCAGAGGGCCCACAGGAGATGGGAACTTGACCTTAAAAGGGTCATGTGTCCTCCCTGGGCTTGTTGCGGGAACTCGGGAGGAGGAGGTCTGCGGCAGTCCCCAGGACCACCTTCCTCTCAGAGATCTAGAATGTACACGAGTGGTGCTTCGCATACCAGACTCTCCACGGTCACCTGGGGTTGGGACCACAGATGAGACGGGAGTCTCTGGGGTGACACAGGCACATCTTGCAATAATTCTGTGGTAAGAGAGTCATCACAGGGGTGACCGTATCTCTCGGTTTTCTCCAGAAGATTTTTAGTTTAACCTGGCATATGTATTTTTTTTTAAATTAAGATTATTTATTTATTCATTTGAGAGAGAGAGAGAGAGAGCACAAGCAGGGGAGGTGGGGGAAGGGGCAGCGGCAGAGGGAAGCAGGCTCCCTGCTCAGCCAGAAGCCCAACACGGGGCTCGATCCCAGGACCCTGAGATCATGACCTCAGCTGGAGGCAGACACTTAACCGACTGAGCCACCCAGGTGCGCCCCCTGCCCGCATATGTATTAATAACCTTTTAAATTAAGTTAATTTAATTAATTCAGCTTTTTTCAAGGTGAAGTAGGAAGCTACCAGTTTTCTACAAGAAGTAGAAAATGACCAGCACCTCACTGTTTTCACACTCAAGAGCGTCCTCACTGGCACGATCAATTGTCCCCCTCATCAGTCCACACCCTCACGGGGCGACAGATAAGCCTTCCCCATGCCACAGCTGCATGGTTAGGGCCACTCACCATCTGGGCTTTTATTTAACATGCTTTCGGCAAACATTTGCTCAGTACCCATGAGGTGCCAGCCACTGTGGTGGGCAAAGGGGACAAGGACATGGATATGAGAGACAGACTCATGGGCAGATGACTGCAGGGCCCGGCATTAAGTGCAGAGCAGATGCACGCACAAAACAAGACCGCAGCGTGCATTCCAAATGTCCCTTTAGTGAGGAGCTGCCCGCCCACTTAGCAGGTTCCCCTAGGTAACCTATAAATTTACTGAGGGTCTGCGCTGGCTTGCAGGAGAGGATGGCAGGGGCAGCATGAGCAGGGCGAGCAGACAGGAAGCCCTAAGCCCGTGGAGCAGACGTGTTCTCCCTGTGCTTCTGGAAGCATTATCGGCAGCTGGGGAGCGGCGTGTGAACAGGCGCACAGAAGCACTCACATTTTCCCTAAAGACGTGCATAATTTTTAACTTTAATATCTACTCCTATCAGTGCTTGGCTACCAGCAAACGTATAAAATTAATCCACTCTACAGACACTGAGATCCATGCATGGAGTTTTAGATGAACAAAGAAGACTTGTCCTTCGATTCTATTTTTACGCATGTCTCCTGGCAGGGGACCATTCTCTCTTTTATGATCAGCCTTCAGCACTAACGCAAAACTTAATAAGTACTAATTTTTCTAATCATTTCTTTTTTCAGTGGCTGAGTGAACATGCCTCCTCTTTTAAACTTGGCTTGTGTTCCTGAATGTTCTACCTGGACATCCCCAGACACTTCATTTTGTTCTGAGGCCGATGATACTCTAAGATCCCATTCACATGTCGACTCCTTGGGAAACCAATCCTGAGCCCATGAGGCAAGCCTGGCTCTCTTCTGTGTGTTGATCGTCGACGGCACTTAGCACATTGGTCTCTAAGTCATTGTCCACAGGGATATTCAATTCCTGGAAGCCAGACATTGCCTCTGATTCACTGGCAATTCTGGCACTGAGCCCTGAGTTCAGCTAAATGATACATCCTATTTTGAATAAACCTCATCATAGGTTTGTATCTTTACAAAAGAGCATACAACTCAACAAATCATCCAGAGAATATTTCCAGGGACTGTCACCCACGTCAAGAAGTAGACAGCTACCGGCACCTCAGAAGTTCCTCCCTGAGCCCCCTCCCAATCACTACAATCTCCCACCTCCCCAGGGATAACCAGGTACTAACTGTACTATTTTGAACATTATATAAGTGGAATCATATAGTATATATAATTTTGCATCTAGCTGATTTCACTCGACATTCGTGAGACTCATGATATTATGGTCTGTGGCTGGGTCAGTTCATTTTGGGCGTCTGTAGAGCATTGCACTGCATGAACAAACCACAATTTATTTATCCATTCTGCTGCCGATAGAATTTGGGACTCTTCCAAGTCATGCTCTTATAACAAGTGTCGCATCATTTCTTTAGTCCTGTCAAATACAGAATTTTTAGCTCTGTAGGTCCTCTCTGTTGCTATTTTCTGTTTTGTTCATTCCTCTCATCTATTTATTCTCTATTTCGGGTGTTTTTTTGTTTTTTTTAAAGATTTATTTATTTATTTATTTATTTTTAGAGCGTGAGAGTGAGAAAGAGCCGGGGCGGGGGTGGAGGGACAGGGAGACAACCAGACTCCCGCTGAGCAGGGAGCCCAATGCAGGACTCATTCCAGGAACCATAGATCATGACCTGGACCAAAATCTAGAGTCGGCTACCTAACCGACTAAGCCACCCAGCCATGCCCTTTATTTCTACTTTCTTTAGGTTTAATTTGCTGTTTTTCTCACACTTCTAGAGATGAGTTATTAGAAAACTGATTTTTAGTATTTCCTTCCCATGTACTATTTTTCTGTAAATTTAAGTTCATTTGTGTATCTAATATTTTGCAATATTTTTGTAAATTTAAATTCAGTTTAAAAATTTTAAACTATAAATTTTCCTTTAAGAGTGGCTTTAGTTGCATCCCCATACCACCAATGCCACAAATTCTCTTTCAGTTTACAATGTTTTCTGACCTCTACTGTGATTTCTCTTTGAACCTAGGGCTTATTTAGACCTAATATATATTTCTAGTGATATTTTCATTTTTAATTTATAGCTTTATTCTAAGTTGTCAGAACATAGTGTGTGTGATCTTCATATATTTTTTAAAGATTTTATTTATTTATTTGAGAGATAGAAACCACAAATAGGCAGAGAAGCAGGCGGGGGGTGGGGTGGGGAAGCAGGCTCCCCGCTGAGCAGAGAGCTCGATGTGGGGCTCCATCCCAGGACCCTGAGATCATGACCTGAGCCGAAGGCAGAGGCTTTAACTCCCTGAGCCACCCAGGTGCCCCTGATCTTCATTTTTTGAAATCTTGGTTTATGGCCCAGCATGGGGTCACTTTTCATAAATATCCCCTGTGTACTTAAGAATAATATATTCTGCCTTTTGTGCAGCCATAGGTATTCTGTTCTACGGATGCTAATTTGATCAAGCTTGTTAATTGTCTTGTTCAAATCTGCTATTGTTTTACTGGTTTCTCAGTGCCGTTTTTGCCAATTGTTAAGGCAGTTACATTATTTGCTGCAAATTTAGAATTTTTATACTTTGTTGGTAAATTACATATTTTATCATCCTGAAGGATTTCTCTTTATCTCTTGGAATATATTTTGCTCAGTACCCTCTCTCTGATACTGATCTGGTTAGTAGTTTTCTTTTGGTTAGTGTTTCCACAATATACATTTTCTTATCTTCTTCTATCTTATCTCTATATGTTTGCTTTCAATCTTTTCTGTGTTCTCATAATTTAATGTGTCTCTTGTAAAAGCACAGTTTTATAAACACAACTTAGCTATCAATGTTTATATTTTGAGAAAAGCATTTTGTCACTATACACATTTATTTCCTAAGATTTATTTGATTCAAAGTCTACGGTCTTCCATCAGCTTTATGCTCATCTTGCCTGTTCTAGGTTGTCTTTCTCCCCTTTTTCTTTTTTTGCCTTATTTAGAACTGACTCAATAAGATAATTTTCTTTCATTAACTTGGCAATTCTCAATCTTTTACTATTTTGGGAGGAAAGACTACCAAACATGTACTATTGGGTGTCAAAAGCTAACATTATGGTGCCTGGCTGGCTCAGCTGGTAAAGCCTGAGACTCTTAACCTCGGGTTTGTGAGTTTGAGCCCCACACTGGGAGTGGAGATCACAGAAATAAATAAATAAATAAACAAACAAACAAATAAATAAATAAAATCTTAAAAAGAAAAGCTAATATCATTAACATTTTTACTTCTACATGCAAGCAAGGGACCTTGGAAGAATTTCGTTTATACCCCTCCCAATTATTGCTGAAACTCTAAAATATCTTTTCCATTTTTTAAAAAAAATTTTTTTCAAAGATTTTATCTGTTCATTTGAGAGGCAGAGAGCGAGAGTGAGAGAGAGAGAGAGAACATGAGCAGGAGCAGAGGTAGAGGCAGAGGGTCAGGCAGACTCCCCGCTGAGCAGGGAGCCCACCCCGAGGCTCCATCCAGGACCCTGAGACCATGACCTGAGCCAAAGTCATATGTTTAACTGGCTGAGCCAGCCAGGGGCCCCTCTATATTTTTTTAAACATCATTTGGTATTTTATTTTATTTGTTCATTTTTAAAAATTGAAGTATAGTTGATCATCCAACCAGCTAGTGACTCAAGTAAATTCTTAAATCAGTTGTTCACACTTCTTAGAGCTCTGAGTTCTTTCTTCTGTAAGACACAGGTTTGGCTGTTTGAGAAACTTCTACATATGAATTGGGGCTTCATTTTTTTCTTTAAAGATTTTATTTATTTATTTGAGAGATCGAGAGAGAAAGAGAGAGAGAGGACACAAGCAGGGATTGGGGGCACAGAGGGAGAAGGAAAGCAGGCTCCCCACTGAGCAGAGAGCCTGACATGGGGTCTGATCCCAGGACCCTGAGATGTGACCTGAGCCATAGGTAGAGGCTTCATGAGCTGAGCCACCCAGGAGCCCCACAAGTTGGGGTTTCAAGGATGCTTTGATACAAAGAAGGAAATGAAGTTACAGCAGTTGAGATGGTGGGACATATAAGTCATCAGATACAATTAAAAAAATAAAAGTCTTGGGGTACCTGGATGGCTCAGTGGGTTAAAGCCTCTGCCTTCGGCTCAGGTCATGATCCCAGGGTCCTGGGATCGAGCCCTGTGTTGGGCTCTCTGCTCAGCAGGGAGCTTGCTTCCTCCTCTCTCTCTTTGCCTGCTCTCTGCCTACTTGTGATTTCTGTCTGTCAAAAAAAAAAAAAAAAAGCCTTTAGGGCAGGAATGAATTATCAAAGAAAGAAACTGATGGATTGTCTACATGAGAACCAAAAAGAGAGCAGAAAAGGGACTAGGAAAGGCTGTGGTTATCCTGTGAAAACATCTTAAAATAGAAAAGTGAGGCGCTCGTTCTGTTAAGGGCTTCAGTTTACAAAGTATTTTCACCCACGGACCATGATGATGGCAAAACGGGGCAGGAGTCAGGGCGGGGAGGCGGCTGGCTACGCCGTGTCTCTCAGGGCAGGGGTGCAAAGGAAGTCAAGATGGAAAGGAATGTCCAGGAGGAGAGAAAGGCCGTTGTAGAAACTCAATCCAAAAGAAGGTTGTGGAAAATGAAAATGTTTTCTGGTTTCACCTATCTGTACAGAATAAATGAGTATAGCACTAGTCATAGTTGGGTTTGCAGTGTCTTTCTATTAGTTGTCCCGTAAGTTCAGATTATTGTACGTTGTGTTGTTTCTGTGACCGACCTGCTAATAAAGACACCGTCTTCAGTGCTCTGTCACCGGCATCGTTTCTGAGCCATATCAGTTTATCCCACATATTATTTCACGCATTTGAGAAACATTAAAACTTATGCTAGGAACTAAGGAAACAGATAAAGGACACGGGCCCTGTTGCTAAGAAGTTACTTGGCTTACTGATGGAATTTCCTAGTACCCCATGTCGCTCTCGGTTATGCAAACATGAGATTCCTAGATTTTTCACTCCCAGTTGCTCCATTTAGAAAAAAGAGGCCTCGCTGAGGTTGTGGCCTGAGATCGCCGTTCAGGGGTTAGGCGTAAGGGCAGCCCCCAGCCTTTCCACAGTGGTGAGACTGTGTCGCTTTTACTAAAACTGTGTGAAAACAGCCAAGTGACACCTGAGTGTCGCTTTTAAATCCTAATGACAAAAAGGGAGCCAACGCACTGCCCGGGAAGGAAGGCAACGGCGATGTCACCTGCTGGTACACTAATGTCAAAATGAGATGGGGACGGAAGGAGCGCTAATTCCAGATGGCGCGTTATTGTTCATAAGTTAATTCAAGTCGAATCGCACTCAACATTCAGTGCCTCGGTCCCACTGGCCACATCGTAAGTGCTCAAGAGTCCGATGTAGCTAATGGCCACCCCACTGGGCAGAAGAGATACAGCGCATTTCCATCGCCACAGAAAGTAAACGCGATGGGTCTCCTGAGAAGGTTGCCAGTGCCAATGGGTCTGGATAGCACAAAAAGGAATTCTAATTATATGTAACAAGAGGGCTTCTTTTTTTAAGGTTCGGTTAGAACTTTCTAGTGTGTAATTAAGTCACACGATAATGATGGAGACACATTTTCTCCTGGCTTTGGATGTTTGGATGACCCACTGTTTGAAGCAGATCTGGGATATGTAAGAGGCTGTCCCCTGTGTCCAGCTACCAGATGGGTCGGGGGTCACTAACTCTGTTGTCCCCAGCTCGTCCAGCCGAGGGTTGATGGAAAAGGCCCATCAAAGCAAAGCCCGGGAATAAGGATACGCTTTCATCCTGCACATTTAACAAACACTCTGTCTGCCTCCTTCCGGATCCCATAATATGAGAGAAATCCCATTTAACAAGAGGGTCCTCTTATTCCCATGATTGGACACTTAATGGTTTACCCTGGAGCTGATCACACGAGAGGGACAGAATGGAGTCATTCTGCAGTGCGTCTTGTCAAGTGGAACTCCAAATCGAAGTCCGTTGGATCCATTCTACTGTTCATCTTTAAACAGAAGACAGAGCTACATGGAAGGGTGCCATGTTTCTTGAGTCACGTGGATAAACATGAGCGGTAATCCTGTAAGACCTGAAGCCGGGTGAAATGAGACTGGTAGTTTATGTCTTCTGTCTACCCCTGGTGGAGGGATTCATTACAAGCTGTAGCCAAAGAAGGAAAGAGAAAAAGCACGAGTTATTTCCTGAGTATCTATTCAGTCCTTCCCGCGATAATCTAGCCTTTGTTGTTGATAGGAGATCACCAGCTCCACAGGAGGAGAATTGAAACCTGTTCTTTCCCTTTGAGTATGTTCTTTCCCCAGGAATGGCAGGAGCAGCCCAGCAGCAAGGGCGCTCCCCTGCCAACATGTTCACCTCTGAACCCCAGGGGCCACCACTCTGGGTGCAAAAAATAAAAAGAGTCGCGAGCTTTGCTGCCCTGTCAGGTCTGGAATCCTTCCCCTGGCCATGGATGAGACCTAATGATTCAGAGGAAGTACTGTCAATTCTTCAAAGTGAACCTAGCTAATTGTGTAATGTTATTCTGAGGCACTGGGAGAAGCCAAAAAAGAAGGGAGGCTGGGGAGAAATTCCTTCCTTTCCAACGATCGGCTTACATCCTGCACCATCAGATTTGATTATCCTTATCTTTTCTTGCATAACTACAAATGTTATGACTGGACAGAAGTGACCAGACTTCAAAAAAAAAAAAAAAAAAAAAAAAAGCTCCAGCCACAATATCTGACTCCATGACTGTCTGTGGTGGTAAATTCCTTAGCCTGGCCCCATGCTGTGTGAACAGCTATTTCCTTTGATTTATTCATGTACCAGTTCTGAAAGCTATCAGGTGCCCCCTCATCCCCACATTAGAGAATGAGGCCAAAAGAAAACCGTTAATTTTGCATTATCCCTCCCTTTTTTTTTAAGACCGACATATGTATTTGAGAGGGAGAGTGCCTGAGAAGGGAAGGTTCAGAAGGAGAGACCCTCCCGCAGACTCCCTGCTGAGCGTGGACCCCGATGCAGTGTGGGGCTCAGTCTTACCACCCTGAGAGCCTGACCTGAACCAAAACTGAGAGTCGGACCCTTAACCCACTGAGCTACCCAGCCTCCCTTCATCCCTTTTCACTTAGGCAATTTAACCTAAATATATTCTAACCTCTTTTTCTCATACTGCATAGTGATTTTAAAAGTTAATTCAATTTTTTAAAGCTAACTTTAAAAAAGGAATTCATTTTTAAGTTACCTTATTGAATAAGTAAAACAAGGATATAATTTAAATCACTTGGGGAAAAAATAAAATAAAAAATAAAATAACTTAGTCACTACAATAAATGAAAAAAGCAAGTGTGTCTCCCGTTGTAGATTTGGCTTCCCAGACCCCACCTCCAAGGCGTATTACCACCAGCTGCTAGAATATATGCTGGAGATACCCAAATTCATGGATGTGTGCTTTTCTTTATTTAAAAAATGCATTTTCAAGTATCTTGGGGGTCATTTCATGTTGTTATAGTGCTACCTCATCCTTTTCCATGGCTACAGAGTATACTAATATGAATATACCATAATTTATTCAACTAGTTCCAAACTGATGGACATTTGTGTGTTTCCAATCATTTGCTCCACCATGAAAAGCCCCAACAAAGATCTCCGCGTACATGCCTTAACATACAAATGCAAGTGTCCGTATTTTAAATGTCGGTAGATATTTCCAGATTGCCCTCCAAAGGTGTTACTTCAATTTCTATTCTTACCGACTCTACAGAAGACTCCTGGCTTCCCACAATCTTCCATCAACGGCTAGTTCCACCCGAAAACCCACAAGTGCTGTAGGAACCTCGAAATAAACATTGAGTCCTAACACTGCACCTTCCACCCTTGTAAAACCGATCTTGTAAACCCCATGTGAGCCCTAACACCTGACAGGAGTAAGAGGAAACAAACGAACAAAATGGGTCACGCGAACAGACAACTAGAGCCACCTAGAGGTTCCTGGGTTTGAGCACCACCAAGTTTATGAACTGCTCAATTTGTGCCAATAATTGTGTATGTATTTTTTAGGGGTGGAGGGGAGAGAGGCATCATAATTTTCATTTTGGTTTCCTAAAATGACTGATTTCTGCCAAAAAGGCTAAGAAGCAGTAACTTAGATACTTCAATAAGAGAAGCACATAGAAGGGAAACCACACACAAATCCAAGGGCCGGACTTTAAGGCCCGATGTGGATAGACTAAGTAACACCAGGAACTTAAAACCAGTAAGACCTATAATAATGAAATCACACTAGGGCTAGAAGCACTTCTCAAACTTTAGATCAGGATTTTTTTAAATATAAATTGTATTTAGTCAGCAAACAGTGTATTATATTATTAGTTTCAGGGGTGGAGTTGAGCGATCCGTCAGCTGCATGGAACAGCCAGTGCTCGTCACGTCCCGTGGCCTCCTTCATGGCCGTCCAGCAGGTACCCATTCCCCCACCCACCTCTGCTCCAGCGACCCTGTTTGTTTCCCCGAGTCAGCGTCTCTTCCGCTTTGTCTCCCTCCCTGTTTTTTTTTTTTTTTATCTTATTTTTCTTTCCCTTCCCCTATGTTCATCTGTCTTTTTCTCAAATTCCACATATTAGAAAACATTTCAAAAACAAAATTTGTGGCCCAAGGTGGTTTTGTCTAAGTTCTGTGACATCGGACAGACAGGTTAATGAAAAAATAGCTCACATTCAGCCACCATTTTGGAAGAATATTTTAACATTGAAAAGTAGGAAAGATGTAGCCTTAGAGGAAAAGGTAGAGTCCTTGAAGGTGAATACAATGAACTCTGCTTAAAACTCCCTACACTGTCCCTCATTTTCTCATTTCAGTTATCTGGCCCAAGAATCCGAATGGCGAGGACAGGAAGCTCTTGTCACGTGTTCTCACTGCCCCTGGACGGGTTGGAAACTGCTGCTATCAGGGACTGGCTCTTTAATCCAAGAAAGCCAGGTCTCCTTGGATCGCTGAAAAACCCAGAGGAGAGAGCACCAGAGTGTGAGTCCTGGGTTTGCCATTAACGAGCTTTACTTAAGTTACTTTGCCTCTCCTTGAACTTCCGTTCTTGGCATCACAGGAGAACAGCAACACCTTCCCTGCAACTACACAGGACTGACAGGTTCAAATAAAACAAACAGCAGAGCAAGGCTTTTTCTGTAAAGAATAATGTGGGATCCACAAGTACTAACATTTACTGAGCAAAGACAAAACAAACAAACGAACACAAGAAACATCTACCGAGCATTGTTAAAGTGTTTTTTTTTTTAAAGATTTATTTTATTATTTATAGGGGGAGGGGGAGGCAGAGGGAGAGAGGATCGTAAGCAGACTCCAGGCTAGTGTAGAGCCCAACGTGGGGCTTGATCCCACGACCCTGAGATCCTGACCTGAGCCAAAACCAGGAGTCAGACACTTAACCGATGGGGCCACCCAAGGGCCACTTACGTGCCAAATATTGTTTTAAGCAAATATTACCCCATCTAGCCCTTGTAGGACTCAGATGAGGGAAGCTGAGGCTGACGGCATAAAGTAATGGACGAGGTTGATTCCGCTGGTGAGGAGTAAGGTCAGGACTTGACCCTGGGGCTGTCTGGTTCTAATTCCATATTCTTAATCATTTCTACAAACTCTTTTCTAATTAATCATATTCTTATTATTATTACAATTCTTGTAGGTGTTAATTCCAGCTTCTGGCTGAATATACAATAATTATTCATCATTTGCCAGACTCAGGCTCCTCTGATAGATCAGCAGTGCCTACAGATGATAGCTTTTAGGTTTAACGAAGGATTTGTTCAGGGACCATTCAGCTAATACATGCCCCCCCCCTTTTTAAATATTCTGATATTAACAGAGCTGGTATAAGCATTAGCCTATATTGGTAAGAAAGAAGATTGGGCATTATTATACTAGACATAAGTCGCTGGGTAGAAATGTAAGAAACAGGAAATATGGGATATGAGATTCAACATGTGAAGTCAGCTTGAGAAGTGTTGATTTGACTTACTAAATCTTTAGTAAATGATAGGAAGGCATTAAAACAGTATGTGAGGCTTGCTGAAGCCAAAGAACTATTAAGAGACACTGTAGTAAACTGTTTATCTCATTCATTTTTAAAAAAGATTTTATCTATCTATTTATTTATTTAGAGAGTGTGAACATGAGCTAGGGGAGGGGCAGAGGGAGAGAGAGAATCCCAAGCAGACTCCCCGCTAAGCTCGGAGCCTGACACGGGGCTCGATCCCAGGACCCTGAGATCATGACCTGAACTGAATCGGGAGTCAGGCGCTTAACCGACTGAGCCACCCAGGGGCAACTCTCATTCATTTTATTTAGTGATTTATCTAGAATAAAACATTATTGACTTTTCTCTTTTGCTCTAGACAAAAGAGTTAAGAAGAGTTAAAAGAGTTAGAGTTGATTGCAGCTTTGGGTAGTTTAAGGTCTAGGGCCGAGAAGCCCTGGTGAGGTGGCATGAGGCATGGGCGGCGCCCACAAACAGCAAGGACAGCACTGAGAACCCCGCAGTCCTGCTGTCACCCGACTGAGGTGGTGCCACCACGACCAGCAGCTCCTGTATGTGCCCTTTCTTTTGGCTTTCTGTTACTCCCCCCATGCAGGACCGCATGCTCTCTCACTTTACTTGCCAGCTTCCCAAGCAGACTTCCATCCAGCAGCCCCCATCCCTACCTCACACACAGTTCAGAGCAACACACTCCCCACGCCCTTCTCCCGTCCTAAACGAGCTGGCTTTCCTGGGCCCTATGGCCTCGAGCTCCTAAGGGCCTATATTCCATATGATTTATCCAATCCCTTCTTCATCACCCCAACCCTACTTCAGGCAGGAAGGGGACTTCACTTTTCTTTAGCAGATAAAATGTTTGCTCTTATCCTGTGCAGAATTTTCTACCTGCTCCCTCCGCAAGGTGATAGAGTATCAAGAACGTAGACTTTGGAGTCAGACAAGATGGAGGTGAGAATCTCAAACTCTCTCTCTCTCTATCTCTCTCTCTACACACACACACACACACACACACACTTAAACATTTAGTTATACACACACATATCTAAAACATTTATTGATTGGTTACAGTAAGTACCTCAGAAATGGCTAAATTCTTCATCTAATTAAATAGTTTGTTCATCCCATTAAACCTAAGAGGCAGCTCTTCTTACTTCCCCTTAGTTTGTAGGTGAAAAAACTGAAGCACGAAGAAATTCAGCACAAATTCAGTTAGCAGAGGAGCTGAGATTCAAATCCCAAACTGCCTGAACTCAGAGCCCCTGGGCTTAACCATCATTGATCAGCAGCTCGCTAGCTATATAAGCCCGAGTCAGTTACTCACCCCGCCCAGTCCTTCATACTTTCCCGTATAAACAGGGAT
This sequence comes from Mustela nivalis, assembly GCF_964662115.1. Lineage (NCBI taxonomy): Eukaryota > Metazoa > Chordata > Mammalia > Carnivora > Mustelidae > Mustela > Mustela nivalis. The sequence goes on from NC_139024.1 coordinate 139,769,686, forward strand.
ACAGATGTCCACCCTGCTGGGTCAATGAGATTATGTATATGAAGTTACTATCAAAGAGTCAACAGCCTCCAAAAAACGCTCTGTTCTTTTCTGTCCAGTTATAGTCCATTCATCCTTCACATTCTGCCTCTGCCACGAAGCTTCCTTGGAAGAATGAACTCTTTCAGGCTACAGCGATTTCTTCCTCCTGTACCATCCAAGAGTTCCACAATTGAGCTTTAAATTGTGTTCCAACTATTTCATTTAGGTGAGCCTTGGCTTCTCTGCCTAAAATATTATATAGGCAGTAGCTACATTTTAAACTTCATTTATATCCCCCGGACTTTGCAAAATACATCATAAGAATCAGGGAGATGTTGGTTGGACCAGCAATGCAGCCCCTGGATACAGTCTAGGATAGATCTCGCTTTAGAACATTCTATCTTAGCAAATGCTGATGACAAGGTCTTATGGTAAATGCAGATTTGTAATTTACCATTTATTTAGCCTAAGTAACAATGAGTTGAAAATGAGGAACAAACTCTAATTTCACTTTCCTTCTTTGCTTACAGCCTGTTCTGTACCTGGTTGTTGAAGGCTAAGAAACTCTTGCTATCTGAAAAGCTATACTGCACCTCACAGAATTGCTGAATTACTGAGGAAAAAATGTCGGCACTAGAAAACATTCACGGCAGCCATCCTTAAATATGACAGCAATTAGGATTTAAGTGCTTCATAGATGCGTTAAATATTCATAGCTGGTGATTTCCCTCTGAGGTAATTATAAAGACTATTAAAGTAACTAGAATCTGTAGAATTGGCTAACTATTGTGTTAAGTCCATTCTGGGAGTGAGCCAAGATAAGAAGCCAAAAATGATTCCACTGATACAGACCACAGCCAAAACAACAAAGACAACGGATTTAAGGCTCCAGACACAGTTCATTCCCTCTCAGTTCTTAAATTAGACTGAGGACCACCAAAACCTGGTCCTGGCACACTCCACAGAAGGAACAAAGTGCCAAGACCTCATGCCTGGCCCTCTTCCTCCCCAAAAGACTACTTTAGCCACCATCCCAGAACCGCACATGGGCTGCTTTCCATCCTGTAATGTGTGATGGCTCAGGCCCTACTTTTCCTTTTGGCTGCTGTCATGGACTCTTCTTTAGATGGTCTTAATTTTATCTATCCCTTTTTAATTAAAAAAAAAATTGACCATTTCCATCTACAGTTTCTCATTTGGAATCTCTTGGCTTAGAAAGGGTCAGTGGGAGTCAAACGACAATGTCAAGTGGTAAGGAATTCTCGAATGCGGACATATGGCCATCAGGAGGAGCTGGATGAAGGCTGCCAACTATATTGGTTGGCCAAGTCAGGGCCAGGCTAATGGAATATCCTGAAAGAAGAAAACCCCAATAGAGCTATATCTACTATTTTCCGAAGAACTGGTCAATTTCTAATACAATCATAAATAAATAATTTTAAATGCAAAACTTCACACTACTAAAAGTTATATATTTCACCACAGAACGTGACCAACAATTTCATTCTGATGTATCCAAATGAGAAGACACTAAATCAATACCCACACTTCCAGACAGGGAGAAGATTTATGAATACCTAAACAAACCAGACTGAAAGCAGTCGACCCTACTGTGAAAAACTTCCGGAGACGGCTTATGCAACCCCCCTAAGTAATGTGACAGTGTCTCAAGTTTCTCTTCATCCTGCTAAATGTCACTGCCTGCGACACTTACACACGATATGTTATACCTCTGACTTCGTAAGGAGGTATGTCAAAACCAAGTCCAACAGTCAGATGAAATTTTGAACAGGCAATCTTCTGGAAGTTTCCAAAGATACAGAGTTGGCATAGTCCAAATTATATAGGCTCAAAGTCTCTCACTGTCCCCAATTTCTTCTCAGGACACAAAGAAGAAAATCCATGATGAAATCATTTATTGCACCAGTTTTCCTTCAGATGAGATTCCAGAAAGTAATATCTAAATATTAGAAGCTTTAGAAGTTTGTTTCTCTTGTTGGCTATGAACATGATTAGGCGACCTCGGTCATGCCCAGATTGCTAAAGATCACAGAGAAGACAGCTCTTATTATGAATATCTACCAAGCCGCACTGAAGATAGAGGGTTCACAGGGTTCAAAGAAAGCTCTCATGCTACTCGAAAACATGTTTTGATGAAATGGATATTCATGCTCTCCAGAAAGTATACATTTCTTATCAGAAAGCCTGAAACAGAAGCCACAAATTCTCCTCAGGAGTAAAAGAAAAATAATGCCATAAATAAGTAGAGTTCCAGAAGCTGCAGGTAATCTCTGGGATGGTTCCCAGAAGTGGACAAAAAAGGACCCAAGGCCACCATCTCACAAGAGGCTGTAAGGCAGTGAGCAGTGTTCCCAAAGCAAAGACAAACAACTTACCCGGCCAGAGTCCCTCTTAGTAACGCCAAGTGGGTAGTAATTCATTACTGCTGGTCACTAGATTCCAGTGAAGGAAACTGAAATGTCATACCTTCATTCACAACACCGGCTCATGGAATTATTTTTTCCGGATTCCTTGGGAAGTTAAAGTATTTGAGAAGAATATCAGGAACTGTTGTTTCAGCCTGTTTTGTGAGTAGATAATGGCCTTCCAACTCTATTATTTCAGGAAATGATGTGTGCCGCATTGTTCTTGGATGGGGGTAGCACCGTGTTTTAGCAAGATCCATACATGCTTATTAAACAAAACAGAACAAAAGCACCCAGTCTAAGTCACTTCGCTGAACTCAGACTTTTTGAATCTGGGCTCTAGATAAGAGGCTGGCCCCAGACAACCTACCCACATACCAGTAACATTCTTTTGAGAGGGTGTAAGCAAAACTTGTTTTGAGAAACGAGAAATCTCACCCAAATTACTAAATGTGGTAATAAATAACCTTGGTCAATTAAGTGCTGTCAAAATTGGTTCAGCAAAGACCTGTTTGAAAGGCTAGGTTTTTCTCTAATTTGGGTCTGAATCAAAGACCAGCCTGGGAACTAGAAGTAAAACATTTCATCCTAAGCAGTACCTTTGATCCCATGGAATATATTAGCCGATCTTCCTGAAATGTGACATCATTTGTGGTACCAGCTGTATGGGTGTGCCATCTAAGGATTTACAAAACTAGTATTTCTTTGGCTTTAATATGTATTTTAAGATCAGAGAGAGCAGTCTAATCCAGCTAAGTACTCCAAGGGGAACGGCTATGGACTTTAAGAAACCTAAAGTATTTACAATCATGATCTATCAACATTTTTATGGCTAGATTGCAAAGAATAAATTCCCAAATGGACCTTTAGAACCAATGATGATGATGATGATGATGATAAAACTGTTAAAAAATACATTAAATATGGTATTATATGTCAGGCTATGTTGTAAATATATTATGTAAGTTAGCTCATTTAATCCTCAGAACAAATTTCTGAGGTAAGTTTTGGAACTTTCACCACCCTTATTTTACAGATGAGGAAACTGAGGCACAGATCAGCTGAGTAACTTGCTCATGGTCACCTAATTAATAAGCAGCAGAGGTGGAACAGAACTCACAGCGAATACTCGGACTGCCTCAGCTATCCTGTGTCTCGTGGTTCTCAGACACCTCTGTCTGATTCAGTCATGTATGTTACAATGGTCACATCTCCTCTTAATAAAGGTTATTGTTGGATGCTTTGTCAATGAAATGAGAAGTACTGAAAATTTTCTAGTTGGCAGTCTCTATTAGGATTCAACATTCATTTCCAATAGTTGCTGTAGAGAACTCATTTTTCCCCTGAACAGTATGTTACTATAGATAGGATATGTCGGCAAAGAGAAAGCCATTTCCATGAAATATCTATGCCTGGCATTGTCATTCAAAAGTTTAAGGATTATCTTTAAAGGTTTTTTAAAAAATCCATTACCAAATGTAGAATTAAGCTATGAAGAAATCCCTCAGCTCTTTCATATTACACTTTTAAAAAATCAGGAATGAAGAAATCTAGGTGCAGTGCTAGACTACAACATATCTTCCCATCCATCCATCTACCCACTCATCCATCCATCCATCCATCCATCCATCCATCCATCCATCCATCCACTGGCCCATCTATCCATCCATCCATCCATCCATCCATCCATCCACCCACCCACCCACCCATCTATCCATCCATCCACCTATCCATCCATCCATCCATCCATCCATCCATCCATCCATCCATCCATCCATCCATCTAATAAATCCCATATGCCAGGCACTGAGAATATAGAATGGGTAAGACACACAAGGGTCCTGCCCTCATGAAACTTATATTTTAGTCGGGGACATTAAATACAAATGTGAGGTGCTATTTTAGGTTGAGTGGTCAGGGAAGGCCTCTCTGAGGGGTGATGTTTGAACAGAGAACCAAAGGAAGTGAGGGAGGGAGTCTTGATTGGATATGGGGAAAAAGCATGTCAGGCAGAGGCTCCTAGATGGAAATCAGTTTGGGTATGTTTGAAGATCATCAAGAAAGTCAGCATAACTAGATGAAACTAAGCAATGGGCACAATGGCAAGAGATAAACGTGACACAGACAGGACCTCATAGGTCAGGCAAAGGAGTATGGATTTCCTTGAGTGGGAGAGGCTGTCATTAGTTGTAAGCAGGTGAATGACAATGAACTAGTCCGTGCTTTCTAAAAGACACACGGCTGCAGTGAGGGAAATGAGTGGGTGGGGAGGAAGAGCAAACACAAGGAGGCCCATTGAGAAGCAGGAGTCTAGGTGGAAAACCCGACAGTGGCTTAGACTAGAACTGCAGCACTGAGTTGGTCAAAACTGGTGTGTAGATTAGGGATAAGAAGGCAGAGCCAACTTGGCTAGCTAATGTACCAGATGTAGCGTGTGACGCAAGACTCAAGCACAATGCCTCGATTTTGACGGAAGCAACTGGATAAAGAGTGGGACCTCACACTGGGATTTGGAAGAGTAGGGGAGGAACCGTGTGGGAGGAAGGGGCATCCAGAGTCCTCTTCAGGCATTGAAGCTTGATACCTGTTAGCTACATAAGCAGAGATGCTAATTGGGTATTTCGGATGTGTGAGGGGAAGAGTCAAGGCCAGAGATAGAAACTGGACTGGTAAAAGTCATGGCTGTTGGGAAGAGAACAGGTTGGAGGTTGGACCCTGAGACATGTAACATTAGAGGCTGAAAAGAAAAGGAGTACCCAGAGAGGTGGAAGGCACGCTGGGAATATACGGTTGTGGGAGAGCCAAGTGAAGAAAATGTTTCTAGAAGGAGGGAGTAATCGGCTGTGTCAACTGCTGAGCTACAATAAGATGAACTCAGGGCCAGTCATTGGACATGGCTTGACAGAGCTTGCTGGTGACCTTGACAAGAGGGGTGGAAAGGTCTCAGGGAGAATACAAGGTAAGGTAAGGCAAGACAGCAGCAAATTTTCAGGCATTTTACTATAAATGTGAGCAGAAAACATGGAGCAGTAGCTAAGGGTAAATGTGGAGCCTCGAGGGGGGGGTATCTTGGGTCTAGATGCTTGTTATAACACATCTGTAATATATTAAATGAATGATTTTCCTGATCCCTACACTTTTATCTCTACATCTGAAAAAATGGTAATAAAAGAAAGAAAATTAGTTTAATTGATTATAACTAATGTTTGAAACATGCATTCTTTTTCCTGCACACATTTAGTCAAGGTTTTGTTGCTTGTTTTAGACACAAGGTGGCATACAAATGGGCATCTAGACGTGCCTCTGCTGGTCCGTTGGCCACAGCAAGTATGAGTATTGCCTCCTACTTTCCAGTTACTGTCATTGTTTTCCTTTCCCTAACACTTAAAAAGGGAACTTTCCTTTTTCTTTACTAAAATCAAATCTAGATGCTCCTAGGTGAGCAATGGAGATGAAATCTCCACTGGGGAGTAGTGACCAGGCCTCATGGGGACAATGCCCCCACCTTCTCCTTGGCGATCTCTCCCTATTATCACCACCACGTACTTTACACCAAATGACACCTCCTTCCCGAATTCCCCACACACCTGAGATCATATTGGAACATTTAAAAAAAGGTTTTCACTGAGGATTTGAGGGTTACAAAATGGAAAGAGTCATAAAATGGAACTAGATAATCTGGTTTATAAACCTAACTCACTCATCTTTGGCTCAAATGCTCCTATTGAGGAGACTCCCTGACTGGCTCCATGCGACAGGGGTTATCTCTAACCCCAGCCCACTAGAATGCTTCCAAGTGTGCCTAGATTTCTCCAAGTCCAGATGAGAAGTGGAGAGGAAAGGAGAGGTTCTCAACCCACCTGGTCCTAAGAATCACCACTTTCCCAGGTGATTGACAGTAATGTCCACCCATCCCGGGACTCAGGGACAGTCTCACTCTGTGTCCCTAAGAAGATACCTACATGAGATTAGAAGACAATAAACCCAAGATCAACACAGGACACACACACATGTCAGATACAAGCAGGTCTTCTGTTATCATCTTATAATCGTAGGCACCACTGGGACCTGGGATCTCCACCACCACCCTAACTCACTTCATGGTAACCCAGGTCTGTGTTGGCAGGGCCAGTCTGGGCGAGAAAGGAGGGAAAAGAAGTGAAAATAAACCCTTGGGAGTTGCTCTCTACTGCCACTTGTCATTTCTCAAGCCCCAGTGGAAGCCTGCAGGGAGCAACCAACCTCATGGCCAACTCATTCCTCTCACAGGACATCCCACACTTAAGAGAACCTCAGAAAATGCGTATGAAGCTCACTGAATCTGCAGATGAAATACCTTTGTTCAGTGGTGGGTTTAAAAAACTATCATTGTCATCTGAGTACACTTACAGATGTGTGTGGAGTGTGCATGGTGGTGGTAGGGAAGGGTTTCTCTGCTGCCGTTTGGTTCTTATTTTCAATAAATCCTATTAAAAATTCCAAAATCTCTTCCGCACCAGATGAGAAATGGTGACTTCATTTGGAAAGGAGTAGATAACATTCTGTTTTGAAATAGTGAGTATAACAATGGAAAGGCAAGCAGACTGGTGGGAGCCAGGAGTGGGGATATAGAAGGATTTGACCTAAACTGTATGAGTCTCTCTCAGGAACTAAGGGATTCCTGCTTCCTCTGGTCTTACCGAGCAACATTACTTTCAGAGCAATAGCAAGAAGGGTTCATTCCAGGTCTCTCAAGTTGAAACTTGGGATACATTTCTCAAAAACAAAAAAATTAAATATAGTGGCTTATAGCATTACATACTACTGGTACTACTATTGGTACCATGATATTTTGAGACATAATAATAGTTTTTGTGGGCTAGCTAAGAGCTTAATCACTATGTACATCATTGTTTCCATCTAGAGATTCATTCCAAGTTCCAAACAGATGACCTAAATTTTAGAAAAATATTGGTTAATTGGGAGTGATCGTGTGTGTGTGTGTGTGTGTGTTTCAAAAAGGTAAGATTTCAAGTTTCTACTTTTGGAGTATATAGTTCACCTTAAAAGCTTTCTTAAGGGAAATAGCAAATACTGTAAGGTAGGTGACAAGAGACCAGAAACCCGATGGTGTAGACTAAAAATAATGGAACACATTAATCTAGCCTATGTATTTCTTCATATTCAATCACTGGCAAAACACAAATGCAAATGACAAGGGTAATTCCAATCTCCTTTAACCAAACCCTTAACTAGCTTTGTAGTACAAAGTTTCCCTTGTCTAATACATAGTCAGCATGTGTTCTCTGCATGGATATAAAACAGCATAAAACACATTCTTTGTCCTTGAACAATTTAGTCTTCTGGGAAAGGAAACAGGAAATCCTTAAAGAGGGGTAGCTGCTTAATAAAACACCATCGTATTTTCTCACTAATTATATAAAAGCAAAAGATCTAAAAGGTGAAGAGAAAACCGTTTAATACCTTTTTTACTTTCCTAACTGTGGTGATGATATTCTCCAAAGCAAAAATTCGATTATTTGGGATAACAATTAAGAATGTATATGAAAAGGAAATATCTAAATCCAAATTTAGCAATTGGCATGCTATAAATAACACATAAACATATCTATATATAAATGTTAAAAATTCTCACTACCTTAAATTCCAAACCAAGATCTTCATCTCTAGCCCTACTCTGCCTAGACTAGGCATTGCTGTTTTCAAGGACGTTCTCAAAAATCCAAGAGTAGGTTAGTAATTTTCTCTATCAATCATTCATCTGAATCTACTGAGTAACCTTCCAGTAACTTCTATAGTGCTACTTACTCTAATAATCTCATTAATTATAGGATAAACACAAAATAATCAAAGTACTCAATTGGAAATGATGTGATAATTTTCTAAGTGATGTCTTTAAGTCCCTGTATAAATTTAGTGATGGAAGCATGACTAAAACCTGTCTTTTGGCTCTCAAACCAGTGTGCTTTCCAATTCCCAGACTCCCCTATCCCTACCTTCAACATTGAAGAGTCTATAAATTATCATTTCAGTTTGCCAGGAATATTTCCATCTATGTTTTTGGTAAACAAGGGTAGAAACCAAGCTTCATTCACTTCTTAATTCTTGATAACCTACAGAGGAATAGAGTGTCTTGAGTATAGGTGCTCCATAAATGTTTACTGAACTAAACTGAACCAGAAATATTTTGCCATTCTTTTCATTTTCTATGTCCTAATCAATTCAAGTTTCCTCTGTATTAATAATAGAATGACTGGGGCGCCTGGGTGGCTCAGTGGGTTAAGCCTCTGCCTTTGGCTCAGGTCATGATCTCAGGGTCCTGGGATCGGGCTCTTTGCTATGTGGGGAGCCTGCTTCCCCCCACCCCTGCCTGCCTGTCTGCCTACTTGTGATCTCTCTGTGCCAAATAAATAAGAAAAGTCTTTAAAAAAAATAATAGAATGACTCTGTGATTACAATTCACAAAGATAGCTCCTATCTGGAAGTCACTTATTTTAATCATAAACTACTTGCTTGTATATAATGGTATGTGTGTGTACGGATACATATATACACACAAAAAATGGTCATTGATATATTAATATTATGGTCCTTGGTATATTATTTTGTTTTTCTATTTTATCATTATATATGCACAGCTTGATTATAAATGTCTTTAAGACTGAGTACTATGTTGACTGTATTGCTCTTGGAATAAAATCCAGGCACTGTACAATGCTCCAGTGAATAAATGTGCACTAAATCTACTTTGGCTTCCATACCAGGTAGGGGGAGGGGAATGTGCTGACAACCAGCTCTTCAATTTCTATTATTTTCTACCAACTATATATTTTGGTCTCTAAACATTCATTTAGAAATTATAACTCTACCTTACTTTGGAGGAAAGGACCAAGGGCTTTTCGAAATTCATTTGAAAACATTCCTGGGAATGCTGTTTCTTGATGTGGTTTTGATTACACAGCTGCAACCTAATCGTCTATGTACTACTCTATACTTCAGTAGAAAGTCCAAAATATCACCTGGGGTTTTTTTTACTATATACTTTTACTGCTAATAAAACTCTCACATCAATAATATAATGAAAAAATCTGTATGACTGAGACATGAAAAAAGGAAAAAATATATATAATTCTCACAAATACTCCTAACCCTCCTGAAATCCTGTATGTACCTTCCTACATTCTGGTATTTTTGATCAGTGATGTAACTTAAATGATCTCTTACACATCTGTGTTCATAGAGCTCTTAGATGGAGGGGGAAAATCTGTTACACAGTGACACCTGCTGGTTTTAGTTATAAATTTGAAATTCCAAGTGAAGGACAGAGTTCTTAGCATCAAAAGTTTGCTTAGTAGAATTAAACATTAATGTTTTCCATTTTAATAAATTTAATAAATTATTTTTAAGAAAAATTTAATATGCAGTTGAGGACATCTTTTAAATTTTGTGACAATGATTTCACTGAAGCTTTCTAAACTATTTTCTTAAAAAAAATGTACATTTCCAAAAAAGCTGCTTAAGCCTTCATACTACATGACATTTTTAAAAAAGTGATTTGATTTGTGGCTTTCTTTTCAAATTCACTACAAATATATTTTAAGGGAATGCATTATTTAAACTTTAAAAACATTTACAAGATATTTTCTTTGTAGAACTGTAATTTTAGCAATATAAGCCATTTTATAAAAGTCAAGAATTACATCTATGTAACAGAGAAACTTTGAAACACAATCTCGCTAACCTCATATATTGACTCTTTCCTCTCAGCTTTATTGAAAGAACTGACATATAACATTACATTACTTTCAGGGGTACAACGTGATTTGATATATGTATATATTGCAAAATGGTCACAGTAAGTTAACATCCACCACAGTTACAGAATTCTTTTCTTGTGACGAGAACTTTTAAGATCTATTCTCTTAGCAACGTTCAAATATAGTACAGTTTATTACAATCATGGTGCTGTACATCTCATGACCTAATCTATTTTCTAACTGAAGGTTTGTGCCTTTTGACCCTCTTTGCCTATTTCACTCACCCCCACGCCTCTGGCAACCCCTGATCTGTTCAGTTTCTGGGAGTTTCATTTTTTTTTTTTTTTAATTCTACATATAGGTGAGATCATACAGTACTTGTCTTTCTCTAACTTATTTTACTTAAAATGCTCTTAGGCCCATCCATGTTTTCACAAATGACAAGATTGCCTTCTTCTCTATGGCTGCTTAATATTTCATTGTGTATATATAATCACATTTTTTCTATTCAACCATGGATGGATTTAGGTCAATTCCACATCTTGGTTGTTGCAAATACTGCAGTGAACATAGGGGTGCAGATATCTCTTCCAGATACTGGTAAGGTTTCTTTTATATACATACCCAGATGTGGAACTGCTGGATCCTCTGCTAGTTCAAGTTTCAATTTTTGGAGGAAACTCCATACTGATTTCCAGTGGCTGCACCAGTTTACATTCCCACCATGAGTGCACAAGGGTTCCATTTTCTCATATCTTTGCCATCACTTGTTATTTATTGTCTTATTGATAGTAGCCACTCTAACAGGTATGACATAATGTCTCCCTATGGTTTTGATCTGCATTTCTCTGATTAGAGATGTTCAACACCTCTTTATGCACCTGTTGGCCATTTGTATGACTTGTTTTGAAAGTCTAATCAGTTCCTTTGACCATTTTTTAATTAAATTTTTGCTTTTATGCTATTGAGTTTTAGTTCTTTATATATTTTGAATATCAACCTCTTATCAGATATGATTTGCAAATATTTTCTCCCATTCCATAGTTTTCTTTCTTTTTTTTTTTATGTACAGAAGCTTTTTAAAGTTTCACTTTTTGCCTTTGGTAGCAAATACAAAAAAAGAAAAAAAAATCAGAAATCAAAGATCTTACCCCTGTGCCATCTTCCAGAGCTTTACGGTCACAGGTCATACACTCAAGTCTTTAATTCATTTTAATTTTTGTGTATGGTATAGTGATCTAGTTTCATTCTTTTTTCTTCCTAGTTTCATTCTTTTTTTGCATGTGGCTGTCCAATTTTCCCAACACTATTTACTTAAGACACTATTCTTCCCCCATTGTATATTCCTGATTCGTCATAAATTAAATGAGCACATACATATGGATTTATGTTTGGGCGCTCTATTCTGTTCCACTGGTGAGTCCATTTTTAAACCAATACCATACTGTTTTGATTACTATAGCTTTGTAACATACTTTGAAATAACGAAATGTGATGCTTCTAGCCTTTTCTTCCTCAACATTGCTTTAGCTACTCAGGGTCTTTTGTGGTTCCATACAAATTTTAGGATTATTCTAGTTCTATGAAAAAATGCCATTGGAATTTTGGTAGGGACTAACACAACCTAGCTAACATATGTAATCTGTAGTAATCATATTGAATTTGGGTAGTACCGACATTTTTAAAAATTTTGTAAATCTTCCAATCCTTCAGCGTGGATTATCTTTCCATTTATTTATGTCTTCTTCAATTTCTTTCATCAATATCTGGTAGTTTTCTGTGTACAAATATTTTACATCTGGTTAAATTTATTCCTAGGTATTTTATTCTTTTCGATGGCAATTGTCAATGGGATTGTTTTCTTAATTTCACTTTCTGATTTCTCTTACTTTTTTGTTAGTGTATAGAAACACAACTGATTTTTGTGTTGATTTTGCATCCTGTAACTTTATTGAACTTGTTGATGAGTGCTAACAGGTTTTGGTGAAATCTTCAGAAGTTTTCTATTTATCATGATATAAGTAGAAACTGTGTATTTGCAGATAATGGTAACTTCTTCTATAGTTAAAAATTTTCGCCCATACACGGTGATTATTTGCTATGAGGGTTAAGCTTCTCCAGGCCTGGCCAGTCTCAATCAAACTTGATTTTCTTTTCTTACACTTAAGGGAGGAAAACAATTAGTCCAAAGGAATAATGGGAACCTCATATTCTGTATTCGCTTTCATTTTTAAAAAGTATAGTACTGCCCATGTTGACTATGAACTCGATTTGCTGGCCAGGAGGGTTAAATACATTGTCAAGGGCTTGTACTCCTTTTCCTTTAAGTAAAGGCTGGGCCATTTGTGCTTGGTGTGTGTGTTGACTGTTCTCAGCGACCTCAAATCAGAGCGGTCTGTTCCCTAATGGCATTTATCTGCCTTTTAACCTTGGCCACACTCATATTATTTTCTATCCTGTGGCCCAGTCTGAAACAGTAGTAAATACCTTTAGTAATTCAGAATATTTTAGAAGACTGAAATACTGACTTACTAATCTTTGTAGTACATAAAGCAGTCTTAAAAAAAAAACCCAACTATATAATGGTAAATAAAAATTGGAGACAAATATACTGTGGATTTTCATGACATTATTTATGGAATTTTTTTCAAAAAAGATAAAAGAATTATCTAGCAAATGTTGCTGGTTCAATGTTAGATGAACAAAACACTATATTCTTTGTATTTCTATCACTTTATTTTTTTTCCAAAGAACAAAGTGCATAAGGCTTTGTTTCAAGGATGAAGTAAGATAAAATTACATATAAGGCACTTGAAAGTACAATGTAAACTGTAAGCTATAAGTTGTGTTATACAAATGTGAGTATTGATTACTTACCTTAAATACATTTTGCTTATTTCTGCAGAGATCATTAGAATCTTGAATTTTTGTGAGGATCGGATGTTAGTGTGCTTATTAATTTATTGTTCTGTGCGGTACACCACCTGTGAAAATGTCAGTTTCTTTTTTTTACAGAACATAAATATGAAAATATCAAAGGAAATACTGCTGTTTGTTAATTTTGCCAGATCAATCACAAGAGAGCACTGTTTTTAGCAGTTAAATTTTTAAAATGAGAGAAAGGAAGAGAAGGCTGTGATACCACTGATTTTGACCTTCCAATCATTCTGTGACCTTGAGTTGCGTGTAAGTCAATAAAATATTAAGATCCGTATTTATTGGAGTTGAAAATTAATGAAATGATTATAAAACTTTTCTGAAGGGCTAAGAAAAAAATACTAGAAAATATGTTTTCTATAATGGTAGATTCAAATATTTTAACTAAAAGAATGTTTAAAATATTTTTCTAGTATTGTTCATCCTGAGATACAGACTTACAGCACCAAATGGCAAAAAAAAGAGCCTCTAGGGTAGTTTCAGGAAAAGCAGTCATTATGCTAAATTCCAAAGCAATAAAACCCTCCACTTTTAATTTGTAATGGCAACCAGAACCTAATATATCAAAATACATGCACGGCAAGAAACAGTTCATAAAGTGAATGGAAGTGTTCAGACGGAAAGCCTATGTGTTCCAGGAGCAAAGAAGAGGATCTACAATGTATCTGGGAGGCATGTGTGACTCCTCCAGGCTTTCATGGCATTTCTGGTTTAATACCACAGATCTAGTACCTCTATCTATATATCCATAATATTTACATATTCACAAACCACAGTATGTCCTAAAAAGAAAAGAATCCAAAATGAAGTATTCAGATAAAAGTAATATAGGTTCAGAACAAGACTACTATATTATTTGTCTTCAGTAGCTCACAGCCAGTAAGAATTAAGAATCTATCAGAAGTAATAATCAAATTAGTTCACAGATAATAAATAATCAAATGGACAATATTTGCCACAATAATTAAAACAAAGGTATCACTTTTTATACCAGAATACGGACATTTCTTTTGGAGGTGAATTTTATTATAGTAAAATCAACACATATTTGTCTAACATGCTATTTCTGGGGGTGCCTGGGTGGCTCGGTCATTAAGCCTTTGCCTTCGGCTCAGGTCATGATCCCAGCGTCCTGGGATCGAGCCCCACATCGGGCTCTCTGCTCGGCAGGAAGCCTGCTTCTCCCTCTCCCACTCTCCCTGATTGTGTTCCCTCTCTCTGTGTCGCTCTCTGTCAAATAAATACATAAAATCTTTAAAAAAAAGTTAACATGATATTTCTGTACAGAGAAATCTCACTAGCTACTGAATATCAAAAACACTGGGAAAAAAATTTAACTTTTTTTTTTCATTGCAATGTAAATAAATGGCAACAACTGAAGGCAGATATGAAAGAGTGAAATTCCATATCAAAATTTAGACTGGGAACTGGTTAACTGCCCTAAAGACATTTCTCCATCCCTGTAGCCTAGAAGGGTCCCAGCTTTAAGGAGCCACATCTACACAGGGGGCAGGAGTTACACAGTTTGAGACTTGTGCATTAGTCTCCCCTGACTGCCATAACAAAATACTACACATGGGGCAGCTTAAAGGAGATCTGGTATCTCATAGTTCTGGAGGCAGTGAGTCCACAATCACAATTCCAGAAAATTCAATTTCTGGTGAGGCTTGCCGAAGGCCAATTCTTGCTGTGTCCTCATATGAACTTTTCTGTGTGTGCAAGTGGAGACAGAGTGCTCTGTTGCCTCTTCCTCTTTATATAAGGATACTGTGTTATGGGATTAGGGCCCCACTTCATTTAACCTTAATTACCTTCTCAAAGGCGGTATCTCCAAATACAATCACATTGGGGGTTTGGGCTTCAACATATTAATTTGGTGGGACACAATTCAGTTCATAACAGGGACTTAGCTGGATGAACAGCAGGACTGATGAAGCCCCCAAGGTAGCACTCTCAATGAGTAAACTAGAATGGACCTCAATGTGCCTCCTTTACTACAAGTAGATCTGTGAAGGGAAAAAAAGCCTCTTCTAGGAATGCCGAAGCTCACATATATTTGAGGATGAAGGTCCCACTACTTGTGAGTAACTGTATGTGCATGTGTGTGTTCACGCACTGAAGGGCAGGTGAGACAGAGGAAGGAAACCCAAGATGAAAACGGAAGTGATCCAAGGTTGGTGTTGCCCCAAGGAACAAACTGATAATTCAAGAAAAAAAAACAACCCAAAAAACAGTATCTTCTCTATGGGAACATATTTTAAATAAATTCCCCAAAATAAAGTTTAGAAGAATACCAAGTCAACCAAAATCACTGATCTTACTAGAAAACAAATCACTGTAATTGTTTCAGACAACACTACAACAAATTGTAGATTTAGAGCCACAAAAAAGGAGAAAAATACAAAATTATATATATATAGTATGTAAATACATTTATATAGTATAGTATGAAAATATATATATATTTACATATGTATATAGTACGTAAATACATTTAATATGTTTTAAAATAAGAAAAAGAGGAAACAATGTAGCTATGACAAATGACCAGGAATGTTTGAGAAAGAAACATACAATACTTTGGAAATGGAAATGGATTAAAAAAAATAGTAATTAAAAACTCAATAGGTTATTTAAAAAAAGAACTGATTAGGTTATAAATAGATTAGAGATGGTGAGAACACAAGAATTAGGGAACAGAAAAACAGATTTAAAGAAACCATCTAGAATTCAACACACTGAAGAAGAGACAGAAAATATGAACCAAAGTGATACAAAGAACAAAGTGCGATGATTTCCCAAAGGAAAGAACAGAGAGAATGAGCAATATGCAATATTTAAAAGACATAATGATGTAAAATTTTCCAGAATTTACAAAAAGCACTAATTTTCAGGTTTAGGAAGCTCAATGAATGTGTACAGGATAATAAAAAGAAATTTACCAAAATAAAAAATACTGGAATTAAAACAAAACAAAAAGAAATCCACAGCTAGACACATTGTATTACAATGACTTTAATTGGGTTGGGTGAGCCTGGTGGTGGGTATTACGGAGGGCACATATTGCATGGAGCACTGGGTGTGGTGCACAAACAATGAATTTTGGAACACTGAAAATAAAAATAAAATTAAATTAAAAAAAGAAAACACCAAAGATAAAAACTGTAAGCAATGTGAGAGAAGAGACAAATTAGCTTCAAAGGAATACTGATCAGACTACGACATGATTTCAGAAGCAATAATGGAAGCAAGAAGACAAGGAAAGAATATCACTAAATACCGAGAGAAAATAACCATCGACCCATCAATCTAGAATTATAGAGTCAGCTATCTTTCAAGGATAGTAAAATGATAAACTGTGGGTAAGTCTAAACAAACACTGACTGTATACAGTAAAATAGCTATTTTTGGAGTTAAACTGAGATAAAGTAAAATTCTAATTTTACTTGATTTAAAATTCTAATTTTAGTTGAGTTAAATTTAGTTGATTGAGGAATCAAACTTTGTTCAACAGTTTCTGGTGTTTAGGAAGACAGTAGGATACTGACTTTAGAATTTGTTAACTATGCAGATTAAATTTTTTGGTAAGCACTAAATTTTTACCTTCTAAACTAGTAGAGGGAGAATAAACAGGAAAACAAAAAAATTAATCTATAAGAAAGCAAAAAAAAAAAAAGGGCAGTGAGGAAACAGAAAAGGTAGGACAAAAAGCACTAAAGATGATATAAATGAATCCAAATACATTAATAGTTTCACCAAATTTAAATGGATTAGATAGAAAAAAAACCCAGTTATAATTTTTAAATTACAAATACTAACCAGCTGATGTGTGCAGCCTATATAAATTTTTTTAAAACCCCACATAATTAAAAGTAATAAAAAATGAAATAAAAACATTTCTAGAAATAGAGGCTATGACTATAAGAATCAATTCTAAGCTTGGAAGACAAAAAATTCCAAAGTTGTATGTACCTAACAACAAAGCTTCAAAATATAGAAAACAAAAACTGACAGAATTATAGGAAGAATCAGAAAACTCACCAGAGTATGAAATTTCAAAGTATCTCAGAATCTGAGGGATTACACAGAAGAAAAACAACAGTAAAACAGAGATCATCTGAACAACACAGTAAGTTTGGTCTAGTGGATACCCAAGAACTAGAAAACAGCATGTTCAACTGCTAATGAAACACAGAAACTAAAAATATTTTAGGTCATAAGGCAAATCACAAATTTCAATATATCAATATAACAAAGTCTCTAACCACAAGCCAATTAAAGCATCAATCAACAAGGACAATTTAAAAATCTACAGGTTAAGAAATGAAAAAACATCCACAAATACTAAGTCAAAATAGAAATCATAAATGAAAAATAGAAAATACTTAGACCTTAAAAACAAATACTTTTATAATACTTGAAAAGGGCAGAACGTTACTTTACTTGATCATTCTAAAATAATCCTGTGAGCTACACAGGACTCATTTCATCTCTGCTCAACAGCATAAACAGAAATGTTGTAAATTGTGTAATTACTAATTTTTAAATGTAAATAAAATATCTGTCAAAAGTGATTTGGAAACTGTGAAATAGAAGTGAAAGTATTAAGAGGGAAGGCAAACCAACTGTCTTTTTCACACACCATGTTGACTAGCTAACAAAGTTACAAAGAAAGAATTTACTACCTTCATTTTTACAGTTCAAAGAGCTTACCAACTCATTTGGGTTTAAGAAGTCCTTTAGATCCTTGTATGAAATATACAAACTTAGACAGTATTTATTATCATATGAGAGGAGCAGACACTATCAGAAACCTTTGCTGTGCAACTGGAACAGCCACATTAAGAGCACGTTTGCTCTCACACACACACAGTCCTGATTTCTTGGTTACGGCATCTGTTCAGATGGTGCGCTGGCAATTAATAGCATTCCAAAAACTGCCTACAGTACAAAGGGAATTTTCATTTAAGGTTCCCCTCCCTTTTCATGTGTGGGCTATTTTTGGAAGTATGGTTTTATTTTTTTCCATCCACTGAAAGAGAATTAAGAAAATTCCAACATGCCTTAGTGTCAGCAAGTGCTCTTTTTAGTCCAGGTACCAGAGAATGATTGATGAACCTGTCAAGCCTACAGTAGCGGACAGAGAAAGTTGGCCGAAGTTCAGTGTTATTGAAAGAAATCTCAAATACTTATTTCATCTCCTCTATTAACTTTAATCACATTTTCAACATGCAGCCAAGAATGAAGCTTTGACAGTAAGCCATAAATTTACACAAGCAAGCATTGTCACTTCTCTACAGTAGCAACACTGAGATAACACGAGAAAGTTGGGTATTTTCTTTCTTGTGCCTTTCTTTACAGGAGAGCAATAAAAAATATTTGAAAGATTTATCCATACCTCGAATTCATTTGCTATAAATCTCAGAAATTATTGCATTTAATTTTGCTAGGTTTATGGCAAATAAAAAATCAACTTCGTTTCTCAATTAGGCTGTTAAATGCAGATTTTTTTAAAGATCACAGTGATGACAGACTTGGTACATGTTTCATCATAATACACCTGCTTATGAGAACAGACGTTAAACACTAAAAAAGGATTTACATTTAACATGGATCATTTGCCATGTGGGCAAACACTTCTGGTTTATTCAGAGCCAGAATCTTTATATGGTTCCAGAGGGACTCCTTGGCAGATTTTGCTGATTACTCATTACACAGTTGAAACATGGATAAACATTATTTATCTTATAAAGCTTACCCACAGCAAAACAGACACAAATATGAGGTAAATACTATGGATAAGATTATGGTTTTTGGAAAGGCTAAACGTCAAATATATTTTTGGTAAGCTTTTCCTTCTAAGTCTGTTTTAAAAGCTGAAAATATTAAGTGCTGGAAGGCCACTTCACAAGTGTGTTTTGTCATTCAGTGAAACACGTGGCATCATGCTGTCCTGTAAAACCTGCAACCCTTCCCAACGGGCGGCTCAAAGACCAATGTGGCCATCTTTGCCTCAGTAGAGAAAAGATTTTGACTCTCACCTCTCTTAAATGGGATCTCTGCTCCAAAGACAGTTGTCTTTGTCCACATTACCCATGGAATAATACTGTATACATTCTTCCAATAGCCAAGGACGTTATGACAGGTAGCTATTCTATCTGCCTTCTAAGCCACAATAACTAACCCAATATGGGAATGAATTAAATTATTTTTCTAAGTCTATACCTACAGTTCTCTGAGATAATCAACTGAAAAGACACCCAATGCTGATTAACAAAAAGCAAATTTATCCCATTTTTTTCCTCCTATCCTCCCCATTTAAATAGTCATATATAGGCACTTAAAACTGGAAAGTTGTGGCACTCTTCTTCTATTAGACACTTCATTAAGACTCCAGTGGAACTTTCTTCTGATGTAAGAGTGCCACTGAATATATTGCTAAGCTTGAAGCAGAGGCTAAATGGTTTGGTGGGCACAGTTTTTTGGGGGAAGTCAATGTTCTCTTACTAAATTGTCACTGTTGTGGTTAAAGTTCTTAAAAGGTTGAAAATTTCGCTAGGTCCTTCTCCATCTCGGCATACTGTTCTTTAAGCCTCTCCATGGCTTTTCTGTGTTCTTCATCCACTTCAGCCTGTCTGCTGTGTTGTTCTTTCATGAAATCTTCCCACTGGGTTATATGCTGTTTTTCACTAGCTATTAAATGGTCATTAAGAATCTGAGAAAAAAAATTGAAAGTCACATGACATTTTCCAGACAATTATCCTTCTATGCACAAGAGACAAACATAACTTTAACTCTGGTATTTGCATACTACAGCAATCAGCTTGAAAGTCACAATGCTAAAATGGCACAGCAGTTTTAATGTCTAACAAGAACACGACAAATCAGAAACATCTAAGGCTTCTCTTACTATGAGTGAACTCAGATGGTAACCGTATTTCTGAAATTTCTAAAATGTCTAGTATCTTTAAATGACAAAATCAAATACAATCCAAGTAAATTTTCATGTCTCTATTTCTTTTCAAATTCCATTTAAGTGTATATAATTTTTAAATCAAATGTAAAGAATATATGCCAAAAGAAATCATTATTATGAGAAACCAAGGTGCATGACTTACATAAAATATTCTTTTGATGCATTAAAAAAGATTTTAAATTTAAAAAAGCTTTGGGGGCACCTAGCTGGCTCAGTCAGTTAAGCATTCACCTTTGGCTCAGGTCATGATTCCAGGATCCTGGGACTGAGTTGGGCTCCCTGCGCAGCGGGAGGGAGCCTGCTTCTCCCTCTGCCTCTGCCACTGCCCCTGTTTGTGCTCTCTCTTTGTCAAATAAATTAACAAAAAAATCTTTTAAAGAAAATTTTAAAAAGATTTTAAATCTAAAAAAGACCTAAGATGCAAAGATTATTAATCACTGGAAAAGAACTCATGACATTTCTTCTGGTTTTGTTCCATTCCTTAAAGTAAATAAACACCAAAAGCATCTGTGCAAATAAGTTCTTGAGATGTTCCTTAATATTTCTACATGAAGATGAAAAAATTTTCTTTTGACTACCACAACAATAAAGATAAAACAATGTATAAGTGCAAAGGTGTAAGTTTAGTACAATTTTAATCATCTCTGAATACGTGCAACAAAGAGAAACTAAATACAAAAGAGAGTCAGAAAAAGAATTTTATCTCCCTGCCTTAAATGTTCTACATACATGTCTTTAGAAGTCTGGATACAGACTAAGTCCTATTGAGAAAAAAAAAAAAAAAAAAAGGGACAGATACAAACCATAAAAAGTTATAAAGCACCTAAAGTCATTATAAATTCCAGCACTCTAATGAAAACAGGACACCTGACACACTCAAATACTGGTGCCCAGATGCCTGGTCACGCCAAAAGGGTAGCCGGTAGGGAAAAAAATGGAAACTGTGTTTTCATGCTGTCATCACATCCTAGCTGCTCCATTTTCTCTCTCATCTGAGATGATGATAAGCAAGATAAAAAGGTGGATAATTTGTTGTTCTCTAAGTATCTATGAAATGCATGTTTTTGCTACCTGTCCTGCGTATCTTATCTATTCCTAAAAACTACTGTTATAAAATGACATTATTTTCACTTTACACATGAAGATTAAGGACATTAAAGGTATTTCTCCACGGTCACTCAGCTATTAAGTTGTAGATTCAAACTTAGGTCTTCGTGATACCTAACCTATGCCTTTTTTTATCCAAAGTGTGAATTGGATCTTTCCAGAGGAAGGGTTACACAGGTAGAAAGTCTCTTTTACAGGACAAAAACAACTACTATAAGAGCTTTTTCTTGCCAATCTGATCCGGTTTCTCTGCACAGAGGCTTTTCAAGTGAAACCAGGTTGGAGTGAGTCTGAAGTTTGCCTTAAAGTCAAACATTCCCGTAAAACATGTGCCTCAGACCAGGCACTACAGTGGTGGGGAGAGGGTTAGGGAGGGGTTTGCTGGTGGCAATCAGGTTAGGAAACAGGCTAAACAAAAAGTTAGGAAACAGGCTAAACAAAATTCAGAACTTTATTTTTTAACTTTTCAGCCTCATGGATTGTAATTCTCCAAAAGATGAATAAAACATGAAGAGTTCATTAAACTCTTTTCAGGGAACTTGGGCAAAAATTATTATATTCTAGGAGAAAAGCCACAGTCAGACTAAAGATAGAAGAAAATGCACATAGACTTTCTCAAGATGGGATCCTGCTTTTAGCTGTAAACTATTTTTTAATAAATCAGAAAATACTAAACATGCACACTCAGATATTGCTTAATAGATTTTTCTTTTCTTTTTATTCTTTTAAGGTATGTCATAATTGGCTCAGCCAACCCTGTGATTTAGACCACAAGGCAACAGCCCTAATTCTACTTCCCACCAGAGAGCACTTTTTCCAGTCCAATTCAATGGAAAAATGATTTGGGAAGCATATAAACCTAACTTCAAATTCTGGTTCACTTGCTACCAGCTGCTTGACCCTAAGCGAGCTGAAGTTTAACTTTAAAATGAGGAAAATACTTTACATTCATAAATAAATATGAAGTCCAGAGGTAATATATGTCCAGTTCCTAGCTCAATGCCTATGGAACTTAATAAAAATTAATATCACTATTATACAAATTATAAGCAAAACATCTAGAAGGAAAATCAAACCACTTTTTATCCTCCTCACTTTCTGTCCTTTAATTTTAATAATTTATTTTTTATTTTATTAATTTTAATAAATTCAAAAAATATCCAATATTTATTTTTAAAGATTTTATTTATTTGAGAGAGAGAAAGGGAGAAATCCTGCGTGCATGCATAGGTCCATGCAGGGCAGGGGGTAGAGGGAGAGGGAGAAGCAGGTCCGGGCTGAGCTGAGGGAGCCCAATGCCGGGCTCCATCCCAGGACCCTGGGGTCATGACCTGAGCCGAAGGCAGAGGCTTAACCAACTGAACCTCCCAGGCATTCTAGTTTTAGTAATCCAATTTCAGCAATGGATTCTTGTAATAAATTGAACAATACAGGCAACTCAAATAAAACTGAGTTTCCCCTTCCCATTCCTATACTCAATTTCAATCCTCCTTATCATTTGGTTCTAAGAAAGGACTTTAAGATGTCATTAAATACCAGTATGTCTATTTCGTAGTTTCAGAATATCATGACTAAAATATATATATTCCAACTAGCTTCTTCACAAAAGATAGATCACTCCTTGGCCTCACAGTTCAGGTAAAAAGAAGTTGAATGTGGCCTATGCTCTAATCTAGCTGAAAATTTAGTCTTGCTTTCTCATCAAGAACTTCTTTTTTTTTTTTTTTTTCATCAAGAACTTCTTGAAGTCACTTTTAGTTTTCTCTCAGACTCTCACTTTTAATAAAAGAAAATACTAGGAGGGACGCCTGGGTGGCTCAGTGGGTTGAGCCTCTGCCTTCAGCTCAGGTCCTGATCCCAGGCTCCTCTCCAGCTCCACCCAGCTCAGCGGGGAGTCTGCTTCTCCCTCTCTCTTCAACTCTCCCCCTGCCTGTGCTCTCTCTCTCTAAAATGAATGAATGAATGAATCAATGAGTAAGAAAAGTAAGTGCTACACATTGCATTCTTCTTACCAATCAGTAAAGAAAATTAAAGGACAGCTTCTACATTCACGTACTGCCAATACCATACTCTTTACATAAATAAATAACATCTGCCTAGCTGGAATAACATCTACTGAAACTTAGGGGAGAACTATATGACTATATGGTAAGTCTATTTTCATTTTTTTTTTTAAAGATTTTATTTATTTATTTGACAGAGATCACAGGCAGGCAGAGAGAGAGAGAGGGAGAAGCAGGCTCCCTGCTGAGCAGTGAGCCCCATGTGGGGCTCAGTCCCAGGACCCTGATATCATGACCTGAGCCAAAGGCAGAGACTTAACCCACTGAGCCACCCAGGAGCCCCTAGAGTAAGTCTTTTAATCCAACAAAAGAAAAAAAAAAGTCAAGTCCAATTACAAATACTGCAGTATTCGTGAAAAGCTTGTTTGATTCTGAATTAACTTACCTTACTTTATACACAATTCTAACCATGTTAATTAACTAGTTTTTAAAAGTACACCATATTAAAAGTCACAAATTAGAAAAAAAAAATGCTGATAAGTGAGATAGGAAGAAATGACAGGCATTAGCCTTATGGGGAGGGAGAACACAGATACAAAAACCTAGAACACACATAGTATTTGAGGGTATTTCCCAAAGAGAAAAACTCTCTAATTCTCTGAGGACACCCCCATATTCACCATCATGTAAAACTATTTTCAATAACTCCTAATTTCATAAAGAAATTTAGCCTATAATAATAATTTTTATGAAAATCAGAAAAGTATGAAATATATTTTTTAAAGATTTCCTCCCAAAATAAAGTGATAAAAGTGGTGTGCCTGAAGAAGATAAAAACCTCAGCTGTGAGGTCAACTTGGCTGGATGGAATGTTCCATTTTCTAAGATTCCCATAAGGTTTTATTTTATGCAATAGCAGAAAAATTCCCAATTAGCTGTATCTTACATATCACCTAGGCAAAGAGTTGAAAAGTATTCTACGACAGGAGGAAAGGCTATCCTAGGGTCTAGCTATTCAAAATGTACGGAAATGCAGTCTGGCCAGCTGTAACTTCCCTGGAATAGGACAAGGAGCTGAGCAGCTGCTTAATTGAAAGCAACACATGAGCCCCCTAACAGACTGTCACAACACTTCAACTCCGCTGAAGCCATTCTAACGCCAACGTGCGCCCCAGCTCATACATGAGGAGGTTACAGAAGCCAAGGACTTAGCCCAAAATGCCAATGCATCTGGTCACAACTACAAAAAGCTCTCAGAAATCAGGAAAAATCTTTTATAAATAACCACGCTAACTGCAGACCATCATCTCCTGGGCACATCACTTTCAGAAACAGCAATTCTGCTTTTATGTTCAAGAAATGGGGTTCTCATGAGAGACTATGGACTCTGAAAAACAATCTGAGGGGTTTGAAGGGGCGGGGGTGGGAGGTTGGGGGAACCAGGTGGTGGGTATTGGAGAGGGCACGGGTTGCATGGAGCACTGGGTGTGGTGCAAAAACAATGAATACTGTTATGCCGAAAAGAAATAAAAAATTAAAAAAAAATAAATTTAAATAGCCAAAAAAAAAAAAAGAAAAGAAAAAGAAATGGGGTTCTATGTGAGATTTAGTCTGAAATAAGTGTTCCTTTAATTAAAACACATTTGAAAAACAATGATCCCATTTAACTCTAGCTATGGTCAAACAGCTTCATACAAGTCTGATAGGAAGTGATAGTTCCCTACATACACACCAAATCCTTTCTCTAGCAACCTTTTTCCCGGTATTATAAATAG
This sequence comes from Mustela nivalis, assembly GCF_964662115.1. NCBI lineage: Eukaryota > Metazoa > Chordata > Mammalia > Carnivora > Mustelidae > Mustela > Mustela nivalis. The sequence continues at coordinate 139,794,688 of NC_139024.1, forward strand.
TTCAATGAGTACTAAAGATTATTTCCTGATGTTTGTACAAACGTATTTCTTTAATAACAACAAAATGAAGTCACATCACATAGGATAGTTTGCAGCTTTTCTTTTCAGCAATGATATAATATGCAGAGGCACAGCAACAGCAGGAGGGTGAGAGAGCTCTGCCCTGGGTGCAAGTAATAAGACGGTGTATTGTCTGTAGAGAATTTACATCAAGGACACAAACAAATGAAAGACTGTTTTTTATCATCACCAGGCACTGACCATACTGAAAAATGTCGGTGATAAAATACTCCTAAACCAACAATCCTTCTTTCGTCTAAAGCTCTACTCAATTACTGAGATTATTGTTGAATTTTAATAATGTGTTTCAAATTAACACATTTTTATTATTTATCCTTTAATAAATTGTGTCTTTTACACTGAAGTGAATTTAGAGGACTTCCAGTTACATGACCAGTCACGGACAAAGATGAAGTCGGCTATACATGTTTATTTCCAAAGTAAATACCAAGTAGTCCAGAATTATTTCAGCTTTCTTTAGACACTAAGACCCTCCAACCTCTGGGGAATTAAATATAACTGCACTTAAACAATGACAGTAGGGCAAATGCAGGTAAGATCTGAATCAGTTCAAATCCATTATTCTATACTACCATTTTTTTGTACTTAAGTTTGAGTATGTTTTTATTTAGACCTAAAATTTTTATACTATGGGGACACTGAGAGCCATCAGAACAACTGCCAAAGAATAAAGACAGTATTGCAATTTCTGGAATTCATTGTGATGTGATTTTTATGAAGCTCTTCCAGACTTATTCTTATGCTTAACACTTTTCTGAACTATTTATCTTATATTTATATTATATTAATTTATTATTATTTATTTTATTATTTATTATTAATTTATATTAAATTATATTAATATAAATAAACATATTTATATTAATGTCAAAGAAATTTCAAAATTATAATTAAAAGCCATTTTAAATCACCTGTGAATCAAAGAGATTAATATATCTGTCTATACTATTTAATTTGAATAGTCAAATATCAAATTCAATGAGGTTATTAACTAATCTGCCTAAGAATCAAAAGCAAGCGGTAATATTATTAATTACCATAACAGACAATATATAGGTGACTTTTTTCTTTTTTCCAAAAAATAATCAATGCACTTAAATTTATTACTTATTTTTTTCCTTTGGTGTTATAGTTCTTTCAAGTTTTTAATTTTTTTATTGGTGTGACTACATACATGAAGTTAAAAACAATACCATCTGCATTTTTGTTCTTGTCATTCATTATTCTTTAACATCTGGCTTATTATTAAACATAATTTTTTGGGAGAAGCGTTAAAAGAAGGTCTATTTTTGGTGTCAAATATGGTATAATGCTGCTCCTATACAGACATATTTCCATGGACACACACTTAGAATAAGGTAGAACCAAGAGTAAAAATCCAGTTTTCTACTCTTTTTTGCTATATAACATTGTTTAAACCAAGTAATATATTAAATTATTAGTCTCAGAATTGGCAATGTTTTAAAAAATGGCAGAAACTAACAAGTATTTCACATTCCAATTTCAAAAGTAATTAAGAGCTTCAAAAAACTGAATACACCTGAATAGGTAGAGAAAAAGTACAGGCATACACTGTTAACCACTCGGGGATTTATATGTGGGGCTCCTGCTAATTTTTAAAAAACAAAAGTGAAACTAACTTTAAAACAGTTTTTCCTCTTCTAGCAAGAGTTTAGGAGAGCATGTGGTATTAAAAATCAAGTCATTTCAGAACCAGATGAGTTTACTGGTGAATTCTACAGAATACTTAAAGAAGAATTAATACTAATCCTTCTCAAACTCTTAAAAAATTTGAAGAGAAGGGAAGACTTCCCAACTCATTCTGTGAGGTCACCAATGTCCTGAAATGAAATGCAGATAAAGACACTAAAAGAAAAATGGGGTCCCTGGGTGTTTCAGTCATTGGTCATCTGCTCTCAGCTCAGGTCATGATCCTAGGGTCCTAGGATTGAGCCCATCAGGCTCTCTGCTCGGCAGGAAGCCTGCTTCTCCCTCTCCCACTCCCCCCTGCTTATGCTCTCTTTCAGTGTGTTTCTCTCTGTCAAATAAATAAATCAATCTTTAAAAAAAAAAAAAGACACTATAAGAAAAAAACAAGTGCAGATCAATATTCCTGATGAATACTGATATAAAATTCTCAATAAATTAGTGGCAAACTGAGTTCAAAAGCATATTAAAATAGTCACACACTATTTTGCTCTTGGAATGTAAGGATGGTTTGAAACACACAAAAATCAGGGGCGCCTGGGTGGCTCAGTGGGTTAAGCTGCTGCCTTCGGCTCAGGTCATGATCTCAGGGTCCTGGGATCCAGCCCCGCATCGGGCTCTCTGCTCAGCAGGGAGCCTGCTTCCTCCTCTCTCTCTGCCTGCCTCTCTGCCTACTTGTGATCTCTCTCTGTCAAAAACAAAACAAAACAAACAAAAAAAAACCACCACACAAAAATCAATGAAAAAATATACTACATCAACAGAATGAAGAGAAAAAAACCATGTTAACCATTTCAATCTAACGCAGAAAACGTATTAGTCAAAGTTCAAGACCCTCACATGGTAAAAACACCCCATCAACTAGTCATAAAAGGAAACTATCTCAACATAATAAAGGCCAATATGTGAAAAACTCACAGGTAGCATCATATCCAATGGCAAAAAACTGAAAGCGTTCCCTCTAATATCAGGAAGGAGACAACAAAATTTTGCTTTTGCCACTTCTCCTGAACTTAGTATTAGAAGTCCTAGCCAGGGCAATTAGGAGAGAAAAAAAAGAAGACATCTATATTGGAAAAGAGGTAAAATTATCTGTGCTTACAAAGAGCACAGTCTTATATGCAGAAAACCCTAAGGTTCCACAAAAAAAAAAAAACAAAAAACAAAACAAAAAAAACCTCACTAGAATCAACAAATTCAGCAAATTTGCCAGCTACAAAATAAAAACTCAAAAATCAATTGCATTTCTATATACTAACAATGAACAATTCAAAAAGGGTATTAAGAAAATTCTATTTACAGTAGCATTGAAAAGACTATTTGGGAATGAATTTAACCAAGGAGACTTGTACAAAAGACTTGTATACTGATAACTAGAAATCATTCCTAAAGAAGAAATTAAAGACATGTCAATGGAAAGTCACCTCATATTCATGGATCGGGAGACTTAATATTGTTAAGATGTCAGTACTATCCAAAGTAATCTGCAGGGTGAGTGGAATCCCTATTAAATTCCCAATTACTTTTTTTACAGAAATAGAATACATCCTAAAAGTCATATGAAATCTCAAGTGACACCAAGTAGCCAAAACAATCCTGAAAAAAGAATGAAGTTGGAGGCCTCACACTGTCTTGACCATGTGGTTCTACAGTTTTGATAACTGGGGTCTTGCTAACTCTGGAAAGAGACTCTCCTTCCCAGGGCTAGCTCATTCCTAGAGATAGGACTCATGACTCCCCTATGAGTATACCTTTTATATGCAAGCCAACCAACTGAGAGTCCATACCCCAACCACCTTTACTGGGATCTCAGCCCCTGGGCCACTATCTACCTGCTGTAATCACACAAGGCCAGACAGCCCCTATCCCCTAGAGCCTTCTGAAATTGTTCAAATTAGCCAATCCTAAGTCTGCTAACACTGTCTCACATATTCCTTCCTGCTGAAACCACAATAATATGAATGATAATAACCTGTTTCCCCACCCCCCACCCCACCTCCTGACTAACCTTGGTGCATCCTCATATGGTCCTGTGTGGTACAGCATGCAACCTCCACTTGGGAACTATGAATAATAAACAGTCTTTCCCTGGCAGTCATCCCTTTATCAGTTGGTCTTACCATATCTGAATAATAATAAAACCTTCATTTTACAATATACATTTGTTGATTTCAGAACTTACCACAAAGCTCCTGTGGTCAAAACAGTGTCGTACTAGTATAATGAAAAACACACAGACTACTAGAATAGAAGTGTTCAGAAATAAACCCTTAGATAGATGGTCAAGTGATTTTTTATAAGAGTGTCAAAAATCATTCAATAGGGAAAAGGTAATCCTTTCAACAAGTGGTGCTAGAAAACTGGGTATCTACATGCAACTAAAAATGAAAATGGGGGGCGCCTGGGTGGCTCAGTGGGTTAAGCCGCTGCCTTCGGCTCAGGTCATGATCTCAGGGTCCTGGGATCGAGTCCTGCATCGGGCTCTCTGCTCAGCAGGGAGCCTGCTTCCTTCTCTCTCTCTCTCTGCCTGCCTCTCAGTGTACTTGTAATTTCTCTCTGTCAAATAAATAAATAAAATCTTTAAATAAATAAATAAATAAATAAAAATGAAAATGGACCTTTACCTTGCATCATATACAAAAATTAACTCAAAATAGGTCAAAGATCTAACTATCAAGATCTAAAACTATAAAATTCTTAGAAGACAATAGGGGGAAAGCTTCATGACATTAGATTTAGCAATGATTTCTTGGCTATCACACCAAAAGCAGAGGCAATGAAAGTAAAAAAAAAATGAACTTCATCAAAATTAAAAGCTTCTGTGTATCAAAGGGCGCTATCAACAGTGAAAGCCAACCCACAGAATAGGAGAAAGTATTTACACATCATATGTATGATAAGGGGTTAATATCCAACATATATTAACCAACTCCTACAACTCAATAACAACAAAAACAAAACCAAATAACCTGATTAAAAGATGGGCGAAGGGCTTCAAGAAACATTTCTACAAAAAAGACATAAAAATAGCCAATAAACAAAGGAAAAGATAGTCATTAAAGTAATGATAATGATAATCATTAAAGAAATGCAAATCAAAACCACGGTAAGATACCATCTCACACCCATTAGGACTGCTGCTACCAAAGAAACAGAAAATAACAAGTGTTGACAAGGACACGGAGAAAATGGAACACTTGTGCACTGTGGATGGGAATATAGAGAAATATGACTGCAGGAAACAGGATGGTCGTTCCTCAAAAAATTAAAAATTGAATTACCATTTCACCCAGTAGTTCCACTCTTGAGTGTATACTTAAAAGAACTGAAGGCAGGGGTTTGAACAAATAGGTGTACACTCAAGTTAATAGCAGTGTTATTCACAATAGTGGTAATGTGGGAGCAACACAAGTATCCAAAGGCAAATGAAAGGATACACAAAATATGGAATATACATATAATGGAGTCCTAGTCATTCTTAAAAAGGAATGAAATTCTGATACTGGCTATGACATAGGTGAACAAAGAAATAAGCCAGTGACAAAAAGATAAATGCTGTACTATTCCATTTAGCACAGGTACCTAGACTAGTCCAATTATAGGGACAGACAGTGGAGTGCTGGTTGCCAGGAATAAAGGAGTAGGAAAGGGGAGTTAGTGTTTAACAGGTAGAGTCTCAGTTGGGGTAGATGAAAGTTCTGGAAATGGATGGTAGTGATGGTTGTAGGGCAATGTGAATGTACTTAATGTCACAGAACTACACACTTAAAATCAGTTAAAATGGTAAATTTTATGTTATACTTATTTTACCACAACAAAAAAATTCTCACATCAGGTGCCAGAGGGTTCTTTCTAAATGGAATCAGTTACATTCTTAAATGAGTGGATAAATGTGTTTTTAAAATAAAATTAGAAAATGCCAACTTTAAAAGAGAAAAGAAGTTTATAAATGAGCTACAACTGTGTACAGAGTATTTTGCTGTAATGATTTGTATTTTTCTCTACAAGGAAAAACAGTAATAGAACACTGACTTACATATATCTCATTAGAGATAAATTTAAAAAGAAGCCAACCTATGTCTAAGAACAGGTCTATAAGTGAACCGTAAAAACAAAATTTTGTAAAAACAAAATAAAAACAAAATTTTGTACATATTATAGTCTCAGTCAGTGATTCTTATCTGGGGAGGGGTGGATTTTAACCATCATTTAATTTTCTCTTGTCCCTCAAATTTTTGGTTATCACAGCACAGGTTAGGGGGAAGGAAGTGCTACTGGCATGTGGTGGGTAAAAGCCAAAGATGCTTGTAAACATCCTACCAAGCTGCCACAACAAAGAATTATCTATTCTATTATCTATTCTAAAGGTCACAGTGCAGAGGTTGAGACACCCTGGCCTACAGGGAAACTCTGAATAAGCCAACTAAGGCCTAAAAGGCCCTTTCAAACATCTGTCAGTAATACACTGTCACTAATTTAACCTAGGCCTTATACCAAAAAATGAAAAAGAATTTACTGCAGTTAGAAGTGTCGGAATGTGATAGCCATCAGAAAGGATTTTAAACAGACTACTGCATACTGATCTATTCCTTTGTACTGTCAAACTCCGCGACGAACAACGTATATGTTATTTCCTTGCTCTCATGAAAAAAATCATGCAGGGGTGTAACTAAAATCAAGTGAGTATATGTAGGCAAGATGAATCAGAGGATTCGTATTTATTATTATCTCTAGTCTGGTCGAATATGGCTTCAAAAGTTGTCACGTGTGCATGAACCTAAGTTTAAACTGCTGAAGGGTATTCACAGCGTGTTTCCCTTGATGGTGTATTTTTAAGTCCGTGAATTTTCTAAACTAGCTGTCTTTTCATTTCACTACTTTTAATGCTAGCTTCCAAAATGCAACTTTGTACTAGAGGGTAGTTTTCAAGACATATGTTAAACAACTGGGGAATGTGCATTTATTGTTCTTCTGAATGTACTTTTAGGTATCAATTGTGGGAAGTGTAATTTGGATGAATGACGTTTATCATAATTTACTTCCCACAGAATTCCACATATTGTCTTGACATAAAAGAATTAAAGATTAATGGCAATAGTCTATTTTATTCCATTACTACTCCCATCTTTCTTTGTTCTGAGAGCCATTCAAATATACAAAATGGAGCCAACAGTATAACCAAGGACAACAATTAACATGAGACTGCACGACCCAGCCAGAGGTCAGTTTTGCTTTGTACATATTTGCTAGATGAAAATTTAAACTCGTCTGTATCTTTTATATATATGTAATCCGAAACCTCGGCCATGTCAAAGTTTCTGCAGAAATCAGATACAGCAGTATAGAAAAAGGGTCCTTAAAGATACATATTTCAAATGTTCTGCTAACTAGACAAGCACTAAAAAAGAAACAGAGACTAAAGGTTTATTGATCTGCAGAATATGAAGAATTATTACTTTTCTCTGAGCGTTGTCTGAGAAATGCATCTTTGTGTAACATTCAGCTGGTCAATTTTATTAAATTATCTTGAGAAAAGAAAATAATTGGAGTGGATTCTTACACAGGTAGCTTCGTAAATGCCATTAGCATGGCACAGTTAGTGAAACACATTTCAGTACATTCTAAAATACTAATTTTTAATGTGCATTCCACATTAAAAAACAGTTCAGTAACATTCTCCGACATATTACCTGTAAGAAATAAATGTAAGACTAACATAATCTAAGGCCTTTATTATTTCTTAAAGCCATTTTTATTCAAACCAAGGGAGAGTATCTTAGTATCTTTTAATCTAAGAAATCGTGAATGCGTGGCATTCTCAAATGCTTCACCAACTTAAGAGACCACAGCGGGGCTCCTACCCAGAGTGACTGTCTGCACCTTAAACAATAATCGAGCTGGCAGGGGGAAAATGGTGCCTTCCACTTGATGCAGTACAATTTGCAAAGCTGTTTCATGCAGATTATATAATACAACTTACCTGGTATAAGGAGAAAAATCAATCTGTCAGGTAAGTGTAACTGGTATTTATTTTGCAACTGAGGAGCTTGAAGCTCAAGGATTTGTGTAAGGGGATGAGGCGAGCCAACAAAGGGAACACCAGAAGTAGAAGACTCCAGGTATTTTCTCACCTAAGCTGGTCATTTTCCTACTTATACACTGTTAATACACCAAATGTGAAAAAATTCCATGTGACAAGAGAAATTATTCCAATTAAATTTAATTTTAGGTTAGTTCTGCTCAAGAGTGGCAAGAATTGACATTTTATCACAATCGTAACTGTTCTGACAATGTCTTAGGAAAAAAGATCAATAATGTCTGAGTGCATATTCACGTGAATCTGCTTAAATCATATAATAACATGCTACACAGAACACTCTTTTTTAAAATTTTTATTTTGAATAAATAAATAAAAAGAATTGCTTCTTTACGCAACAGCCAGTATAGCCAGTGTTCTATCAAATAGCTTTTCTGCTTCTCAAAACCAGAAATGGTGCTGGTGCCCTCCACCACAAATTGTTTAATATAGCATTCAAGATACTCCACAATCATCTCCGGAAATAACCATTTAGATACTCTACATAGTGGCTGTGTGAGTCCAAGGACTTCTCACGTCTTTTGTCTTTGCTTACACTGTATCCCCTCATCCTACAATAGCTTTCTCCCCATCCTCCATCAACTGAATTCCTACTCACTGATTAAGATTGGGCTCGAATGCCACCATGTTCCTACTACATTACTCCTTCTGCCAAGATCCTACAAAGCTCTTTGTAACTTGAACACAGGTCCTACTTTATCCTACATCATACTAGTGTTAGTGGTTTGAGACTCTTCTTCTGGATTGTTAGTTCCTGAGTGTATGAACTGCCTTAAACTTAACAAACTAAAATCTTTCATCCCCAGTGGCACCACACAGAGTAGAGAAACAAAAAATATCTGCTGTCCAGCCTGGGATGGTCCACATGAGCTCCTGTGCCTGCCTTTACAGTGCTCTCTGGACACTGTACGCACTACACCCTGACAGGTTTCCCAGTCCGGGCTTTGCCTTGCCATTCTGTCAGCATGCTCAGGGGCCCTGCTTCCTGACCCAGCCTGCCAGGCCCCTACTCCTCCTGGGCAGTCTTCACCTGCCTGAATGTCAAGTCCTTTCAGTAAGGTCTAACTCACCAAATTTTTGAATTTTTAAACTCTGTATTGATATTTAGAGTTAAACAGAGGCTGTGGAAACTGAAACTCCGGCAAGGTTTTTTCACTCAATTTTTATACAGTGCACATCTGAACACAACCCATTCCATAGAAATGGAGATAGTTGCACTTGTTGATACATAAAAGGCACTATATTCAGAGTGATTTAGTATTTTCAACATTTCTTAAAAAGTCTATCTTTGTTAGTTTACAACAATGATTAGGTTATAAAAATATAAAAATTATAAGTGAAAACAGCAAAAAAAAAAAAACAAAACATAGGAACTTAAATTCTTGTGCTGTTTTTCCACATCTGAATGTACTTAAGATAGACTTTCAATAAGCAAAGCACTACTCAGCTAGTAATTCACATACTCATAGGACTATTCATTGAATAACTCATCCACAGGCATGAATCCTTCCTTTTCTAGAAGAAATATACATAACCTACTCATCAATGTTTCATGCTTAAAAAAAAGATTTATATTTTCGATCTGGTGGGTATTTTTTGTCCTGTATCAAAGTCTTATTCTCTGTTCTCAATTAGACAAATACTACTTTCAGGGAAAAGATGGTAATGTTGAAAAAGAATAAAAAGAGGTCTACAATTTGAACTAGAAGAATATGGATGGTGCAATCATGTGTTCACACCTCCTCAATGTATTTTCAATGAATTAGTCATTTTTAAATCTTTTTAAATCACTGCATAAAGAAAACAAATTTGAAGGTTTTTTTTTTTTAATCAAAAGCAACTGCTGGGGCACCTGGGTGGCTCAGTGGGTTAAAGCCCCTGCCTTCTGCTCAGGTCATGATCTCAGGGTCCTGGAATCGAGCCCTGCATCAGGCTCTCTGCTCCGCAGGGGTGCCTGCTTCCCCCCCCCCCCCATTGGCCCCTGCCTCTCTGCCTGACTCTCTACCTACTTGGGATCTCTGTGCATCAAATAAATAAATAAAATATTAAAAAAAAAAAAAGCAACTGATAACAGTATGATGACAGTAACAGTTATAGACCCCATTAGCCAAATGATCTACTTTTACCTTCTTTCGTTCCTGCTCCCTCTGTTGGAGTCTACAGACTGAGTCAGAAGCTGCTTGCACTGAAATAAAACATACAATAGGTTTCAGTCAGCAGTCCTTATTCAAGACTTACCTGAAAAAAACAAAACAAAACACACCAAAACACTTGGATTGTTTCAGATCTCATGAAGCTATACAAAAGAACTGATACTATTTTGATCGTGGTGAGGTGGCTAGAAGGGAAAAAGGAAGTTTTGCTAGTATATTAGGGATGCCGTCATTAGAACCACAATCATTTTTGAACCTTGAGGTACAAGCCAAGAGGATTTTAAGTACTAATTCCAATGACAAGTTGTCAACAGTAGCTACAGAATTCTCTAAAAAGATATAAAATGCCTGATAAATTTATATATAGTCTGTCTCTACAGTGTCTCTTTGATTTGTTCACCCTCTCTCCCCCCTTTACTCATACATAGGAACTTCTCTCTTGCAGGCAGTACCTGATACTTACAATGCTTCCACAACTTTCTGTTCTTGCTCCTCCTCTCTTATCTGTTAATTCATCCTCACTGCCACCACCACATTCAAATTTGTTTTCACTGAGTGATTTCCCTTTCCAAGGGACCACAACGATTAGTAGTAATTATTAGACTTATTTATTAAGTACTACTATGTGCCCAGACCTATGCTAAGTACTTCCCATGTACTATTCCTCTTAAACCCACTTTCCTATTAGGAGAGGATCACTGTCCCATTTTACAGATTTCTGGCATCTGTAAAAATACTGAGGTACAAAGAGGGGTAATACAACTAGTAAGTACAGAAAGCATGATTTAAAATCAGACCCCTGGGACGCCTGGGTGGCTCAGTTAGTTAAGTGGCTGCCTTCAGCTCAGGTCATGATCCCAGCGTCCTGGGATCGAGTCCCACGTAGGGCTCCTTGCTCAGCAGGGAGCCTGCTTCTCCCTCTGCCTCTGCCTGCCTCTCTGTCTGCTTGTGCTCACTCTCTCTGACAAATAAATAAATAACACATCTTTAAAAAATAAATAAATAAAATAAAATCAGACCCCTGCCTCTAAGGACTTGGTTCATGCCCTCAACACTCTGCTCCTCTCATGATCTCATCAAGGAAACTGTCTTCATCCAACAGTTTTTCAGACCTCTTCATTTACTCGATCCACTGTGGTTCTGTCCACAAACATTTTCACTTATTTCACTGTTTCGCATTTAGGTTAATTAACAGCAAGCCATAGTCAAAACTGGAGTTGAGCACTTAGTCGCATAACTTGGCATGCCCGCTTGCTCATTGATTTGCCTGTCTAACACTGAATGAGCATTTACTACGTGCCAGGTGCTGTGACCGCTGCTGTTCCTAATGCCTTAGCACCTTAGTTCCTCATCTGTAAATTAAACCTAACAACTAATAAGAGGACTTTGGAATTGACATTAAATGAGATAATATAGTAGCTACTAGACTCACAAATAATAACTGTCATATTAATGCCACTGAGAACAATTCTTCGCACAGTGTTAAGTAGTTAAGGAGTGTTGTTACCACTATTTTTCTTCTTACTGTACTTTCCTTACTCTTTTCTTCTAATGAAAATATTTTACTTGTCTTTAAAGAACAGTTCAAGGTTGACAGCTTTCATAATAAGGACCTTTCAGATTAATCCTTTCCCTATATAGATTTTCTCTTATTTGAAATCCCTTTACCAGGTAGGTATGTATCTCACCACTTTATTTTGCAATTGCTTAAACAGAGGTTTGCCTAGTATTTTACAATTCTGCCTTCCTATCCTACTCAAACCTAGCCCCAAATAGCTCACAAGTTCCATAACAGGGAGGGACTGTGATTTCCCTTTCAGAAAAATGTTAGGTCCCTCCCTGTGAGAATATGGTAAAAGAGGAGGACTCTGCTTTTCAAAAGTAATGTTTTTATCAGTAACCATTTATTTTAGTTATATCAAAGACAGTATTTTAGGACTGAAAATTATGTTCCCAATCATTGTTTGTTCTAAAAGAAAAGATGAAAACAAAACAAAATGGGAGCTGATTAGATCTGCCTTCTTTCTATGGCATATTAATATTACATCATTTTTCCCAAGCAGTGGTTCTATCATTTCCTGATTGGAGTTTTTTCCCCCGACTCCAAACACAACTTTTTAAAAAAATCCATTTTGTGGTCTTTGGGTGCTTCTTCATTTTCCAATCATTCTGGGTTTAATGTAAAAGAAGAGTTACAAGACCGTAACACTATTCTGTCATTTGTTATGTTCTTTAAAATTTTAACTAGAACACATCAGACAGAGGCAAACGTTTGTTCTTTATAGGGACTGTCTTTGGTCTCAGACAGAATGATCATTTTTAGAAATTTCAGTCCCTTTGAAGTAACTGATTTTTTAATTCTTTAGCCACACAATAATAAAGGCTTACTTTCTAATTTCATGAAATATGCTTTTCTAAAATACAAGAAAAACCACGTGACTATACCAAACATTCCTTCTTCATGATTAGAGGTCCCAAGGGGAAAAGGCCCATTATGCAAACCTTCCCATCACCACCATATCACTTACTGGTTATACCTAATTCAGTAGGAAGCTGTTTCCCCTGTTGTCTCAGTGTTTTTAAAGCATCGAGAATTTGTAAGATAATTTTCTTTCAACCAAAAGATTTTTTGAAATTAGCACCACAAAGAGTAATTGTGCCACAGACAACAGTTAACAACATCCCGACTATCCTCACACAAGAGAAGCAAATACCTTCTAACATGGTGTGTGTATGTAAACTTCAAATACATACATAAGCAAATAATTTTGGTTTGGTAGCAGAAGATGTTGGCTGAATTCTTATTCATTCATTTCAATGAACAAAATTACTTCATGACTACAATGTGTCACTGTTTTAGGTGTCGGGGTACTGCAGAGAACAGTCTCTGAGCTCACGGAACTTATGTGTTAGTTGGGGAGACAGACAACATATAGATAAATACTGAGCACATTAGGTCGTGGTGGATATTCCGGAGAAAAACAAAGCCCGGTAAAGAGGACAGAGAATGCCAGAGTGACGGACGACGTTATTACAGAGGAGCTAGGAGAGTCTCACTGTGGACACTTGAGCAGAGATCTATAGGAAACGAAAATGTACAAAAACCTGACAAGAGTATTCCAGAGGGAACACTGAAGTGGGAGCACATTTGCTCATACTAGGAGAAGAATAAGGAGGCCAGAGTAGCTACAATGAAGTGTGGGAAAAGAAAATGGAAGAAAATAAAAGTCAGGGTGGGTCCAATCATGTAGAAATGTCCAGGCCACTCTAAGGTTTTGGCTTTTCTCTAAGCAAGGTGAGGAGATCCTGATACAGTAATGACAGGAGCCAAGTCACATTTTAAAAAGATCACTCGCGCTTTATGTGGAGAACAGATAACAGGGAAGAAAGACACGAGTTATGTGACTCCTCGAACAATCTAGGTGAGAGGTCGTCATTGTGGCTTAGACCAGGGTGGTGGCAGTTAGGGACATGATGAGGGCGCTCAGGTTCTGGTCACGGTCTCAAAGTGAAGCCGAGAAAACATGTTAGTAAGATACATGTGAGGGATGAATGGGAGAGAGCATGGAGAAGGGAGAAGAGGAAGGAGATGGGGAGCAGAGGCAGTCAGTTAAGAAGAAAAGACCGGTGAAAATTCTAAGTGGCAAAGTGCTATAAATAATTGGTTAGTATTTTAAACTGCTGAATTCCTAAAGATTTCTAGATACAGACAGACTGAAGCAAAATGAGGCAAACTTAGTCCCCCACCTAACTCACAAGATAAATAAAAAGTTAAGAAAAACAAAAGGTAAAAAATTCCATCATTTACCGAACAAGAGCGAATTGTAGTTGTATTTTGTAAACTCTGAAATATGGCAGCCAAGAACGGAGACTCCTAATCCCACTTTAATTACTTCATCCCCCAAAAGTTAGAAAAAGAAAATGAGTTGACAAAATTCTTAGAACTCTAGTATGCTTACATTTGTACAGAAACAGATTGGGGCGGGGGGAGAAACCACATAACCTGTGAGAGACAGATAAGACAGACAAAGCACCTATTCGGAAAAGAAAACCTAACACAACTTTCCACAGGTACTTTGTTATACAAAATAACAATATGAACTCATTAAAAGAGAGCAAACACACTGCATGAAATGAAAAATGAAATCACAGTGCTAAGGAAACAAAGTGAGAACTATCACAATATAATTACAGATCTAATCAATAAATCAGAAGGAACTGAACAGTCTATGACTAAATAAACAATTGGTAGTGCTGCAAGTGTAGGACAGAAATCAAATACTGCAAACCTTGATAAAGTTAAAATTTTCAAGTGATGGCTTGGGGAAGAGAGGCAGGAGGGGAAAGTGGCCTCCAACTCTCAAGGCATTAATTAATGCAGAAATAAGAACAACGTGACTTTAATTTCTGAGTGTTTTTTAAATAATTTTTTTGTTTTTCTAATTTTTTTAGTAACTACTCTCTTTTATAGTAAAGAAACACTTAAAATAACATAAAAGCTGCATCTTCATGACTTGAGGGTCTGCTTTTTCCCTACCTCCTAGAGCTCTCAATTACTTTTTGTGATTTTTAAGGAGCCATGGGTCAGTTTTTGTTCTAAAGCTTCTGGTCACCAAATCTGGAGACACTCTGCAAGGTGGGTGGCTACGTGGCCCAAAGCAGAAATACTTCCATGCTGACGATTCCGTCATAGTTCTACATTCCAGTAATTCAAGACGTCCACACCTTGCTGCTCCACAGTTCCTTAGTTCTGTGCAACACGTGGGACCACCAGCTTAAGGCCACACTTGCAGAATTCTGAGCGCACAGCTCTCCACCGTGCACAGGAAGAGATAAATGTGGCAGTTGTGTTAAGAGGCACAAAACAAAACCTAACTCATCCCTTGGCCTGTAAAGTGCTAACTTAGGTTGGAATATATTCCAGTATATTCCATATAAACTTGTTCGCATGGTTTCATAAAACTCATAGATTTTTTACCAAGTATAACCCAATTTATTTTTATATACTAAAAGTGTAGAAAAGGCAAGTTACAAGCACATCTCAAAGGCATTCATAAGTATTCTCATTAATAATAATTCAAGTTTTACTGTTAGTAGAACATCTAGAATGACTGTCAGGGTTAAGGAAATGACAGTACAAACAAACACGGGACATCTGTAGTAAAATGCAAAAGCCTACAGTCAATTTTAGATGTTCTACTACTCCACTCAAAGAAACCAAACATAATCTCGGGGTATTCACTGTCTCCAAGCTCCTAAAGGCATCAGACTACATAAGACTAACCTGGATTTGAATACAAAGACTTGCTTTCAGTTATCAACCAAATCTCCCTGCAGCTTTCCTTCATAGATCATTATATTACTGGCTAGTTTTTTTTTCTTTCTTTCTTTCTTATTCCCCAGAAAGGTATTTTTTCAGTTACCACTATTATCTATCCCTGGACAAGCTGAATACTGTCAATATAGATCTAAGGAGAAGCCTTGAGTAAAAGTAGTTATTAATAAAACTTTTATTTTATGTCATTACTTGGTATATTTAATAAGGATTCTTTTTTCTTTTTTAAAGATTTTATTTATTTGACAGAGATCACAAGCAGGCAGAGAGAGAGGAAGGGAAGGAGGCTCCCTGCTGAGCAGAGACCCAGGACCCTGGGATCATGACCTGAGTGGAAGGCAGAGGCTTAACCCACTGAGCCACCCAGGCGCCCCAATAAGGATTCTTTTTGATTATCTCTCCAAACTATAACATTTTGCTCAATGAAAAATGTTATAAGATACAAACATTTATGACAGGATTTTTTTTTTAAAGTTAAAAAAAGATTTTTTTTAAGTCTTTTTTTTAAAGTTAAAAACTCTAGCATCCTGTTTGAAAAAGAAGCTTCATTTCATAGCCCAGCTCCTAATTATCAAACTTCTTCTTAAGGATAATTAAAAAAAAACAAAAAAGGTAAAATGTGTTCCAATAGTCTCCCATCCTAAAAGGACTGATAGTCTTGTGCACCCCAGATGCACACATCTCACTTTGGAGATCGAGGTTCTCAATGTCAACAGCAACATACATGAATCACGAGATAGTCAATGTTCTCTGTGGCAGGGCTTCCAATTTGCATGTTTTGGTTAAGAATTCTCTCTCCACCTACTATCAAAATATTGAAGGAAATACATTTTGGCACAGCATTCATTTGAAATAAAATATATATATTAAAAACAAATATATTTAATATATATATTAAAAACAAAACAGAACAACAACAACGCTGGCTTACATCTCTGGAGAACGTGGTTTAAGTTGTCCTGCATGATTTCTCTACATTTGGGAAGAGTATGTTCATTTGTTTCATGGATCATATTCTTCAAATTTTCAAGAACTCGCATTTCTCGAAGACCACGTTTTTCCTATTAAAAGAAAGTAAATTACTAATACATACTGTGTCTTAAATCTCAGTAATTACTTTCTGGGATTTCCAGCCAGGTTTTGGTTATTATGCCATTACTTATTAATGAAATCTACACAACTTTCTTCCAATTATTTGGCAGTAAATGAGGTCACAACCTGGAGGCATTTTTTTTTTATTTGAAATGCTCAAAAGTTGCAATATGAGTAATATTTTTATAGCAACATTTAAAACTGGGCAGGAGAAACACTAAATGAACAGAAAGAGGCCTAGACTGCCACATACTTCATTCCGTACAGAAAAGAAATTAGACACCCTTGATCTAATTTTAATTTTGCTGTTCTTACATCAAACACATAATAATAGCTCCCATTACTATGCTGTTTTTAAATCTCATTCGATTTTTCTCAAAAATGTGCAGTAAAGGTAACAACATGTAGATACTTCTCTATACAGAAAAGAGTTAACATTGACCATTCTCTTTAGAAAGGCCTGCTTACAAGGTTGGCCTTTGGCCAGGGTCTGGGAACTGGCCCAGTAAATAGTTCCCTGCACTAGTATAAAACTTTCAATAAATGATAAGACACATCTTTTCTTCTGGGACTCTGGAATTCTGACACATGCCAGGCACAGACTGCCTACCTGACCAATTGCCAATAAAACCCCTGGACTCCTAGACTCTGGTGAGTTTCTCCAGTAAGCATTTCACCTGTGTTGTCAGGTGTCTCATTGCTGCGGAAATGCCGCACATCCAGTGTGACTCCACTGAAGACTCTTGGAAGCTTCTGCCTGGTTTCCTCCAAAATCTATGTCATGCACCTGTTCCCTTTGCTGATTCTGCTCTGTATCCTTCTGCCATATTAAAGCCTACCCACCAGTATGACCATATGCTAAGGCTTATTGTCAATTACTGAACCTGGATGTGGCCTTGAGGACCCCAGACACACTCCCTCTTCAGAAAGCGACTTTAACACCACCCCCCATCACCATCACTTGAGGGTAGGCCAGACTTAATGACTTGCTTCCAAAGAACACAGTAGGGAAAGCAAAAAATACTGACTTCACAGTAAAGACAATGAAGGCTGACATCATCAGTGATGTCATGGTGATAACATGTACCCTCTGACGTAATGTGACAGGGGCACTTACCCAAAACCCATAACCCAGCCTAATCTTAAGAAAAACACCAGACAAACCCAGATTGGAAGACATTCTACAGGCTACTGGCCAGTATTCAAGACTGTAAAAGTCATGAAAAACAAAGAAAGATAACCGTCACAGGCTGAAGAAGATGAAAAAGACAGTCGAGTAAATGCAAGGTGGTACCCTGGATTAGGTTCCAGAAGAAAAAGAGGACCGTAATGGAAAAACTGATGAAACCCAAATAAAGCCTAGTGTTTCATCAATAGTAATGTATCAATGTTAGTTTCTTAGTTTTTTACCCATTATATAAGATATTAGTAGGGAGAGAAATTGAGTGAGGGATATATGAGAACTATTTATACTACCTTCGTAACTTCACTGTCAGTTTAAAATTAATACAAAATAAAAAGTTAATTTAAAAAAAGAAGGGTAGTAAACTTGATTGTAGGGAAATAATAAGTTAATTGTATTGCTGAGGTTTTTATTTTGTTCTGAGCCACTCTTAGCTCTTCTTCTTCATTTTGTTTTGAGCCGCTACGGAGCAGCTATGGCCAGATTTTTACTAATTTTTCCACAGTAAAAATGAAAAAGTTATACAAAGGTTGAGAAAGAATCAAAAATGAATCCTGTACTTATCACCAATCAACAGTTCTCAACTCCTGGCTTTTTTTTTTGTTCCCTCTGTAACAATGCATACCTTCTCCTGCCCACAATTCTAGATTCTTTTGAAACAAATCCCAAACAGCACATCATTTCAACATCTTTAAAAGACAAAGACTCCTCTGTAAAAAAAAAAAAAAAAAAAGAAAAAGAAAAGAAAAGAGAAAAGGAAAAAGAATAAAGAAAAAAAAAGTACACGGGGGCCTGGGTGGCTCAGTTGATTAAGGGACTGCCTTTGGCTCAGGTCATGATCCTGGAGTTCTGGGATCGAGTTCTGCACTGGGCTCCCTGCTTGTCAGGGATTCTGCTTCTCCCTCTGACCCTCCCTCTTCTCATGCTCTCTCTTTCTCATTTTCTCTCTCTTAAATCAATAAATAAAATCTTTTAAAAAAATGTTAAAAAAAATAGAGTAAAGACCACCTCTCTGTCCCTTTCTCTCCTCATAACTCACACACACACACACACACACACACGTGCTCAATAATAATTCCTTAATACTATTAAATATCAAAGTGGTATTCCCATTTCCTCAAGTGTCTCATTAATGTTCTTTTTTATCCCCATTTAAACCAAAATCAAAGTAAAACTTATATATTGCAACTGATTAATATGTTTCTTAAATCTTCTTTTAATCTACAGATTTCCCCTCCATCACTTTTTTCTTTGCAATTTGTTGGAAAAAAAAAAAAAAGTGAGTCATCTGTTCTGCAGTTTCCCACAGTCTGTTATTTGGCTGAATGAACCCCTGTGGTGTAATTTAACATATCCCTTTGTCTGTTCTCTTTCCTGTAAATTAGTAGTTAGAACTAGAGGCTTGATCAGATTCAGGGTTTTGTTTTTTTGTTTGCAAGAGTATTTCAGAGGTGGGCTGTGTACTTTCAGCAGGATGTTGGTAGCATTCCGTCTTCGTTTATCAGCAGGAATACTTCTGGGAAAAAAAAATTTCCTCTCAACTATTTAGTTACTCTTAGGAATGCTTACATGTGAAGGGCAAAATAAAGCACTTGATTATTTCCTCTTATTTAACAGTTAAAAATAATGATTTGGTTCCCTAGTATTCTCTAAAGGTTTCTGTTTGTTTCTACACATTCCTATGACTCACAGAATTAACATATTTGAAGTTTTCAAGCCATTACAGTATTTTTCCTTACTGGTGTTCAAACTGTCCTATCTTTGTCCCGTGGGGTCTGCAATGCTTTAGACAAAATTGTATGTTTTGGGGGCGCCTGGCTGGCTCAGTGGGTTAAGGTCTCTAACTTCGGCTCCAGTCGTGGTCCCAGAGTCCTGGGATGGAGCCCCACATTGGGCTCTCCGCTGGGCGGAGTGAGTATAAACTTAAAATGTATCTTTTAAAAGCACAACCTATTTTGTAGCCTTGTCCACTGAAAGCCCTAGAAATAATGGCAGACCCAGTAGCAGTGACCGCCCCTAGTGTTCCTTCTCAAATACTATTCCTAAATATTAGTGGTGTTTAGAGACCTGCTGCATAAACACAGAGGCAGTTGAACTCTGAGAAGGTCACTCTGTCTATCTCAAAGATTTGTCAGTGGGCTGTAAGTTGTAAGTAAATTTAATTTTCTTTCTTTTGCCTTTATTCTCCCCATCGTATTTATTCATATGTATGTGCAAGTATATATATATTTCCAATTCCTTCCTTCTTAAATGGAACGGACTATTCTTATGTCACTCTGAGGGAAACTCATAAACGCACATACACAACATACATAATCTTTTTCTGTGTGGTCATGTGATCTATTTGTTCTCTCTCTCTCTTTTGGCATCTCTTTCACTATTGAGAAGAACTCGGCGTTTTTGTTCTCATGGTTGTATTTATATTAATACTTTATATAATACCCTTGGGCTCCACTTTTTTGGTCACTGTCTACTAGTTCCCCACTATAAGCAGTATTAATGTTAGGATCACCTCCTTCTCTAGCTTTCACAGTCCTTCAGGATCCAAAGTGAAACAATGTCCTTTTACTCCCAGTTAATATTTATAAAGCAACAAGAGACGATATCCTACTTTTCATATACACTTCCCTCGGCCTCCACTTTCTGCCAGACCTCATCTGCACCATCAGAAAGCAGCCGCTGCGTGTTATGCTCTCTCCCTTACAACTACCATTCAGTCTCAGTTTTGTAAGTAAATATGTATTTAATGCTTACCAGCTATTGTTAGGTAGAAGTCTTACCAACTACTTAGGTCATCTGAAACTCACTGTGTAAATTAGATAATAGGTTCCTCAGGAATGGCTCATTTGAACAATATTTGCAGAGTCCAGCATGACCCAGCAACAGTGGATCTGTGGTCCCTATAGCTCAGGGTCAGTTAGGCTAGACATAAAATCCCCGGCTGTTCAAATCCATTGTCTTCTAGCGTAAGGCAGATAAGTCTGTTAACAATCAGGTCTTTTTCCCCATTTTGCCTTACGCCCAAAGAAAAAAATTTTTTTATGAAATCCAACAGATTAATAAAATTTCTCACTATAGGCCCTTCTGGGTTAATTTTCCCTGACAGCAGTGTGCCCTTCCGTAAAATTTCACTAGTATTTTATTTCAAGAAAGTGTTCTTGAATTTTAGTTTTCACATTTGTTCTATTATATCACTTTGGCTTGGCTTTCTTCTGTAGGGGCTGATTATCAGACATATACTGTATTGCATCTGCTGTATTTACTATCAGAAACTACTCCTTTCTCTTGAATTCTTCTTATCTCTTTCACTATGTCTTAAATTTCAAACAAGGACTATCCATTGTGTTTACTCACTCCTAAGTTCCTTCTAGTTTAGTTTTCATTCCTGAAATAATTTTTAAAATTTCTTTTTCCTGAATTTTTCACCTTAGCTTTTTTTTCCATTATTGTTTTAGCCAATCAATTTTTAGTTTTTCTGATTCTGATTTATACCATTTTTTCCTCACTTCTAATAATTTTCTTATGCTTCCCAAGCTCATTTTAAGTATTAGGGCATCTTTTTTTGTGGTCATACTTCATTGCCTTAAATAACATTACCGTTATGGGATTTGACTCCTGCTTACTTTTAAGTGAAATTAGTTATCCTCTGTTTTTAGAAGGGAAGGGTGGTCAGGACAGCCTTTCAAATTTGGAAGTTCTAGAATCCCTTTTCCTGCTGTTTAACAAAATATTCAATCTCCTTTAGTTTCTCTGGGTGCAAGGCCTTGTTCTAGAAGGGTGTTTTGGTTTGTGAGTTTCAAACTCATAGGTAGCTTCAGCCTAAAGACTTTCCTGCAGTCTGTTACCACTCACTCAGAAATTAGAGCCTGTGAAGTTCCCTCTGAAGGCTCTACTTTTTCCTCAGAATGGCCCTTCAAGCATTCCTCATAGTAATTTTGAGGTTTTCTAGCATTCAACGCTTCACAAGACCCTCAGGAGTTCTTCCATGTCTTCCTTCTGTTTCTGATTCCACAGAAACCTTTTAGCTGTTGGTGATTTGTCTTCTGGTATTTGGGGAATATCTCGTCCCCTGGTTTTATTACAGATGTTGCTTGGTTTTGCTATCCTAGCTGCTCTATCTCTATAAACAGACTGAAGCGAAAAATCAGACCAATTATGTCAAAGCTGCTGCCACCTTGCTCCCGAAGGCACTGGAATCTGAATGAATCAAGACTATAGAGATTTTTGCACTCCTTACGGTACATTTTTTCTTTACCAAGATACAAAAAAGTGGTTCTCAATTCAAATACAAAGACAATGAAAAACAGAAACGGGAGTTCTGTTGTTCTATTCAAATTATAGGTCTTACTCTAGGGTCAATGGATGGGCTCTGGGATTCCAGAATGTCCTTGAAATTGTACTCAAATTGAATAAATATGTCTTCTACATATTCTTCTGGAAGAAAAAAATTCTCCAAGAAAACCATGATGTACTAAAGTTAAGAAACACTATCAAAGTTAAAATAAAATATAAAATTAAGAATCCCTATCAAAACACCAGTAGCGTTATTTCAGAAATAGAACAAATAATACTGAAATTTTCAAGGACCCACAAAAGAACCCAAATAGCCAACACAGTCTTGAGAAAGAAAAACAAAGCTAGAGGTATCATAATCCCAGGTTTCAAGATATACTACAAAGTTGTAGTAATCAAAACAGTACACAGAACTGGTACAAAAATCACACACAGGTCAATGGAACAGAACAGAGAGCCCAGAAATAAACCCATGTCTATATGCTCAATTAAGCTATGACAAACGAGGCAAGAAAATACAATGACAGAAAGATGGTCTCTTCAATGAGTGCTGCTGGGAAAACTACAGCCACATGCAAAAAAATAAAACTGGACCACTTTCTGACACTGTACACAAAAATAAACTCAAAATGGATTGAAGACCTAAATGTGAGGTCTGAAACCATAAAAATCCTATCAGAAAACACAGGCAATGATCTCTTTAATATTGGCCTTAGGCAAAAGCAACAAAAGCAAGTAGAAGCTATAGGATTACACCAAAGTAAAAAGCTTCTGCACAGCAAAGGAAACTTACCAATAAACTGAAAAGACAAGCTACTGAATGGGAGAAGACATTTGCAAATGATATATCTGATAAGGGATTACTATCCAAAATGCATAAAGAACTTATATAATTCAACACCAAAACCAAATAATCCAAATAAAACATGGGCAGAGGACCCGAATAGCCTTTCTTTTTCTTTTTTTTTTTTAAAGAAGACATACAGACAGCCATAGACACATGAAAAGATGCTCAACATCACTCACCATCAGGGAGATGCAAATTAAAACAATAATGAGATATCACTTCACACCTGTCAGAATGGCTAGAATCAAGAAGACAAGAAACACCAAGTGTTGTCAAGGATATGGAAAAAGGAATCCTTGTGTAGAGTTGATGGGAATGCAAACTGGTACTGTGGAAAACAGTATGGAGGTTCATCAAAAATTAAAAATAGAGGGGTGCCTGGGTGGCTCAGTCATTGGGAGTCTGCCTTAGGCTCAGGTCACGATCTCAGGGTTCTGGGACCGAGCCCCGCATCGGGCTCCCTGCTTGGCGGGCAGCCTGCTTCTCCCTCTCCCGCTCCCCCTGCTTCTGTTCCCTCTCTTGCTGTGTGTCTCTCTGCCAAATAAATAAATAAATAAAATATTAAAAAAAAAAATTAAAATAGAATCTACTACTGGGCATTTACCAAAAGAAAATGAAAACACCATTTTTGAAGACACAGGTACCTCTATGTTTACTGTAGCATCATTTACAATAGCCAATATATGGAAGCAACAGAAGTGTCCATTAATAGATGAATAGATACAGAAGATGTGAAATGTGCACGTGTGTGCGTACACACACACACACTCTGGACTATTACTCAGCCATAAAAAAAGATGAGAACTTGCCATCTGCAACAACATGGATGAACTTAGCAGATACTATGCTCAGTGAAATAAAGAAAGGACAGGGGCACCTGGGTGGCTCGATTGGTTAAGCATCTGACTTTTGATTTCAGCTCAGGTCATGATTTCAGGGTGGTGAGACTGAGCACTGCATGGGGCTCTGTGCTCACTGGGGAGACTGCTTGAAGATTCTCTCCTTCTTCCACTACACCTTCCCCCCCAAATTAATCGATCAAAAAAAAAAAAAAGGATAAAAAACATATGATTTCACTTATATGTAGAATCTAAAAAAATAATACAAAGAGCAGAAATAAATCTATAAATACAGAAAACAGGAGATGGTTGCCAGAGGGAAGGATGGGGGGGGGATGGGCAAAATGAGTGAAGGGGGTAACAAGTACAGGCTTCCACTTACGGAATGAGCAAGTCTTAGGGATAAAGGACACAGCACTGGGAATATAGTCAATGGTATTATAATGTGAAAATGGTGAACACAGTATAACATATAAACTTGTTGAATTACTACTACCTGTAGACCTGCAACTAATGTAACATGTGTCAATTACACTTCAATAAAAATAAAAATTAAAAAAGAAGCACTTACTTAAAAGGTTATTTCTTCTAGCAGACAAACTGGTGGTCTTACATTGTAGAAAGGGATTTTGTAGCCTCCTTCATTTAAACAACAAATAGGCACAACGATAGTGTTATATAAGACAGGATGTTAGAAATTTTCTTTCAATCGTTAAACTCATCAGTCCCCCAAGATTTAGAACCATATTTTGTGTATGTGTGTATATATATGTCTATCACATGCTATATGGGACAGACTTTATCCTGATATTTAATAACCTGACAGTTACTCTAATAATCTAACCAAAAATGAGAGATCAGGATGTCATGTGAAATTCTCGTTTGTCCTGCCTTTTAAGGAATTTTCTCTTCATTAATTCAACCCAACCCACATTCAAACTCATGGACACAATCCCTGCCGACTCTGTAATTACTATATTTATTTGAATCCTTTTTGGGGCGGGCCTCTAATTTTAATCATTTTCTCTACTTTTCCCCTATAGGGGCTAACATCCATTCTTCTTTCTTAGCTCAAACACCACCCCCTCCCTGAAAATTTTCCTCCCCCCTCTGCTGGGAGTTGCTTCTGGAGTTGTTTCCTCTTGAGATCTCAAGTGCTTTGTGCTTATTTTATAATAATTCCACCATTAAAACTCACTGTTTATATGTATTTTTTTTCCCTAGACTGTAAACTTCCTGGAGATAGACTGTTTCTTATTTATTTTTATCTATCTCCTTAACATTATTTCTGGATTCATTCTCCTCTCTTCCTATCAGTCCCCAAATACTATTGGGAGTGGTAAATGTGCCCGTAAAGACTGCTTGCTATTTCCCATCTGCTTTCTTTTTTGTTACATAAAGTGCAGATGTCATGGTTAGAGCTCCCAAAGCCACCTTGAAAGCGTAAGGATAGGAGCAACACTCCAGGACGTAGAAGGCAAAGTTAGAAGAAAAAGTTGACTCCAGCCCTGGGTATTGAGAGAAAAATAAATACTTATTAAAAAGCCACCATTTTTCAGGTTACTAACTTAGTTACTAGTAACTAAACACATTCCTTACTGATATACCTAGGTAATCAGTAACTATTCAATAAAGCATTCAAAGAATAAAATTTTCTAAAAATGAAATAAGCAACCAGAGGGGAAGAGGTGGGGGGATGGGCAAAATGGGTGAAGGGGAGTGGGAGACACATGCTTCAGTTAACAAACTGAATAAACAGGTCATGGGGATAAAAGGTACAGCCCAGGGAATATAATTAATGGTACTGTGAAAGCATTGTATGATGACAGAGGGAAGCTACACTTGTGGGGAGTACAGCATAATGTATAGACTTGTTGAATCACTATGCTGTACACCTGAAATTGTGTGTCAACTATGATTCAATAACAAAAGCTTTTCCATTAAAAAAGAGACTTATGAAGCAAAAAAAAAAAAAAAAAAAAAAAGAAGAAGAAGAAAGAAAAGAAAGAAAGAAAGAAAGAAAGAAATTTGTATAGGACCATATACCCCAAAAGCACTCCAGCAAAGCTCACTAGCAGTTCCACATGGAGAGGCCATGACCTCTCCCCTGCAGCTAGAAAGATTATGGTCCAGCAGACAATGCTGCACCCGCAGACCCTACTGAACTAATGCTCACTGAAAGGGCTCTACTGAGATCTCTGTGCACCAGAATCAACGACATGGAATCATGCAGAAAAGATCTGCATAAAGTCAGGAAAAGATAGTCAACTGTCCAGAAATACTAACAAGCACAAAAAGAGAGCTTAAATATGATAGAACTTCAATAATTTACGTAATGCTGCCACCATGTGGCACTTGTTCCCCTCTTCTAGAAATAAAATTTTGTAAAGAAAAGGATGATTGTTCCCCTGCGCATTAACTTTCTGAAACACAAAAACTAGAAACAACTTTAGTTTGAAATACTAGCCGGGTTTTCTTAAGATGAACTACATTTAAATGCGAGAGAGATGAAAGTTCTAGAAGTCCTGATAATTCTACTTCACCATTCCTCTCTGCCCAACCATGCCATCTAGGGACAAATAAGAGGATGTGATTGTCTGCAGCAAGATACAAAAGAGTTGGAAATTATGCAGGTATAAATTCAAATCAAAAGCCTCTAAAATGCTTTCAACTTTTTCCTTCTAACTTGAAGGGAAAAGTCAGAACACGATACACAAAAGTTAATTGAACCTGATTCACAGGAAAGTTTCCACACTACTCTAAACCCTCAGGAAGACCAACTAGGAAGGTTATCATGTAAAAAGCCTGGATCAGGTATGCACCAAGAAAAGGATTTGGGGCAGCTGGATGGCTTAGATGGTTGTGCATCCCACTCTTGGTTTCAGCTCAGGTCATGATCTCAGGGTCCTGAGATCAGCCTCCCCCCACCCTATCAGGCTCCACATAGGGCACTAGGTTCACTGAAGGGTCTGCTTGTGCCCCTCCCTCTGCTGCTCTCTCTCTCAAATTTTAAAAAAATTAAAGAATACCATTTAAAGGAGTTATGTTACACTTGGTTGAAGATAACCACTTAAACTTAGCTGACAAGATATTTTTGAGTCCTTCAGAGGTCAGTCTTTAATAACAATATGAGAATGCTTCATAACGGGTGGGTCTGTCTTCTTTACCAGGACAGCACTGGTTCCTGACATTCTGTCTCACACAAAACAAGTGCTCGAGACACTCAAAGAATAAGCTTGTTTCTATCACACCCGGTATGATCATTTCCTTCTCTAGTAAACATTTTTCTAATATAAGCTCATGTCATTTGCTTAGCAAATCTCTATATTCCCTAAAATGGAACTTATTCTTGTTCAAATTATTGCAAATTCTGAATTAGAACATTTTTATTTGACTGTATTTGCTACCATCTTTCTCTTAATACTAACAGTTAACAACATTCACCAAACATCTCTATGTCACGGATTTTTTAAAGATAACATACCATTTAATCCTTACAAGAACTGTACAGTATATATTATTACTCCCATTATTAAGTAGCCACCTTAAGCCTCAGTAAAGCAGGTGATCTTAGCTGGTAAGGAGGAAGGGCAGGATTTGAGCCTAAAGATGTCAGGCTTCAAGGCCCATGTTCTTTTTCCCCTCCTCAATATAGCCTCCTTCCTGACACAGGGCCTGGTCTCACAACCCTGAGATCATGACCTGGGCCAAAATCAAGAGTCAGACATTTAACTGACTGAGCCACCCAGGACCCTGGTTTAGGCATTTTTTTTTTTTTTTTTAAGATTTTATTAATTTATTTGACAGAGAGAAAGATCACAAGTAGGCGGAGAGTCAGGCAGAGAGAGAGGAGGAAGCAGGCTCCCACTGAGCAAAGAGCCCGATGCGGGGCTCGATCCCAGGACACTGAGATCATGACCTGAGCCGAAGGCAGCGGCTTAATCCACTGAGCCACCCAGGCGCCCCTAGGCATTTTTTAATACAACAGAGAATAAGGCATTTCTATACAATGAAGAGTCCTGACTCTTATGGTACCTCTATTCTAATGAAGGAAGACAGGTAATAAATAAGTAACAAGAAAAATATCAGGTAGTTACAAGAGCTTATGGTAGGCAAAATTCTAAGATGGCCCTTAAGACCCTCACCGCACAGTGGACACACACCTACTCCCAGTTATTCAATCAAGCCCTAATCGAGGTGAAACTGTCTATATATATTCTATAGATTTATTAAGGTCCCAAATCAGTTGACTTTAAAAAGGGGAGATTCTCTTCAGTGGCCCTGACTTCATCAGTGAGTCCTTTACAGAGTCTAGGCTCTTCCTGGCAAGCACGAGAGGGAGGGACTCCATGTGAGCAAGACTAATTTATGGTTTTGTTTTTGTTTTTCTGGCTTAAGTAATATGTACACCCAATGTGGGGAGTCACACGCTCTACCAACTGAGCCCAGAATCAGGTGTCCCCAATTTATGGCTTTGAACATGGAAGGGGCCACCTGTCAAAGAATGTGAGTGGCCCCTAGGAGTTCAGAGGGGCCCCTGGCTGAGACCAAATAAGGAAATGGGAACTTCACTGTTCCAGGGAAAAGAGCTGGACTCTGAGCTTCAAATAACAACAATGCTGACCAATACCTTGATTTTGGCCTTGGAAGACTCTTAAACATAAAATCCAGCCATACCATGCCCAAACTTCTTTCTCACCATGGAACTGGTAATAATCTTCATATAGCATGATATGGGAATCATTTCTGGATAATATTGTGTGTGTCTCAGATTATCCAAATCCCACCACACAGTAATGATGATAAAGAGAGCTAGCAGTTATTTACTGCTAGATACTAAGTAATATTCTCAAACACACACACACAGACACATGCATTGGGTGCATGTGCATACCTTTGATCTTTATGCCCACCCTGTGAATCAAGTATTATGCAGATTTCAAGTAAGCTTGTTGAACCCAGAAATGGTATCTGAGCTGCAGCTGTGTCCATCATGTGGCGTGCTCTGTGCCACAGGCTTTCTGTAGTTTTAAAGGATTTATGAAAAGGTTCTTTCCTTTTGGCAGGTTTAGACTTCCTGTCTGGTTGGGGTCTTATTTAAAAACAGCACCCCAACTCACACAGCATCATGAAATCTGTGTGCAACACCATTTACCATCTATCTGACAGCAGCTCGGGGCATTACTGTCTAATGCACAATGAACCAATTATACATGTGCCAAACACCAGGAATATGAACAGGATGGCAGGCTGGGCTTCAGTATTGCTGGAGCACAGCATGAAATGTTGGGTGGCAGACGGTAAAGCCAACAAGGTAGGGGCCAAGAGAAGGATGCCTGGACATCCTGTAGACAGCGAATATTATTAAAGGGTTTTAAAAATCGAAGTAACATCAGAGCACTCTGGCAGCATGGTAAAGACTGGATTTGACTGGGATGATGAAGCAGGAACACAAATCAGAAGGAATGGAGATACTGTGAGTAATATCCAAAAGAAATGGTCACTGAAAGTGGGCCTTAACTGGTTAAGAACAGCCAAGGATGAGGCTCATGTTTTATTCTGAGTACTCTGGGTGGGTGTTGATTCTAAAACTGAGAAAAAAAATATAGAATGAATCTAGACTGACACCCATCAGTCTTTAAAATCTTTTTTTCACTATATCTCATTTAAAGATGAAGAAAACTGAGATCAATAGATATTCAATAGATCCAGAGTAGGCACCAGCACTTGAACCCAAGTCTCCTGCTGCTTAGTCTTACGTTCCTTCCATGAATGGTAATGCCTCTGAATGAGTTTTCCTTTGCTTATTTTAAGACCACGCGAATGGAAATCAGAGATTTTAAAATCAGAGAAATCCCCTTCTGTATATGAACACACTAATAACTAGGGCAGTATTTTTACAAAATAAGTTTTAAATACTCACTTCAAATTCTTTCACAAAATAACGGGTTTCGCCTTGAATAACTGGTCTGTGATCTAAAAGCCTTGAATGAATTTCTCCAAGGTCTGTAAAGACAAAATGAAATTCAGAGTTAATCCACGCTGGGTGGTGCAATCTCTAGGACCTCTAGTTTGTTTTGCTCTTCCCAATTCCCATGAATAGATAGGTTAAAATCTAGTTTAGACTTGGAGTGAGAGGAAATCTCATCCACTGCCAGTAAATTGGCATAAGTACTTCTGAGAGCAATTTGGCAATACCTGATAAAGCTCAGGACATGTATACCCAGCAATTTCATGCCTGTGTGCACATCCCAGAGAAAATCCTACCAGATGAAAGACATTTACAAATGTTTACTACAGCATGAGTGTAAGGTCAAAAGAAGAAAAAAAGTTAATAATGGAAACATACTTAGACAATGGAATACTATAAATCAGCTGGTAAAAATGAATACACTACAGTTACATTTATTAACACGGATAAATCCCACAACTATAACGCTCAACAAAAAAGCAAGTTCAAAAAGATAAAGCCATTGTATATATGCAGACGACACTTCCTGTTGGGACATATACAGAAGCAATAATACTAGAAACAAATGCATGAAAATGATAAAGAGCAGGGCTCCTCAGTGGCTCAGTGGGTTAAAGCCTCTGCCTTCGGCTCAGGTCATGATCTCAGGGTCCTGGGATTGAGCCCGGCATCAGGCTCTCTGCTTAGCAGGGAGCTTGCTTCCCTTCCTCTCTCTCTGCCTGCCTCTCTGCCTACTTGTGATCTCTGTCAAATAAATAAATAAAATCTAAAAAAAAAAGAGAGAGAGAAAGATAAAGAGCAAAACCAAGACAGTGGTTCCCTGTAGAGAGGAGGGAGAACGATGCAACTAGAGCAAGGTTTCCAGTGAGTTTTGAACGTTTATTTATTAAGATGGGTGGTGAGTATGCATTATAGGTTTTTGTACTTTTTGGTAAGTCTGAAAAAGTTGTGAATTTTAAACTGTTTTTGGTTAAGTCATTCTACTCATCCTACTTTGTAACAACTATAAAATTTAAGAGGTAAACGTCAAACTTCCTGGAGGAAATTAGATCTCCAAATAAAAACATGTAACTTTCATTTTCATTTACTGGCATAGAATACATATGGGGAAGTATGCTAAGTACAAAAATATAAAGAGAACTATTATTTCTGCTTAAGTCCTTCAATGGTTCATTCCCCAGAACACTTCTGTAAGAAAATATAGGAGTTCATTTAAAAAAAAAAAAAAAAAGTTCTATGCTGAGTTAAGTTTGGGAAACATTTGATAAAATCAAGTTAGACACGTTCCTTCACCTCAGATCTTCTGGGAGCCTATAGTTTACTTATACAAACTGTTAAAGCCCAAGTGAGGGCTACAGTATGCAGAAATGTGTGGACCTTATTTGGTAAGAGAACCTATGTGGCAAAGAGGATCTGTTCACATTTCAATCAATACCAGCATCTCTGAAATGCAACTGGCTAACAGGCTGAAGTTCAATCCTCCTAAGAGCCACACACGGTCCTCCATGTCTGGCGCCAGCCTCTTCTCCCCACACATTGGCAATTCTGAACTAGTTGCAGTTTTCCAAACATATCAAGCTCCTCCTATGTCCTTGCCATCGTCCATGCTCTGGAACCCTTCCCCAATCCCTGCTCTTCCTTCAAAACTGCTCAGATACCACACTTCCTTGAAATTTTCATTTGTTCTATTCAGCTCCCTCCTAGGTTTCAAGGAGTGTCCCCACTTAATGCTCCCAAAGCACCTGGGGCAATTACTTCTGTCATACTACTTACTGTATTTGTCCTGAAACTGTACCTCTCCTCCAGTGAGTATCTCAGAGACCGAATTATTTATATCATCCACAGAAGATGTATGGGCTAACATGTATCTTTCTATAGGACAAAAAAGGCACTAAGCTTTGCTGATTTGAATTGGGGAGCCTGATAGAATGAGAACTTACTTGGCCTTTGGAGAGAGAATTCAGTTTTCTTTAGAAGTAGATAATGATCACCTCTTAAACCAGACAATCTCCCAAAATATAAGAGAGTAAAGATCTGGGGAGAAAATACACATGACCACAGAAATGAAGCCACTAACTAGTTTTGTTATAACATCGTAACAACAAAGCAAGCACATTACAATGCAGGAGTCCCAAGGATTAGAAATTCTCCAAGTCTGATAGTGTAAATATAAGCTACAGATTTTCACATAAATTCACATAAATTCAACCCTAACCTTACCACATGCAAAGCATTCTTTTGTTGTCTGATACATTCTTTTGTCTTCCAAGAGTTCACACTCTGGAAAGATACCGTTTTCACACAAAAGACAGAGATAAGCACTTTAACAGAAGATCAGTACACTCTGTGGCTATGGAACGAGAAGAAACAGTGTACTGTATAGATCTCTCATTAGCTAATAAAAGAAGTTTCTCCTCTGGCCCTGAATTTCCAGGCCTTTAGTGTAATATCATATGAAACAATTTACTGCAATTTTTTTCTGATAACATCCCCAGCATTACCAAACAGATGTTACTCTTCCTCATTACTTCTCAGATCCATTCCCTTGTTTTCATCCCTGCTTGTCTTGCTGGGACTATTTGAACAGTCACACCTCTCTGTAACCCATTCCA
This sequence comes from Mustela nivalis, assembly GCF_964662115.1. Lineage (NCBI taxonomy): Eukaryota > Metazoa > Chordata > Mammalia > Carnivora > Mustelidae > Mustela > Mustela nivalis. Next base: position 139,826,898 of record NC_139024.1, read on the forward strand.
CAGAGTTCTTGTCATTTGCAGTAGTGATGTTTACAAAGCTGCCCAAACACTGAACTAGCACGTACAGAACTACTGCTCCTAGAGGAAATACAGGCTTAGGTTCCTGCAGGTCTCTGGTCACATTTCTGTCAAACCAAAATGTCATTTGTATCACATGGGTTTGTTTACCAACATCCTTGTAAAACATGCCAGTCTTGGCATTCCAAAAATGGCCCTTCCAATAGAATAATTTTTCCTGTATAACACTTACCAGTTATTTTTAATCCGTATAACTTCCTTTACCTGCAAGTCGAACGTTTTTCACACTGTACCATGTCTGAAAGTGCGGCCATTTAACAATTTCCTTACTTTACCCAACTGACCGTGAATTTCTTTGGCTTTCAACTTCACAACAATGCTGTCCACTACGCTCTCTCAATCACCTCAGGAATCCACAGATACAGCTGCTATCCTATATAGTGCATCACACACTATAAATGATACTTTGTCACTCTCCAGAGTGGCCTAACACACAAATTGGTGGATGTCCTTCCTTTTTCCAGATTGTTGACTGATTAACATTTACTAGCACCAAACAGCACTCTAACGGATACCTGAAAGAAACTTCTCTAATACAGTTCTCTTTCTCTGTAAGGCACACAGCTTTCTTGTACTGTATGAAAACTCAACACTATACACCTTGGAGACCATTCTAAAAAGCAAAATCACCATCAAAAAGCACAAAAATGTGAAAAATATGGCACTAAATAAAAAGTAAAAAGGACACTTGTGTGTAGTATAAAAGCTAACACAAAAAGCAGGGCATTGCCTTGCTTGGTCTCAACTATAAATGTGCATGTAGGGAGATTCAAATTTGCCTCTATTCTATGCACCTGGGAATAACCATGAACGCACCATCAGTATTGAATCTGGAGTTACAAATTAATTTTAGCAATTAGGCAAATTCACAAACACCTAATCCACAAGATAAGGATCCATGGTCATCTGCCTACCTGCTTTATTTGAAATACAAATCAGGGCACCTGGGTGGCTCAGTGGGTTAAGCCGCTGCCTTCAGCTCCAGGTCATGATCTCAGGGTCCTGGAATCGAGTCCTGCATCAAGCTCTCTGCTCAGCAGGGAGCCTGCTCCCTTCCTCTCGCTCTCTGCCTGCCTCTCTGCCCACTTGTGACCTCTCTCTCTGTCAAATAAATAAATAAATAAATAAATAAAATCTTAAAAAAAAAAAGTAAATAAAGTAAAATAAAAATCAAACCACACAATTCCCACACTTTACTGTTGGATGGCTTCCTACCATTCCAAAAAAAAAAAAAAAAAAGTCCAACCCCCTTAAAAAAAAGGCAAGAAGTCTTCTATGATCTGATTTCCACCAAACTCCACCTCTCTCAGTCACACTGTAGCAATGTAGTTTCCCAAACATGCCATGCTGTTTGAAGCCTCCACACCTTTAAACATGCTATTCTAAACTCAATCCAAAGGAGCCTTGCCCTATTTTCTTAACTGTTAACACTTGACTCTTTAAGACTCATCTCAGACACTCCAGTGTACAGGAAGCCCTTCCTGTTTCCCAATCCTTACCTCTTAACACCCAAACCATGGGCCAGAAACCCTTAAAGACCTAGGGTACAAGGTCAGAAATCATTTATTTATGTTTCCCTTTCACTAGACTCTGGCAATAAAATTCAACAATGATATGTTTTCAACCAATGGTCTTCACACGAGGATGAACTAAAAACAGATTTTCAGAATGCAAAGAGAAAATGGTCCCATAAAAAAGGCCAAGGAAATTCTACATGTATTTGTAATTAAAACTCAATTTTCAATTAACTTGAAAATTTTTCTTTGAATTACTTTTAAAAAAATCTATGAAAATTTTTGAAAAACTATGCATCAAGGGATACAATCAAAAGTGAAAAGGAAACCCATGGGATGGGGGAAAACAGAAGCAAATCATCCATGATCAAGGGAGTTAATATCCAGACTATACAGAAAACACCCAACAACAACAAAGAATTACCTAATTGAAAAATCGCCAAAGGACTTGAATAGACATTTCTCCAAAGATATACAAATGGCCAATGAGCACATAAAAAGATGCTCAACATCACTAATCATTAGGAAAATGCAAACTAAAACGATAAGACAGGACTTCATACCCATTAGAAGGGCCACTGCCAAAGACACAGAATAGCATGTTGGTGAGGAGGTGGAGAATCTTTTGAGTGAGACTGTAAAATAGCGCAGCCACTATGCAAGACAGTATGGTGATTGCTCAAAAAATGAAAAACAGAATTATCACTTGATCCAGTGATTCCAGTTCTGGGTCTACACTCAAAAGAACGGAAAGCAAGGGCTCACACAGGTATCTGCATATCGATGGTCAAAGCAGCATTATTCACAGCAACAAAAGGCGGAAGCGACCCAAAGGTCCACCCAGAGATGAATGGATACATAAAATATGGTCTATACATATGGTGAAATAATATTTAGCTTTTTAAAGAAGGAAATTCTGACACACGCTACGACATGGATACACAGTGGAGACATTATACACAGTGAAATAAGCCAGTCACAAAAGGGCAAATATTGCATGATTTCATTTACATGAATTATCTAGAGTAGACACATACAGAGTCAGAAAGTAGAACAGTGGTTGCCAGGGACTCGAGGAAAGGAGGGGATGCGGAGTTAATGAATCACTGGTACCATGAGTTTCAGTTTGAGATGGTTGATGGTGAGGGCTGCCCAACAATGTGGATGTCCTAATACCACTGAACTGTACACTTCAGAAAGGGTTAAGATAAATTTTATGCTACATGTATTTCACTGCAATTAAGAACACTTTTAAGTAGCAGGTCACTTAAGATAACATAGGGAAACATTTATAATTTAGCCCTAATACTCATGCACTACTCCCACATTCCTCATCAGATTTAAGAGACAACCTGAAGTCTAGAAAAATAGGCACAGCCAGCTGTGCTGGAGCGGTCTACCATCCTGACAGATGAAGTTAAAATGAAATGGTCAGCAACTAGAGGATGTCATCCCCCTGATAGTGAGGGACTCTAGCATACTATGAGGGCTTCAACTGCTGCAAGATGTTGGGACAGGCGGGATCAGCATAAGGTTAAGAAAGGATAAGGATAAAAAACTTAAAAAAAAAAAAAGAAGAAAAGGATGAGTATGAGAAAGTACAGAATCTGTCAAAGATCCTGCTACCAGAACACAGGGTTGTTCTGAGCTTTGAGAATCAAATACTCAGGTTCGTGAGAATCCAGGATGTAACCTTCTCCCAGAGCAAAGCAGACAAGACAAACGGACATCTGTATACGTAGGGCGCTTTAATGTTTTAAGATGTTTTCATGTAAGTTATCTCATGGATGTGTACTCCTCTCATGATCCAGGAGCAGAAAGGGGCGGAGTAAGTAAAGTGGACCACCCGAAGTCACCCAACTCCTCAGCGACCTGCAGCGGGGCGCAGGCCCTTCCCGACTCCCCAGCTCCACGCCTCCCTAAGCTTTACAGGACCGTCGTGAGGCAGCGTCCAAAGAAGCTCGGTGCTCAAAAGTCCCCGGCAAAGGAAAGGGGCGAAGGGGCGGGGCCCAAGACTCAGGCCCGCGGCTTTTTCGAAAAAGTAGGAGGGATTGGGTTGGTTGGTTGTTACTGGGATGCACCTGGCGTAGGAAACCAGGCAGGCTCTGGCCACCACTCCCCCAACCTCCCACGAGCCCAAGGCCGCCCGGAAACTGGGGGTCGTCCTGGGGAGCGGCCCCGGGTCAGAGGGTGCAGCTTGGGAGGTGGAGTGGCGCCGGGCTCCACCACAGCGATAGCCCTACCACTCCGTACCCTTGATAATGAGATGCGCTGGCGAGCCCGCGGTTCCCAGCGAATCCTTCTTCTTGTCGCCGCCGCCCGGGGTGGCCTCACTACCCACAGGAGTCTCCGTCCCTCCGCCACTCATCGCGATCTGCTCCGCCCACCCGCCTCCGCGTTGCGCCTGCGTAGATCTGCGCTGCCCGCCTTCCGGGCGCGGGTTTTGGGCGTCATCAAAGGGCGTAGGGAAAGCTGAGTCCCCTTATCGCGCAGGTGCGTTCGCGTAGCTAGAGATGGGGGCTTTAAGAAGCAGGTGCCGCCATGCTGGGTTAGGGCAGATGCTGCCGGAATTGGAACGTTAACGTGAACTTCTGTTAATTTCTCCTTGAACTCGCTGGAATTTGTTCTAGTCTAGAGAGGCTGGGAGAGAGGGGTTACAGTCGCAGGTTATTAAGAGCGGTAGAAGTATATTATCTCTATTATTACCTGCCACCAGTATTTTATAAAGCATTTCGACGTGCATTGCCACGTTTGGTCATCATAGCAGCTCGGGAAACCGGTTTTATCATTTCTAACAAACGAAGAAACAGGGTTAAAGGCTAAGTAACTTGCCCGAATCACTTAGGCTCATTCGTGCCCATGTGGAAAAAAAAAGAATGTGTTCTTGGTATTTGTATGTACAAAGTTTCAACCGGTTGTTATATGGTCTAAGATAAAATACATGTAATTATGGAAGGGACCGGTTTGCTAGGCAGCTTTGAATTGTGGTCATGAAGTGTCAGCTTTGGAGCTGTAGGTATCTAATGGCTGCGGTTTGTTAAACTTCATAAAGTTCATCTTGTAATCTCAACAAATCTTCATGTTTGTTCTAAGGACAATGTGCAGCTTTGCAGTGGCTCCTTCAATTCTTGTGTTCATCCTGTGGTTCTTTCTAAGAATCATCCAGTCTCCCCTTGTCCCTCTCTTTCTGTACACCTCTTACCCTCCAGGGTCTTGCAGCCTAGTGCTGAAGAAGGAACATAACCCAACGTTTAGAATATGAAGTCTGTAAATGATAGCATGCAGGAAGGTACAGTACACATGTGGGACACCTGGAAGTGGGAGGTGGCCAGGAAAGACTTCCAGAAGAGGCACATATTTGTCCTCAGAACCGGAATGAAGAAGTATTAGTCAGGTTGAGTGAGGAGAAGAAATTAGGGTTTTCTAGCAGAGGAAATAAGCCCAAAGGCAAAGATGCAGGAAATAGACGAATTAATGCACAAAATGTACACTTGGTTAATTGCAAGTTGTTGAGTCTGGTTTGTAACCTTTCTAGTCCCAATTTGATTTCCTTCGTTTTAGCATCAACCTCTAGAAAATGTAATTATTTTTAAAGCCCTTCATTTTTCTCCCCACTTCTAAGTACTTTTCTTACTCAAGCTTTCTTCTGCACCTGCAAGCCTAAATTTCCTTTTAGCTTGTCTTCTTAGTGTCTTCGAAATACTGAAAAACCTGAAAAGTCTCACTATAGTACAGAGAGGTTAATGCTTCTTCCACATTAGTGTGGCTGTTAAATATGCAGATTATAGGTTCCACATTCAAAAATTCTGTTTCGGTAGTCCTGGGGTAGCAGCTACCTCCCCTTACCCAACTGCTGATTGCTTATAAGTGATAGAATTCTAGGTGCAGTAGTAGTTAAGACTTTAAAACTAGACAGAACTGGATTGAAGTTCTGGCTCTGCCACTTGCCTGCAGTTCCTTCACTGTAAAATAGCAATAAAATATCCATTTGTAAGGTTGTGATGATTAAAGAAGATAATACCCATAAAGCCCTTAGTACAATGCTTGGTACATAGCAAATGCTCAATACATGTTATTATGACTACTATAATTTCCTCTATTTCCTTTTAAAGCCCTGTATAAACTGTTCTCATTCTTCCAATCCACATTTACCACCCACCACTAAAAAATCTTGTACTATTTTTAAAAAGATTTTTATTTATTTATTTGACAGACAAAGCTCACAAGTAGGCAGAGAGGCAGGCAGAGAGAGAGGAAACAGGCTCCCTGCTGAGCAGAGAACCCGATGCGGGACTTGATCCCAGGACCCTGAGATCATGACCTGAGCAGAAGGCAGAGGCTTTTAAACCCACTGAGCCACCCAGGTGCCCCAAATCTTGTACTTTTTTTTTTTTTTTCTTTAGCACTCTACAATCTATAAAATGCTAGCATATATCATATGCCATGTCTCTAATCTTCTCAGGAAGATTCTCGTGAATCTTCTCACGAACCTCAACCTCTAGTTGAGGTAGCTATTAAAATACCCACCTTGATTAGTAAACTGAGGGTCAGAGGACATGGTAGAGGATCCAGAGATGACCACGGTGATTCCTTCCCTATGTACACATGCAACATGCTGCTTTTTCCATCAAGAGATGGAGTTTGTCCCCTCCCCACCCCACCTTGAAACTGGACTGGCTTTGCTATAGCTTGGACAGATAGAACCTGGTGGCAAAAATGTGGTAGTGCTGGGCCTTGAAACACCTGGTAATTTTTACTTTTGCTCTCTTGTTGGGAAGTCCAGGCTGTCCTGCTATAGGAAGGCCATCACATGGAGAAGCACTGGAAGATAAGACATCACATGTAGAGACAGGCTCTGTGGAGGAGAGCTGAGACAGCAAGCAGTCAGCACAGCCCCCCAGATGTGTGAGGGGGCCCTTCTTGGCTCTTTTCGTCCCAGCCATCAGCCTTTTTGAATGCAGTCCCACGACCTGCAGTGGGCCTGATCAACACCACACGAAGTCAGAAAACTACCTCATCTGACCACGGTATTGTGAGAAAGAATGAATTTTGTGGGGGAAATAATACATAGGTAAGAAATAGTAAAATTTTGGAGAAATGATAAATAAATAAATTCACTAAATGGTGTGTGTTTCAATTATGTCCACCTCTCCTAGATAGAATTTACAATGGGTTCCAGTAATCCACATGCTCCCATAAGACGGCATCATAGCTATCAAATAGCAGAACAGTAGCTCTGGTCTTTAGCGATGTAGCAAAGCCCAGTCAGCTAGGGGGTTTTTCCACTGTGCCATGAGGATGCCAGGCATATTGCTGCTGCTTCTCTTTAGACACTCCCTTCCTGGAATGCTTTCTTTGCCCCTTCTGCCTATTCAATTCAGTAAGGTTTATTATGTTGTATGATAAAGACTTGGGCCTATCTTTGTTCCTGGTTGCTTGGAGATAACCTCTAAATCTTTGGAATATCTCAAGTGACAGCAGTGTCTTTGTTATTCATGGTGGTCTGAGTTTATGCTAACCAGGTCTCTCTCAAGGGCCCTGAGATGGCTTGGGGATGGGTGTTGGCCATGCTTGAAGACCAATGGGTGATTAGAGGGTTGGGGCTTTGAGCCATATAGTAACAGTCTGACCTCTGGGGAGTGGAGGGGGACTGGGGACCAAGTTCAATTACACGGTCAATAATTCAAGTATCCACGCATAAGTAATGAAACCCCCGAAAACAACTCCTGGACACAGAAGCTCCAGTGAGTTTGATAATCTCCCTCTGATGTATCTAGAAGGTGGGGTATATTGAGGATACAGAAACTTTGTGTTTGGGACCTTCCCACATCTCACCCCATGCATGTACTCATTTGGTTGGTCCTGATTTGTATCCCTTGGAATAAAACTATAATCATAAGTACAGTACTTTCCAGAGTTCTATGAACCATTCTAATGAATTACTGAACCCAAGAGGGTAGAGTGGGAACCTCCAAAATCTGTAGACCACTGATCAGAAACATGGGTGGCTTGGGAACCTGGAGTTTGTGCCTGGTGTCTAAAGGGAGGCCAGTCTTATAGGGAATGGTGTCCATTCCCTGTGGGGTCTAAGCTAATTCCTGTAAGCAATGTCAGAATTGGGTTTCAATTGAACAAACACCTACACGGCACCCATGATAGGCCAGATAATGTTGTAAAAGCTCTATACATACTAATTCATTTAACCCTCATGTCAGTCCTTTGAAGTAGGTATTATTATTATCTTCATCTTACAGATGAGGAGGCTGAGGCACAGAGAAGTTAAATGACTGCCCAACTTTCATGTGGCAGAAACAGTCTTGGTCCCTGTGCGTGTGTTTTTGTGTAGATGGCGGGTGAGGAGAGAGTGGGGAAGGGAGATGGGGAAGGAGAGATGAGAGAAGCCATTCTATTTATCACTATATGATTACTCTTCTACAATTCTGTTGCTTACATTCTGCAGATACATGTTCTAGCTGTTTTATCTGTTCTGCACATCACTGAGTTATGTTGTTCTCTGGGATGGTTAGGTCCATAGCAAGGAGTCAGAGAATAGCCCCATTGCACCGTCCACTTCAGCAAGGATGAGGGCTGTTGAGAGCATGTCCTTGGACTCTATGTCATCCTGCCAAAAGTCTTGCGTTCTCTCTTGTTGTCTGTCGATGAGATTTTCTGTATTCTTAAATGAAACTTTGAAATAATGATAGATTATCACACGGTTGCAAGAAAAAATAGATTCCTCACACACCTCACCTTGCTTGCCTCCAAAGGTAACATTTTGCAAATGGTAACCTCACAACCAGGATACTGACATTGATTCAATCCAGGAATCTTATCCATCTTTCCCATTTTATTTGTATTCATGGTGTGTGTGTGTGTGTGTGTGTGTGCATGTGTGTATTTGACTCTATACAATTTTTTTAAAGATTGATTGATTGTGGGGGCAGAGGGAGAGCAAGAGAATTCCAAGCAGACTCTCTGCTGAGCACAGAGCCCCATGTGGGACTCAATCTCTACCCTGAGACCATGACCTAAGCTGAAACCAAGAGTTAGATGCTCAATGGCCTTGATGCCCCTGGCTCTGTGCAATTTTATCACATGTATAGGTTTGTCTATCATCTCAGTAAACATGTTGAACAGTTTCAAAGCCATAAAGATCCCCATGGGGCCTTTTTGTAATCATACATATTTTCTTCTCTATCCCCATCCCAACCCTATAATATGTCCTCCATTTCTAAAATTCTGTCTTTTCAAAAAATATTACATTCATGGAATCATACACTAACTACTTCTGTGTTTTTAAGAATAGCTGTTCTCACCATCATATTACATCATATAAGATCATTTTCTAGAGACTCAATATCAGACACTTTTCAACCATGGAATTGTAAGGGATTTTTCTAGTTCTTGTGCTTTTTGAGAGTTAAGACATCTAAGTCATGGAAGTAATGTCAATTTAACAGAAGTAAAGTTCTGACTTCAAGGTAATAGTTGCTACATCCATATAGAAGCTTATGAAAATTAAAAAATAGAAATAAAATGAGTACTTAATTATAAACATACTGAGAACAAAACTGAAATTCATTCCTTGGTATAAGCCCATCAAGGATAAACATAACTGAAGGAGGGGACTTCCTAAATTTATTTTGCTTTTTATCATATCCGCTTCCTGAGATTTCCTCTAGCACATTTTCTGTTGACATTACTGTTTATTCCCTTTTGTTTCACCTATTTTTGAAGCAGATGAAAAAAATTAAAAATGGAAGAAACTAATGAAAGCAAAGGAGAGGAAAAAATTGGAGGGTCTTTTTGGGGTAAGATGGTAAGTATCACTGCATATTAATCTCAAGAAATTGCGGGAATGCATCGGGCACACTTGACTTGAGACTTAGGTAGAAGTAGCATGCTGTGCTTTGAGATCAGCAGTCTTCCAGGTGGTAGCTACTAGACAGTACTGTTCTCAATCCTGCTTGTTGCCCCTACAAATGCTTCTGTTGTAGGTACACCACTTAGAGAACATGAGGCATCTAACTGCAGAGTCTCCACGAACAACATCTGTGCTCCTGTGATGGGGTCGACTAGTCAAAACATAGAGAGCTCCAACCCCCTCAATGGCCACACCTTCAGAAGATGTGACAAAAGTACCAGCTGTTGAGTGATACAGCTAGTCTATGACGGACTGTCATCACAGCTTGGGACATGGGTAGTACAATGGTCCTCATGGAGCAGTCACCACATTGGACCTCTTGAATCATACAAACTCAGATTGGGGCCAAGCAACATGTGATTTGAGAAGTGCTAGGTGATCTACCACACATGCTAAAGTTCGAACCCCTGCTTTAGTGTGATGTCTGTTATGCATTCCCCAAACTTCTGACAAAGATAGTCAACTCCAGAGTTCTTTTATCCAAGTGAACGGGGCTCAAGTTAAATTTTATAAGCAGTCAGAAACTATGAAGCTGATGAGGCCAACCAGAGGGTTAAAAATCTCTAAGTGATTTGAAGATAAGGGTGTGTGTGTGCTGCAGAAGGTCAGGATCTGTGAGACAGTAGAGGAAGGATAGCCTACATTCCATGAACAGACTGGTTCATGGACTGCACCAAAGAAACTTTGGAATTGGTAATCCAATGGCTGGAAGTTTGTGGTCTTGGTCAAAGCAAGCCTCTGGCCTTCTTGTTCAGAGCTATGCCTTGTCAAATTAGTTGTGTGGCTACTGTATTTCAAGTTTAACTTGGACAGACAGGCCTGCCAGGCACAAATTTCTCAAGCAGATGATGTTAGGGGGAACAAAAATTATCCACCGTGAGACTGTTAGGACAGATGACACTCAGCAGGAATGGCAAGCCAAATCTGCAGGATCCATAATACAATTGGCCAGCCCTAGGGACCCAGTCTCTTTGAAGTGGAAGAGACAGCACGCACGAGCCATCACATTAAGTCACCAGGCTGGAACAGATGCAAAGCTTTCATCCTCCCCACAAAGAAATGAAAGTTTAAAAGATTAAAATATAAAGGAATCACGATAATGGAAGCAGAAATCCTTGAGACATAATAGCAAAAATAGCCAAGATCTCAAATTCTCCTGACTTCCTGTCTACCTTCTTTGGGCCTCTATCATAAGTGAAAGATGAGTTTTGCTAGATTAGGTAGCAGTTGGAATTAGTTTTATTCACCAGCAGTATTGGGAATAAAGGCAGAGCCTGCAGGAATGTGGGCTCCAGCAACAAGTAATCATTATTGCAAAAATCAAATTCCCCATCTCATCTCTGATATGCCTGTATGTAACCCTAGAGCTGGGCTTCAAAGTGTTATAAATTCAGCATACAAGACATGGAGCAGTGGGATATAGAGCCCCTTGTGTATCTAAAAGCTCTGCCCAGCAAGAGAGATATATGATGGCAACTTTCTTCCCATTGCTTTTGCAATAAAATTCACCCAGAGCTCCAGGAAGTTAGGAATGTAATTCAGCTTCAATAAATCAAGACTAAAATTAAGATGGCCAGATATGTAGCAGCCTGTTCAGGTGTACAGAGAATTTCAAATTTAGTGCCCTGGTAATGGGTAGGAGCAGATTATCTAATTATGGAGAGAAAGAAGAAATATTGCTCTCTGGGGTAAAAAGCTAAATGCTCTAATCCATTAAACCACACATCTCTGCCAAAGCTGGATTAATATTAAAGTTCATGTAACGTCTGACTTTTTTTTTTTTAAAGGAATGAAGTCAAATGAAAAAAATATATAAATGAAAAAGGTATACTTCACAATATTCTAATTTGACTCCTTGTCAACAAGCTGCGTATTTGATCTTTCAGTGTGATGTACCTGTACCTGATTATAAGAGAGTCCTATTTTTTTCCCAACAATCGATCTGCTTAAATTTTTATCAACACATCCTGAGGCTTTTCTGGAAGGACTTTCAGCAGGGCTCTCTTGTGCTGCCCTGGCAGTAGGTGGTCTTGCCATTCATTCTGCTCCTACCTTCCCGCCTTCATCCCGCAGGAGACCTTATGTGCCGATCACTGTGCTTCACTATGGCTTCAGATTTCACTGGGCAGAGCCAATGAAGGACCCATGTTTAACAGGGATTAAAGTTGAGAATGTCCACGTATCTGTTAAAAACCTCAGTCCAATAATCTTATTGCCGAATCTGGATGGAGAGGGAGTGGAGTTTTAACCAGAAAACCAGGTCACAGATGGGTGATTGTGTCATCCCTGAAGCTATGTTACTTCTCCTACCATACTGCAACAGCAGCTACTTGAGATTTACACACAACTTCATAAAATACTTCATGACATCTTGGATGCTTTGGATAGAATTGTGCCTAAAGGCAAATGACCCTTTCATATTACCTCCAGCCCTATTATTTCTGTTTTAAAACCAGTGTTCAGGGGCACTTGGGTGGCTCAGTGGGTTGAGCCTCTGCCTTTGGCTCAGGTCATGATCTCAGGGTTCTGGGATCGAGCCCCACATCAGGCTCCCTACTCAGCAGGGAGCCTGCTTCTCTCTCTCTCTACCTCCCTCTCTGCCTACTTGTGATCTCTGTCCGTCAAATGAATAAACAAAATCTTAAAAAAAAAAAATAAATAAAGCCAGTGTTCATGGCAATGAATGAAAAATTCCTGGATTCTTGACTGAAAAATGTTCCTTCCCTCTCTATTTGAAATGTTTTACCTGTTCTTGAAAGTTGCACGTGGAATGAGGAGACAGGGCCATGTATCTGTTCAGGGCAGTCAAATCAACCCTAGTGTGTAATACGGTGACAGATTATGTCCTCAGCCTCTGAAACCGTACACTTCCCATTTACTTCAGCCATGGTTTAACTGAGGTGTTGGTTCACATGTGGGTTGTCTATGCCCCCAACCTAATTCCTCAATTAACGTGAGATAACCTGAATGTGTAGTGCCTGGTACAGAGCCTGCAACATTGTAGGCCTTCAGTAAATAGTATCTGATTGCTTTTATTTACTTTCAAGCAACACTGAGTGGCAGCAGCCTCCCACACAAACTTTATGTGCTGGTTCAGAAATTGGTCACAGACCAATGGATTGTAAATGTGAGCTATAATGTCATTGTCATCCTCAGGACAGTTTCTGACACATAGTAGGTTCTAAATAAATATTTGAGGGATTATTGAATGATCAGTGATGCAGACTTCTGAGCATCAGAAAGAAAATGGTTATAAAGGGGCATTCACAAATGCACAAAGATTGCCCCACTTTCTTTTAGAGTCATCTTACCGTTCTTTTATAAAACAAAACAAAACAAAAAAACAATGAATAGAATGCTGCCTGTTTTGAACAGCTTGAAAGATGTGAGAACCAGAGATTTTTAATTTGGTAAGTCATAAGACAAATTCATGTTTAACCAAGATCACGAGATGCTCTGCTAAACCGTTGTATCGCAGATGGGCTCACGGTGCCTCAGGGACAGCAGAAGGGGACTTAAGAATGTTGAAGGATTTGAGTTTATAGAATTGTGTGTTTTAATTTTACGATCTTCCATTGTAGTTCTCTGATCACTTTCTGTGTGCTAGGCATCATACTAAGTAATTTTTATACTTACATAATTTATTGCAAATTAAATCGTGAGACCATAAATTTTTATCTCTATTTCGTAAGAGGGATTTCATGTGCACTTACTTCCTCAAGGTCTCCTGATACATAGCGAGGCTAATGTAAGATTCCATTCCTTAATTTAGTGTATTCAGAGGGTGTAAGTATTTCATTTATTCCTGAAGTTATGTACTCATTTGTTTTATCCAATGCTTAGGGCAGCTTTTCTCCTAAGGTTGGTAACTAATTTCTCTAAATGATTTAAGGAGAACCTTACTGGCACATGGGTAGTTTACAGGTTAAGTCTGAGCCAAACTCATGTCTGAATCCCAGCTCCTTGATACTGATTGTGTGATCCTGCCCAGTTCCTTAACCAATCTGTGCCTCGGTTTCATTAATTGCAAAAAAAGGGTAACAATTAAAGGAGTGAATTTACTCACAGTACTTAGAATGCTACCTGATACATACTAAATGCTCAATAAATGTTAGCTATTATTGTTATTAAAAGCACAATAGATTTTCCTGATAATTCGTGAGTACTGCAGAATTCTAAAATAGCTTCTGAATCATGGAAATTGTGGCCAGTGAAAAGTATTTACTTTATTCTAATTCTTTGCAAACTGATGATCCATGGAGTGTCAAGAGTTTACTAATAAAAATTCTTTTACAGATTATTTGGTATTCAGAAGGTATTTTCCCATTTAAATACTACTTTTTGTGACAAAGATTTCGAATGCCTATCAGGTATCCCATTTTTCCTTCATCATTGACAGAGCACTAATTTTATTCTGGATGACAATGTGTGGGCCAAAGAACTATGTTTCTGTGTTTCTGGCCTTCATCCCAGCTGGGATGGCCAGAGATATAAACAGATGGTGCTGACTGAATAGGACTTCCAGGAAAGGACCTTCAGTTGACTCAGCTGGGGAAAGTCATTTTGCCTTTCCTCTCTTTCTCCTTCTCTGGGTTTTGATCACAGACCTGATGTCTGGGGCCCTGGTTGCCATCTTGGGACTTTAAATTGAACTTGAGAAAAGAAACCACTTGTTCAGTACGGAGAAGCAGAAGGATGGGCGCTGGATGCCTAATACCAGTTGTGCACTGTCTTCTTTCACATAAGAGAAAAACAAACCACTTTAATGTTACTTGGTTTTTCTGCCACTTACAACTGTACCTAATTGCAATTCACCCTTGTACTTTCCTCGGTCGCTGCAAAATGGACTTAGAATACTACAGTCCTTCAACAAACATATGCTGAGCGTTTGTTGTTGCATGCCAGGCATTGTTTGGGGGCCGAATATAATAAGGGAAGAGTCTCTGCGTTCAAGGAATTAACGGCCTCATAGAAGAGATAAATAATTATAATAGTACAATGATCTCAAGTGCCAGAATCAGGGGTAGGAGATGGGTTGGTCAGGATAGACCTGACTTTCAGGAGGCCATGACATAGTTGAATAGTGAAGAATATCAAGTGAGAAGGGAAGGGCATTTCTGGCACAAAAGTATCTGACGGAAATGGCCCAAGATACACTGCAACACTTCTACAAGGAAATGAACTGTTTCTGTTTTAGGTGCCGAGAACATGATCTAAATTTTGCTTATGGGAGCCAAGTCTTTACATTTCTGTCATACTGTCATCCTCTAAGAATACAAGTTAGGGACAGGCAGTCCTTCCATATAATAGCAGTGGGTAATATCTGTGGAAGCACTGCTGGGCCCTTGCATAAAGAACTGACTAGCAGATGGAAAGATACCTATACTCACAAGATAGACATGGGAAGAGAGCGCATTTGGCAGAGGTAGACAGGTTTTATCTTATCCTTTCCTTAGAGCTGACTGGAGGAAATGGCTGGAAAGGAAAAGCTGGGTAGCTCATCTCTCGTCTATCCTGTCCTGCTTCCCCCACCCCAACCCTGCAGTCCTGGGGGCAGAGAGAGAAGTGTTAGAGGAAGGAGGAATTTGCAGCAGTGAAACATGACATGGAATGCTTGTAGCAGACCTTGCTGAGGCAGTGGTTTGCATGAAAAGTCAGAGACTGGGTCTGCCTCTATGGCATACATACTAGCTTCCAAGACTAGACTCCCCAAGTCTCGGTGTGCAAATAAAAGTTTACCGTTTCTAATTTAAAGGCTGTATTATAAAATTAAAAATGCTCCCAAGGGCAATGAAATGTGAGATCTAATCTGATAAAAACTGTCCCATCTATTACAGAAGAATCACTCACAGTTGGCCTCTTAAATCTGACTTAGTAACATGAAGGACAAAAATGGGGGGCGGTCTTAGGAAACTGTACTGATAGACGTAGGCTTTATGTTAGGCTTTTTCTGATGTATTACCTCATTTAATCCTCGTAACTTAGAGTTAGCTTTATTTTTATAGATTAACGAAATATGGCTAACTGATTTGCTCAAGGTCATATAGCTAGTAAGTGATAAAAGCAGAACTCAACCACAAAGCTGTCTATTTCCCAAATCTGTTTTCACTTGACCTTTGAATTGTATACTACTCAGATTCAGCATCAGCACCAAAATAGTATGAAACAGTAAAGCGCTAAAGGCTCTATTTTTTAAGAAGATTTTATTTATTTGAGAGAGACTGTGTGCAAGTAGCAGAGAGAGTGAGAGAATACCGAAAGAGCATGAACTGGGATGAAGGGTGGAGGGAGAGGGAGAAAAGGACTCTGCTGAGCAGGGAGCCTGACGTGGGGCTCCAGCCCAGGACGCAGGGATCATGACCTGAGACAAAAGCAGATGCTTAACTGACTGAGCCACCCAGGGGCCGCTCAAAGGCTTTATTTTCCTTATTATTTGGAAACATCCAATATTTAGCTTTCAATATCTGATTACTTAATCAGCCAGCAAGTGTTAAAATGTATAGATTTGTTAATAACACGTCTTCGTTTTTTATAGTGCTTCAGCAGCAGCTTTGAGTTGGCTTTTAGTTTAGAAAAATCTAGACCGTTGTCAAGTCTGAAGTTAGAAAGCAGTAATTTCCCCTCCTGTTTTTATTCCCTGCATATTCCACTGAGCCCAACAACAACAAAAGAACCATTAACTCCACTGAACGAGTCTTACGAGTCTTACTCCAGCTCCCTCCAGGGCACTTCAGTAGTTAGTTTCACCTCAATGAATACTGACTACAGGAAAGAAAGAAAGAAACAAAGAAGATTTTTTCAACCACATTTACTGGCTCACATAAATATTTGAAAACGAATCCATCTGTTTTCCCTTTCTGTGTCCTTGGCACAATTTATTACAGTTCTTATTACACAAATTACTGTAAATATCCATAAGGGGAAAATGAATTGTAAAATACGAGAGGGAGGCTGATAAATAGCCAAGTTTGTCAGCCACTTGAAAGGACTATTTTTTCCCTTAAGATTAAGCCACTGATTTGCACGTTTTACTAAAATAAGTTTCATCTATTAAAAAAAAGGTTAATTTATAACTTGATCTCGACTCAAGTTTTGACAGTTGAATTTTTACATAAAAGCTGCAAAATTTCAACTAAAAAACAAATAAAACATTCAGAGGTAAGTTTATTCCAACTTCAGCAAATAAAGAATCACTGCGTATCCATTTACGTTATTTCTCTGGTCCAGAATGATACACTTTCCATTTAAAATATTTGTGATCACGCTTCTGTGTGTCATGGACAGCTTCTAGTGGGCATTGGTATATAGTCTGTTCTTGATGAAGACAACAATGGATAGATGTTGCCTGATCCCTGGATAATGCTGAATGTGACAAAACCAGCGAGACACATTAAGATATTTCTCCTTTTCTTGAACTGTCAGGTCAACCTAAACAGAGATTAAAAACACACACAACACAGACATTGCATAAGAACAATTTTCAAAATCATTTGCGTAGAAGATAGAAAACTCAGGGAGAAAAACTCCAGTTCTCAAAAGCCAATATATTTAGAAAGGAGTAAGAGTTTCAGCCACTTAGAAGGGTCATTTGTTTGATGCTTTTACGTTCAGTTCAACACTGGGCATGCCTTTTAGGGAAGTGTCAAATTTTCAACCAACGCCAAGAATTACATTAACCCAGCATCTGGAGGTCCAAGTGTTAGAGAACTTGGGTTCCCTCAGTGCCCAAGGCTGCGTGGCTTCGAAGAATGAAGAGGTCCAGATGAAGACTGGTGGACAGCAAAGCAAATATTGAGGAAGAGTATGAAGTTCCTGGAGAGGGAGGGGGGCCTGAGTGGGCTGCCCTCAAGAGTTTCTAAGTTTAGGGGGTTTTATGAACTCTTTTGCAGATTAAGCAATCAGGGTGTGTTGAGTCGTGCCAATCAGGGCTTTGGTCAAGTACATATGTCTATTAGGTTAATGTCCATGTGCTGATGGTCTTTTTTTTTTGCTGACATCTGGGGGCCTAGGTCTTAACTACCTCTTGCCTGTGATATTGACAAATACTTCTGTGGTTAATTGTCTTATTTTAGAACGTTTTGCAGAAGTCATTTCTGCAAAGGCTGCAAAGCAGAATGTTGGTATGATCCTGTCTAAGCTGCAAAATAGGATGTTAGTGCTGTTTTATCTTAGCTGTTCTGACTCCATATTTTCTTGTTGAAGACGCTGGCTCTGATCATCAAACTAACAGAATGAGTTTTGTTTTTTACTTTTCGGAAAGGAAGATGGAGAAAGGAAGACAATAGCTTTCAAAAGGCTAAGACATTGGTTCTTTCTACAATATTTTTTAGCAAATCCAAAAGGAAGTTTTATTAGGATTTAACATGCTTAACAAGGGAATACCATGTAAACTTGAAAAAAATATACACTTCCTTTCTATTAAACTCAGGGGAAAAACTGTACTCAAGAAGACAATGACCCACTTAATTTCAAGTGATTATTGCCAAACACAAGAAGGAAGGGCTATTCCAGTGGCATATGCCTCAGATGAACAACAGACCTTCTCAATTTGGTCTGCTACAAAACTGAACTCTATCTCCAGTGAATGTCGTAGGTCACACAATTTCCTGTCAAGCTACAAGAATGCCCAGAGATTTGGTTAGAGAAAGATGAAAAAAAGAACAGTTGGTGCTGGTCATTTCACTGGGCTCCAATTCCAGAGTAGGTGACTCTGAAACTTTTCTCTGAGACAAATCTTGGACTGGAATCATAGAGTTGTCAGATAAAGAGAGAGCCAATATGGCAGTAACTACAGCTATAACCCATGTTTAAGAATAGGGCAGCTGGCTCCTTTTCATGTTGTTAAATTAACATTTACTCAACTACTATTACAAGTGTCTGTAAAACAGACTGGCATATTCACACAAGAGAAAAAAAAAAAAAACCCTCCTGTGGTTCAAACAGGAGTTAGCAGGCTGCTTGTTGGAAGGTACGCCTAGTGAGACAGATGTCTTGTGGCTGTTCAGAATTTAGCATATATTCATGTCTATAGGCAAATACTCTGCTATGTTACTGAGTCAACAATATTGAAGGGCAAATCACTCTAGTAGGCAAAGTGTATTGCAGAATACAAAACAGTATTAATAAAATTAAAAGCAGACACACAGTATTCTCTCAATAAATGTTTACTTGAACTCATACTCCCATTCCGTATTTACTATGAGGCAATTTAAAAAGAAAATTGATACAAATCATCCTGCTTTCCTTTTTACCTTAGATGTGAGGATACTATTGTATCAATATCTGATATCTGAACATTGTCTTTGGTGGCCTCTGATGTCCAACTCTGTTGGCTCAGTTTACCTAAATTATTAGTAGTGAGTCTCCTGCTTTTGCTACATAAAAAAAAAAGTTAAGTTTCAGATGTAGGTCCTTACTTATAAGCTGCTAAACAAATTATAAAAATATACTCATCTTGTTTAAGGCAGTATACGGTTACATCTAGTTATCAGAAATATGTTACTATAACTGTTTCGCCTATAATATAGTTCATCTATGGCCTGGAGGTACAAAATTAACACATTACTCAAAAAAACTGGCCAAGAATGTCTTTTCTTAATATAAAACGTACTTTTTATTAAAAGAGAATTCATTGCTTCATATATGAAGAATTATCTTATCCCTAAGAATTATCTTACTCCTAAGATTTATCTTACTCCTAAGAATTATCTTATTCCTGGTCTGTACACAGGAGGCAAATAAACAACCACTACAGAATAAACTAATTATCAGTTTATATTTCGAAAGGTAAAACACATTTTGTAAAAGAGCTGACACTTCATTCTTTTTCCAAAATCTTTCCCATATGAGAACCTCATCACTGACTTCAAAAGACACAGGATTTTTAAAAAATCTCAACAACTAGTAAACACAGTGACAAATCTAACAGGAAACGGGGGGAGAGTTTTCTTCATTCAAACATACACACATATGTACATACATATATTTGAAATCAACTTTAGCAAACCTCTTTCGCGAAAACAAGATACTATACACAACAAAATCAATATTCTCCAACTTAAAAATTTCACACTAAGTCTCTAGTGTAAGAATTACGAGTAGACTCATGGCACAAAGGAACTTGTCACTTTTTGGTTTTGGGGGGTACAAAATAAATGTTGAGATTTTTTTATTTTAGAGAGAGAGAGAGAGAGCAAGTGAGTGGGGGGAGAGGAAGAGACTCTCCAGCAGGCTCCCCACTGAGCATGGAGTCCAATGCAGAGCGCCCTTCCACAATCCCTTCATGATCCCTTCAGATCATGGCCTGAGCTGAAAGCAAGAGTTGGACGCTTAACTGACTGAGCCACCCAGGAGCCACGGTACAAAGTAAGTTTTATTCCAAGAGGTTCTAAAGCTTCTGCTAACATTTCCAATTTATTCCAATAATTTTTAACTAGATGATCTACTTCAGAGAATGTAAATCTGTTCATTTTCCCTCAGAAAAGTTAGCCAAAAATACACAAGAACTTTCCCAAAAGGTTCAGGTTACCACTTACCCTCTTCTTAGTTTAAACTCTGGAGCCTGTCCCATGAATCTGGGAAGCTTCTAACTGATCTCAATTTGTTATCTCTGCCACATTTCTGGTAGACATTTTATTTCTGAATTTACTGTAAACAAACACAAAACAGATCCCTCCCCTGCAAAGAAAAACCTTACAATTTTTTAGAACTTTTTAGATGGAATCCCCTGGGCCCTCTCACGTACAACACTGGTCTTCCAGCATCCCTCTCTAGTTGGCTAGTTTCTTTTCCTTTCTTACAGCAGGAAACACAATGTGACTTTTCAGTCACCACTTCCTATTTCTTACTGGCCCCCATGCCAGTGTGTCTATAGCGATGATGCTTGGCTCCTTCTACCTAATCATCCCTTTTTACTTATATTGGCTCCCTATATCTACTCTGAACCTTCAAAGCCAAAGAGATGATATTCTTAGTCACCAATTTCCCACAGAGACATGTGAGCACCATGTTAAGTGACCCATTCCAGATCGGGGCAAGAGGCCGGTTTGCTATCTTCAGGACATTCTTTACAGTTGGTGCTCCTGGCCTGCACTGCAGCTGTTTCTTGTACTTTTCCTTTCTTTCTAAAAGAACAACGTACCTCCACTGGTGTTCCTAACTTCAAAACAAATGTATTTTCGTTGATAACAATCTCATAGTCAAGCAGCACATAACGCTACAAAGGATTTCAATAATCTTGAGTAACAGTCTGTTCACAGGGACGGCTATCTATGAGTGAAATCACTTTAAGAAAGCAATGAGTCACTGGTAGGATAATAAACAGCCACGCTAACTGGCAGTTTCACAAAGGAAGAACAACGTAATATTCCTCAAAGGGAATTAAGAGAGACCAGATCTTATAATTAGAGTAACTTAGCCACAACTAAAATTGGGCTCACAATGAAACAAAATACTGTGGGATTATCTGATGACTTGAAGGTTCCCTGACTGCTGTTTTGTACACTGTGCTGATTACACATTAAGCATTTAATAATGGGAACAAATAAATGAAGGAATGCATGAGGGCAAAAATAAATATGCTGCCAAAGCAAACAAAATACAAGAAACTGTCTCGTGAATGTGAACAGGTAGCCAACCTGAGCTACACATGACTCTGCCTGAACTTAATACTGAACAATCACCTTTTTCTCATCTGGATATATTTACACCTAAGTCTAGAGGGAAGTCATTTAACACCACTGTGCAAGTCTATCACAGCAGAGCTTTGAGTCTGTGAGGAGTTCCTTGAGAAGGTGTTTATTTCTCAGATGTACTTTACCTGCACACAGACCAGGCTGAGAGAGATGTTTTGGTTATGGACTCATTTCATGAATGCACAGGGACGGTGAGCTGAATGGTTTACATACCACTCTATTCACTGTTATTTTGAAAAAGAAAAGCGGAATACCCTTCACAATATCCTAGTCACTACATATAAAGGGGATATACATCCCAAAACAGGAAACATAACTGGGCACATTATCATTAAATATTGTTAATGTAACCCGAGTTTTAACATGCTGCATGGAAAAAAACACTTCTAACCTGCTTGAAAATCAAATGCTCTCCAGGGCACCTGAACTTCTAATTAAATAAATCTGTAGCCTGTGCTATTACTATTTTGCTTTATAGAATTATGACCTTGTTCATACTGCTGGCCAAGAAGTTCCAGAAAGCTCCCTCCTCCTGAATATTTCCTTTCCCTACTGCATGACCTGCATAAGCCAGAACAGAGAAAAGCGTAAATACACACTTGGTTTGCAAGAGTTACACTTTATTACATGGGAGAAATGCTGTCCTTAACAAGAGCTCTATGCTACAAGAAGCCGGGCCTTCACTAGCCTGCTGACAGCATCACACAACGGATTAGAGATGACATTTCTCCTAATATTAAGCTTTTAAAATTAAGCAGTGCCATGTTTAAATGTTTTAAAAATGCCTACAAGGGTGCTGTTGTTAGACAGAAGTTGTTCTTTTGCTCCTCTAGAAAGTAGCCATGGTCTTAACAGTGGGCTTGCCCTCAAGTCAAGCAATTGATACCTCCTAGTTAAAAGACCATAGATTTGCCGCCGGGATAAAGATAGGTAGATACCATAACAGCAAATTCTCTTTAGCTAGAGGCTTTTGTATTTTGAAATGATGTAAACCGTGCCACGTCACCATTCTACATTAAAAGTTAATAAAATATTTCGAATCTAGAAAATAAGAGAAGGCTGCTGTGATCAAATTTACTTCAGCTCTACTTAAACCGTCTTCACATTCGAATAAGGTTTTAGAGTTAATCATACTGAAGCATAAACTAAAGACTGCACTATAAAGATATACAACCTAAAACAAGAAGTACAAAGAGGAAGAGACTGCTGAGTATTGCTGATCTCAATAAGCATCTAGTTGTGAGACGCATTGTGCGCAGAGCTGGAAGGGATACAAAGAGAAATAAGACATGATCCTCCTTAGTCCCCTTATTTTGCTTAAAATAGAGTCTTATCTCTTTGAAGTATAAGGAACATTTGTTCTACTTTTTTCCGGTTGTACCAATAATTATTAGTAACTCTCCTTTCACTGTCAAAACTACTGTTTTGAGAAATCAGATGGTCATTCTACTTATAGGCAAGATTTATATTCAAACTTATCATAAGCCTTCTAAAACAACACAAATTCCCTTAAATAGCCAAAGGCATCCAAATCCTGCAGATATTTTTCTGACAATTTCATGATTCTCCATTTTACTTTATTCTATTTGCCTCTTTAAGTTTTCCATAATATTCTGACCAGAAATTAGCACTTTGCTTTATTCAGCTCTTTTCATGTGAAACAGTCTTACCTCTGTGAAGAGGTACATAAAAGGGGATCTAAGTTGGATGGGGAAAAAGTATATGGGTCTGGAAAATGCAAAGGAATCCAATTGCCTCAGATAATGATGGGGTTAGTGCATAAGCGATTAAGAACTAAGGATTAAAGGTTACACAGAATATGGGGCACTGCAATTAAGATGTTAGAAGGAGAGTGGGATGGTGATGATGGGGGCCAGGCAATGATGATGGTCAGACTCAAAGGGTGGCAAGAAAAGTAGGTGTGAACAAGAGTGGAAACAACGATAGGAAGTAAACACTTTAAAGAACAGGAAGCTACTGTATTTGATGGAACTGTAGAAGGAATATGGCATAACATACCTTGTATAAAAATAATTCATTTTTATTTGAGAAGGTGAAAATGCAAATTTGATTTAAGACAAATAAAAAGCATTCTGAACATTACAGAGAAAAAAAGCTAACAATACTCACTATAAAGCGATGAAGTCCATAGTACAACAGGATATCTGCTAAGGTAAAGTTATATCCTGTAAGGTAGACTTTATCTTCAAGATATGAATTAAGATCCTAAAAGAAACAAATAAAAAACAAAATTTTAATTGAAAAATAAGTAATAATTGGGTGGCTCAGCCAGGTAAGCATCCAACTCTTGATTTCAGCTCAAGTCATGATCTCAGGGCTGTGAGACTGAGCCCCACAACAGGCTCCACACTCAGCACGGAGTCTGAGATTCTCCTTCTTCCTCTGTCCCTCCCCCTACTCATGCACATGTGTATACGCTCTATCAAATAAATAAAATCTTCCAAAAAAAAAGAAGACAGTAATTATAAAGTTAACTACCATATCACTGGACTTCAAACATTTAGAAGACTATGAGAAAACAAAACACTCATTTTTAATTTGATAAATTTAATCCGACATTAATAGATTCAGATTCATTCAAAGGAATGAATCATATACCAGTCACCTCATTTTTAAAAATAGGGTAAATGTTATTAGTCTAATTTTATTTTAAAGAAATAAGAAAACATTAAGAAATACTATTCAAAATGCCATCTATGAGCATTTCAAAGATACCAATTTTGGGGGGGGCAGAAATAATTTTGTAAATTATGTTGTTACATTTACTTTTTCCATTAAAACATAAAAGCTCTTCAACAATTTCTCTTAAGAGGATTATAATTTATTGGTTTGCTGTATTTTTACATATGTGTATTAAAAATTTTTAATTGTAATACAATCATGTTTCCATCTTAGCCACTTTTAAGTGTATAATTCAGTACAATATCAGGGGTCTTCACACTGTTGTGTAACCAGTCTTCAGAATTTTTTCACCTTGCAAAACTAAAACTCTATTCTATTAAAAAACTCCCCATTTCCCCCCTCACCCCAGACCCACTACCACTCTTTCCGTTTCTATGAATTGGCAACTTCAGATGCCGCAGGTAAACGGAACCATAAGGCATTTGTCTTTCTGTGACTAGCTTATACTTAGCATAACACCATCAAGGTTCAGTCATGTTGTTAACCTGAGTTAGAATTTTCTTCCCTTTTGGGGCTAAATAGAATTTCATTGTTTATATATATACCACATTTTGTTTATCTAGTCATCCGCCAATGGGCCCTTCTAGGCTATCATCAATAACATTGCTATGGATGTGGGTGTACATACATCTCTTTAAAGCCCACTTTGAATTATTTTGGGTATATATCCGTAAGTAATATTATTACACACACATACACACACACACAAACACACACACACTAATTCTACTTTGATCTTTCGAGGAATCAGCATATTGTTTTTCATAGCAACTGCACCATTTTACATTTTTAACTAGGTTCTTTGTTTTTTTGTTGCTTGGCCATAGGAGTTTTTTATATAGTTTAGATATTAATTCTTCACCAGTCACATGATTTGCAAATATTTTCTCCCATTCCATGGGTTGACTTTTCACCCTGTTGATTATGTCCAGTGATGCAGAGAAGTTTAAAATTTTGATGTAGTCCAATTTATCCATTTTTACTTTGGTTGCCTATGCTTTCGGTATCATATCCAAGACATCACTGCCAAATCAAATAACATGATTTTTTTTTCCCTAAGTTTTCTTCTAAGAGTTTTATAGTGTTACATTTTACATTCAGGACTTCAATCCATTTTGAGTTTATTTCTATATATCGTGTAAGGTAACATTCCAACTTCAACTTCATTGTTTTATAACTGGAGATCTAGTTTTTCCAATACCTGTAAGACTCCACAGTTTTTATAAAAATATTTATTAATTTATTTGAGAGAGCGAGAAAGAATGCAGGCATGGGTGTGGGGGAGGGGCAAGGGGAGGGAATTTTCCAGCAGATGCCATGCTGATTGTGCAGCCCCATGCAGGGCTCCATCTCACAACATGTGAGATCATGACCTGCCAAACCAAGAGTCTGACACTTAACCAACTGAGCTACCCTAAATGATTCCAGGTGTTTTTGGTTTTTAGAGATTTTATTTATTTATTTGACAGAGAGACAGAGATCACAAGTCAGCAGAGAGGCAGGCAGGGGGGCAGAGGGAAGCATCCTCCCCGCTGAGCAGAGAGCCTGATATGGGGCTTGATCACAGGACCCTGAGATCATGACCTGAGCCAAAGGTAGAGGCTTAGCCCACTGAGCCAGCCAGGCACCTCAAAAGACTCCAGTTTTAAACACCACTTAAACCTACAGAAAGTCCTTTGCCATTTGTTCTCCAGACCACAATCACCAAAAGGCAATGTTAAGTTATATACACAAAAGAATTCATTTAAAATCTTTAACAACAACAACAACAACAACAACAACAACAACAACAACAAAATACCTCTAAGCACTGAGCTCCCTCAATGGTGAATAAACAGTTTTGAAGAAAAAAAAGAATTAAAGTACATGTTAAAAAATGAAATAAAAAGCTTAAGAAATCCTAATCCAAATCAGAAGTAAAGTCTGACAGAACAACATGAATTAATCAATTACCTCCCAGAGAAAGTAAAAAATGTAGATTAAAAAAAAAATCACATGAATACTTTGGGTTCCTCTCAAAATTAACATAATTTAACAGCACAGGAATTCAGGATGCATTGATTATGTTGCATTCAAATCAAATGAAACATAAGATTCCTATAACCTTTAGACAAAGGTTTATAAATCAGTTACATGGTTTATTATCAGGTATTCTCATAGGCTCCTCCTCTAAGGACTAGTTACAGAACACTGCTCAGTGGTCAATATCATTTATTCCAGAAAAACGCCTTAAACTGTAGAGAACATTTTGTTTTCTCAAATCACATCCCAAATACCTGGCACATGGTAGTTCCATGTATTTGCTGAATTGAATTTAATCTCTTTGAGTATGCCCATGTCTTCATCTAAAGACAGTAATTTTCAAAACGCTATATAAACATGGAATTGCTAGGGTTGGTACAGATGAGGGCATAAAGGAATTGGATAAAAATAGACAAATGCAGAAAAATCAAAATAAAATTTGGGTACGGAGGGTGAAATAGACTGGCATATAAGGAGCTACCACTTAAATTCTAGAGTGATCTGTGAATGGAGATGATTTCTCTCCAAGTGTCTTCAAATGAAACAACCTGGATAAAGTTAAGAATAAAATAAACATATCTTCAATTTAATTTTAAGAAGCATTTTTAAAAAACGTCTAAACTAGTAACTGAACACTGCTCTGTACAGTGCATATTTTCTTAAAACAAAATCCATGCATAAGTTTATGTTATAAAGACTCTCAAGGTTGTCGTCTTTAAAATGTCTTTAAAATTAAATTTTCCTGGGGAACCTGGGTGGCTCAGTGGGCTAAGCCTCTGCCCTCAGCTCAGGTCATGATCCCAGGACTCTGTGATCGAGCCCTGCATCAGGCTCTCTGCTCAGCAGGGAGCCTGCTTCCCTTCCTCTCTCTGCCTGCCTCTCTGCCTACTTGTGACCTCTCTCTGTCAAATAAATAAAATCTTTAAGAAAAAATAAATAAATAAAATTAAATAAAATTAAAAATTTTCTGATTAGTGATATAATTCAAATCTTCTCTGCCATATCACAGAATTTCATATATTCAGAATATTCACAGAACATTCAATATTCATTTGTTTTAAACAAACCTTTCACATGCCACTACCAAAGTTTAACAAACATTTGCCCCTACAGCATTCTACCTGAGGTTTTGTTTCCTAATTAGTATTAAACTTTTTAATAACATTGAAAAAGCAAGTAATAAATAGCTATATATTCCCCATCTAGATTCAAAAACTGTTAGTGTTTTGTAATGCCTGTCATTTTGAAATTACATATTACCTTAATTATGAGCCATTTTAAAACTTAGAATAGCGGTTTTAGCCTGAAATGGAACTTTAGAGAGTAAGAAAATAAGTAATACAAAGATAAATAGCGTGGTATTAAAAATGGGCAAAGAATGCATACAAGGAATTTTTTAAAAATTATTTAAATCCTGGTATACCTACATGAGGCAATACAAACAGGTTATCAAAAAGACAGCATCAATGAATATTTTGTGGACATGAAATGACGTTCGCAACTGTCAGTGAACAAAAAAAATGCAAGTTACAGCAGCCAATTGCTGCTCACTTTTAAAACACACACACACATATCTACATGGAAAAGAAAAGCATGGAAAGAACATGAAGGGATTTCAATAAATATCTGACGACCAAGTTTAAGTGTTATTAGCACTTCTCTCTTGGTGGGACTACTAATGCTTGAGAGTTTTTTTCCTTATATTTAAAAAAATTTCTATTAACAAGTATATACTGCCTTTAAGATAAAAACAGCAAAAAGCAAAAGAAAAACAGAAAACAACGTTTTCTCATCTATGCTCATATGGCCAAAAATCACACTGCAGTCCATTATACATACATTTGTCTCCCCCACTGGTCTAAGCCCTGTAGAGGCAAAGACTGTGTCTACTGGGTCACTGTACCACTGCCTTTAGAACTGCATCGGGCCTAGCAGCACAGGTACAAGTAAGGAAACTGGCAGAGCAAAGATGACAACCAAATAACCTGTTCCTTACACACTTCAAAAGTGGCAATATCTCTAGTCAGATTCTCTTCACTGAAATTTCAAATAATATTTACATATCCCAGATACAACATTTTGGTGGAAGTACTTCCATGTTCTTAATACCCAATCTCTGAATACAACTTTGAACTTATAAACCTAATTTGGAGAAATCCTGTTCACATCTTTCAGAATGAAGTACTTCATTACTATCCTTGTTTCTGGAAAATTTTAAGAGATAGTTATATTTTATTTGCCTGAAATCCCACATTCACTTAAAGGGAAGACATGCTTGCTTTGCTCTGGAAAGGTTGCTGAGCATGGTAGAGGATAGTGGGAGGGGTCAGTATGGATATTAATTAAGCACGTATAGTTGGTCAGGATAGACCTATAAAGGAGCAAGGTTGGAAATTCATTTTTTATCAGTTCTCTTGATGATATCTTTCAAAAATATAGCTTAAACCATTTCCCCCAGAGTGATCAATGAAAAGCTTTCAGTTCTATGAGACCTTCTTTCACAACTTATATTACCAGTTTATATTATAATGGGAACAAAATTACAAAACAGAAGGGATTCCTGCAGTGATATGTGGTTACCTGGATATCTCTAAGGTTCCTTCAAGTTCTAAGCTTCTATTAAAAAAATTTTCTTTTGATATGCTTTATTTTTATGTAAATAATTAATAAAAATATCATTTAGATTGTTTCTCACTGCTGGTGACTCTGGAGCCATATTCAGCTTATACCTTATATCAATAGATTCTTTTGTTCTGATTTTGCTTCTTTGGAAAGAAAGTACAAATCTTAAAGCAGTAAGTCTGAAGGAAAAAAATTTTTTTTTTTTTTTTTTTTTTTTTTCAGATCAATCTAACAGGTTTTTTCAGTAGCTCCAATGATTCTGATTTACTTCTTGCCTTCGAGAAAGTACTTTACTGCTGAGTGGAGAAACTAAGTATTAAGACATTAAAAAAAGAATCATACAAATAATGGTTGACTGTGATGAGTGTTAGAAAGAAAAAGCATATAGAACAAGGACCCACATATGTTAGAGAGAGGTGGTCAAAAACATTTCTGGGGAAGGAACATCTGAGCTGAGATCTGAAGGAGGAGGGCAGGCAGAGTCTGTTTCCAGCACAGGTAACAACAGGTACAAATTACCCTGAGGTAGAAGGAAACAAGAAGGCCAATGGCTTCGGCTAGTGAATCCCAGGGGAGAGAGCTTCCTGCTACAAACAGTTCATGCGTTTTAACCTCTAAAGAGAAGTCACAATACCTTCAAAAGAGTGCGAATATCGTCTTTATTGGAGTGTCCATCTACCCGAGTTACCCTGTATTCCAACCACTGCTGAACGATTGCTTTTTCTTCTGCAGTGCTCCCCAGCAAATATTCTTTGTTGGCCTGCTTGACAAGATGAGCTGCTATAGTAGTGAGTCCTGTTAGACTTGGACCATTGTTTGTCTGAAGAACTGGAATCTTAAAAAGAAAAAAAATTCTTTTGATAAATTTAAAATACAGATCTCAACAGGACCTCAAGTTCTAAGGACTTGCTAAATCCCTCACTGGTTTTTCAAATGCCCTAAGATTCTACTCTAAGATACTAAGATATTCAAATGAAAATCAGGAAAATTGTAGTTAAGATGTTATTTACAATTTGATAACAGATGCTTCAACTGAAACCAGTAGTAACATTGCAAAAATCAATGTTTCTACATTAATTCATAATCATGCATACACAAGAGGAAAAAACAGAAATCCCAATATTGTATTAATTCTGATTAAGATTACCAATATCCTCTTTTAGCAAGATGAACATACTTAAATAAACCTGACTTCTATAATAACAAAGGGATATGATTACAGTAATGCGGACTTAATGTCAATATAGTTAGAACTACCAAATGAGATCTGGGCTGGTTTTAGTGATAAGCGATCTAATATAATTATATCTTGTTAACACAGGTATGGACTGTGACAATGACTTGGTTGCCATGAATCGCGTATCTACCAATTTTCGAATCATTTAGAGTGAAGTCACTGTTGGCCAGTATTTTATATCTAAAAAACATTGCAAAATATAATTGGGGCCATTGATAATAGTCTGGGCTTCAGGTAATCATCTGAAAAATAGTCCAGTTTTTGTTTCCCTTATTAGAACAGCAATACAAAGACTCAGATTATAAGAAATTGACAATTAATTTAAATGTTCTTGATGCACAACCAAGAAATTTAAAGCACAATGAGAAATTTTTAAAAAACGGAAGGTATCATCTGATGGGGAGACTGACCAAGTAACAATATACAATATACAACCTAAACGACCCAACAAACCAAAAAGCCTATTTTCTTGGGAAGACTGGCTGATTTCTGCAGTCACTAAATAGTACCTTGTATTTGTAAAGTGATTTACACTTTGCAGGGCCCTTTCATGCTCACCTATAGGTCAACAGGACTCTGCAAAGTATACAAAGATATTAACCTTTTACAGATACAGATTCAAAGGTTACCTCCTACAAGTCCAAGGAAGTAATGAAAGCCACTCTCTGATTTTCCACTTCTCACCTACTTTCCATTTACTACTTAGCTCCTAGAATTTTCACTTTTGCCTTCACATTCAAATGAAGCCTCCACCTCTAAGATCACGAATAATATCCTTTTAAAAAATGCACTGAAAGAAAACAAGAAAACAAAAAAACCCTCTGGGGATGCTGGTTCTATTCTATTTCTTGTTGTTTGGTTCCTTGTGTGGTTACCTACCTGTGTTCACTTTGTGTTAACTCACTGAAATTTATTTGCTTTTCTGAAGGTATGCGATACTTTAAAAACAAAAAAGAAAAACAAACAGAAAGAACTTGCAATCAATGAGCATGTAGGAGAAATGACATTTAATTCTAAAGAGAATTATTTGTAAAAATAAATGATCCACCATCCTACATTTCTGACTCAAAAACTTCCCTGGGTGGCTCAATGGGTTAAAGCCTCTGCCATGATGTTCAGGTCATGTTCAGGTCATGATCCCAGGGTCCTGGGATTGAGCCCTGCATCGGGCGGGCGGGCTCTCTGCCCAGCAGGGAGCCTGCTTCCCTTCCTCTCTCTCTCTCTGCTGGCCTCTCTGCCTACTTGTGATCTCTGTCTGTCAAATAAATAAATAAAATCTTAAAAATAAACAAACAAAAAAACCCTTCCCAATTAACCTCCTCATGACATCTTCTAAATTGGTGAGTAATTTCATTATCATCTTACAGACAAAGAATCAAGGTCACCTGCTTTGTCACAGCAAAATCAGGGTCTGGATAAGGTAAGATTGACTTGAAAGTCCCTTCTCTTTCCTTCCTACAGCCTAAAGTACACAAATCTTATGTAGTTGCAATTGTGGAATATGTACTTTTTCTACATTCATTTTAGGATGCCATGGTCTTCTAAGTAATCATCGTCGATGGCTAGTAAGTAATATTATAATGTGCTGATGTACCATACTAAACTCTACATATACTATATTTTTTCTATAAATAAATACCTATGATAAAGTTGAAGTAATAAATTAGGCACCGTAGTATGAGATTAACAGCAATAACTGATAATAAAGTAGAACAATTATATCAATATACTCTAATAAAAGTTATGTGAATGAGGTTGGTCTCTCTCCATATATTCTATTCTACTGTGCTCACTCTTCTTGTGATGATGCAAGATTTCAAAA
This sequence comes from Mustela nivalis, assembly GCF_964662115.1. NCBI lineage: Eukaryota > Metazoa > Chordata > Mammalia > Carnivora > Mustelidae > Mustela > Mustela nivalis. The sequence continues at coordinate 139,858,513 of NC_139024.1, forward strand.
TGCCTATATAATCAGATGAAGCGAGGTGAATCACGTAGGCATTTTGACACAGTGCTAGGCTACTCCTGACCTTCTGATACTACGTCAGAAGGACAATCATCTTTTTCTAGACATGGCTACCACGGGTAACCAAAACCACAGATATCGAAACCATGGATGGGGAGGAGATACACAGATGGGTGACTACTGTAGAACTGGTAATGTTGCAAAGAATGCTTTATTACTTGATGTGGAGAACAAAGGCTAAAGAAAAAAACTAAATTTCCTTAGAACTTACAGCCCAATGACAAGTCCTCGAGACAGGCAGAGTGACATTCCTCTAGGAACTCAACTGCCTCCATCGATGTTCATATTTTGCTAAAGGCAAAAGGCAACCTTAGCTTAAGAGGAGCCTGACCTCCAGGATCCTGTAAGTCTTCTTTAACAAATAAAAATCCCTTTCAAAACTTCCTTTATCTCTACCCCCCAGGATATATGTTAGTACTCAACCTCCAAGCATATGGCCCACTGATATATGTCTGAAAGGTCTCATGACTAAGGTTTTACTAGACAGTAATAAAAGATCTTTTCCTAACAAGAGCTAGCACTGCAAGATCCTAGAAACCTTGCTTCCAGATTCCTTAGAGACTAATGCTATCCTTAGACCTCTCCCAACTTGAAAGTATATAATCAGTCACTCCTCACAACTCCTGTGCAGCTCTTTTTGCCCATGGGTGCTGTCCCTGTGCTTAAATAAAACCACCCCCTTTGCACGAAAGATGATTCAAGAATTCTTTCTAGACAATTTGCTCCCAAACCCCAACATTTTCACACCATTGCTGGCTTACTGCTGTCAGTTGTCTCTTCCCCACCAAAAACAGACCGAATATTTTTATTTATTCCCATCCCTTTCACCAAACATATAAATAGAAATAGAAACTTTTAATAGCTGCCCTCTGCTAAGATCCCCCCTCACCAAAAAAGTTTCAATTAAAATAAGAAACCACACTCTGAACTCCACAAAGCCCTCACAACTACCCTCAAACTATAATTTTGGGCTTATTTCGCATTGTAGTATTTTTCATATTGGTCTACTCCTTGTCCCAAACTTCCCAATGTTTCATAATTTTGGTCTCACACGCTTTAAACACCAGCTTTTCTGTGAAGTTTACTACGAATTCACTCTCACAGTCAAAATTAACTTTCTCCTCCACATTCCTCAGCAACGTCTCCTCTGTTTAGTATGTGGAGGCCAAGAAAAACAAGGCTGTACCCACCTCAAGTTTAGCCTTGACATAAGTACAGCCATCTTGGCCCTGGCAGCCATCTTAGGGCTCTGTGACTGGTAAATGACCCCTGGCTCCAGGAAGACTGACCAAACGTTTTGAAAACAACACACCATACCAAAAACCAATTAGGAATAGGATAGCTTAACGAGGTAATAAGTCAAGTCAGGAGTAGGATAGCTTGATGTTGTAATAAATCATGTCAGAAATAGGATAGCTTAACACTATAATAAATCACAAGAACACAGGGATGGCGATCGTGGCCCAATCACCTACTGCCAAGTCCACCCCTACTCTGTCTTTAAAAACTCTTGACCGAAATCTGGTTCGGGGTCCAAGTCCCTACTCCGCTGTGTTGGGTATACTTGGGCCCAAGCTTAAGCTTGTCAAATAAACCCTCGTGTGCTTGCATTGGTGTTGGCTCCTTGGTGGTCTCTTGGACACGAAACTTGGGCATAACAAGTAGATGTTCTGTCCTGCCTTAAGTTAATTGCCAATGACTATTTCTCATACTAGGTAAGCTTCCTGAAGGCAAGACTCCTGTCTTGGCAATGTTCTCTAAAAAACAGAAACCAAACTAGGGAGCAGTGGGTGAAAGAAAGGAATCAGCATGAGGCCAGGGGAAAAAGCAAAAGCAGGTGGCCTGGCCTCCAATCAGTGGGTTCATCTTAGGCGAGCCCCAAGACCTTCCCAGGCTTCAGTTGAACTTACGTGTAAAAACTACACTAGGACTGCTTTTAACATAAACCAAACGAGGGGCTCCTGGGTGGTTCAGTGGGTTAAAGCCTCTGCCTTCAGCTCAGGTCACGATCTCAGGGTCCTGGGATCCAGCCCCACAACAGGCTCTCTGCTCAGCAGGGAGCCTGCTACCCCCTCTCTCTCTGCCTGCCTCTCTGCCAAATTGTGACCTCTCTCTCTCTCTCTGTGTCAAATAAATACATAAAATCGTTTAAAAATAAATAAATAAATAAATAAATAAACCAAATGAAGAACAGAAAAACTAAAAACAAAAAATAAACATCACATGGAAAAAATCTCAAGGAGGAGGCAAAACTGTTACCTATCCAAAGTAGTCTCCTTACAATCATTCTCATTTTCTAATGCTTTCCAACCACGTTAAACAACGTTTATGAATGAAACACAAATGTTCTTCGCTGTCCTGAGAAATCTGAGTCCTTATATCTTACCAGCTTCATACTCTATTAACCTTCCCCTTCATTCTCTGCACGTGTCACACAGAACCTGAACTCAGAAAAACCTTCCTTGAATCTCCCACATTGGACCCAGACCAAGTATGTGCTCTCTCGGCCATCTCGGCTTCAATGTAGCATTTTTCACTTACTGTAATGAAAACAGCAGCAATCCTTGTCTACCCAGGTTAAAGCCAAGGTTCCTGGGAGGAAGGAGTGCGTCCGTCTTCTCAATCACTGCTGCATTCCCCAGTCCCAGCACAGTGCTACCTGACACCGCGTTAGCTCTCCGGAGTAGCCGCTGGACACTGAATGAAAACTAATGTTACAGTACGGGCTGTCACTGAACCCAAATACGGGGTCCTCACATCGGCCTAAGGGCTCTCTGAGGGCCCTCCTCGCTTTCCTAAAACAGACGACAATTTCCCAGGAGGAAAAGTTCAGGCAACGCGGAACAAGGCAGATACCCCTGAAACCCTCAGGAGCCAGGGCCGCAGGAGACCGAGACGCCAGCCAGCCCGCCCTGCAGCGCAGACACGTGGGGAGCAGAGCCGCTTCCTCCGCCTCTGCCGGCCTGCCCATCTTACCTGGGTTCAAAGGGCCCGCTCTTATCCCACCTCTTCCCCTCCACGCCGCCCCGCTTCTCACCTGGCGCTCGCCCTGAGCGCTGTATTTGTTCCCTTTACTCAGCCCCAGGGATTTCTCCAGCAGCGTCAACTCCGCGGCCGCCGCCATCTTCCGGCAGGACCTCCTGGCAGGGGCGGGACCAGGACAGCAAGGATTTCCTGCATTGGCTGGGAGGGAAGGCCCGCTCCCACAAACGGCACCAGCTATTGGCTGAACGCAGGGGGGGCGTGGAAAACGTGCCCGAGCGAGGAGGCGGGGCCAAGATAAGGGGCGGGGCGGAATGATGGGTGTATGACAGGTGGAGAGGTGTGAGTTCTTGGAGGTCTTGAGGAAGTTTTGGCATAACGGGCTTTGGTGTTGCAGTAGACGGAGTCTGCCCATTTCTAGACAGCAGACTGTTGTCCTGGTTGGCAGAGTTAACTGGTTAGCTAATTTGGCATGCTAAGAGACTTTTTATGCATAATTGGAATAGACATTTACCATAGCTTGGCTTGGGAATCTCTGAATTTGGACAATCAAATTAAATAGCAAAGAGTTCATGGTCTATTAGGAATTTCTAACAGGGTGTTATTCATGGGGATTTTAATTGTATTGGAAAAACAAATTTTTCTTCTTTCAATATACAGCTCAATAGTAGCAGAGCATTAAAATTTAAAGATTATTTACAGAGCACTGGGTATATTAGATATCACCAAACAATTCCTGTGGCCCAGGAAAATCAGCCATCAATAGTTTTAATGATCTTATTTGCAGTACTACAAAGAAAAGTATTGATGTAATTTATGTAGCTTTTATCAAGTGCATGAGAAATGCACATAACATCTTCCCCTTGAGCTGTTATATGCTTATGTCTTTAAGTAGAAAATGGGTAGTGTATGTTGAAGCCTGGACTACTTCCAAAAGATTTCTGGAATTTTTTTCTCCACATTGAAAAGTAAATAAACAAAATGTGTATTAGTCTGAGAGAAATGAAGTACTACAAGGTAGCTCATCACTAATTCAGAAATATGGCCATTTCATAGGGAAATGCTGTCCATGCATTATACCTTCCCTACCCCCAAATACTTAATGAGTTAACACTGACAGCAGAAGTAAATAAATATAAGGAAAAGGAAAGTTGGTCAAATCAACATAAACAAAATACAAAGGAAATTCCAGTGGAAGTGGATTATTGCACATTGATTTTCTATTTTCCATATACAGAGAATTGAACGACTATTTCCTTACTTCTAAAAAGGCCAGTTCTCTGAGAAATTTCACCTGTTTTCAGTATTTAGGTTCGGGTTCTGCTTATAATAAAACATTTTTTAAAATTCCATAGTTATGTAATTGCAGTAGACGGTATGTAAGTTTTGACCTAAATGACCCGAACTATGATTTGAGCTCCAGGATAAAAAAATAACTGAATGGATATTCCCCTAAATGATAGAAATGATAATTTGAGGGAGTAAGATTTGATAAATAAGTAGGATATCATCTTTAAATTTATCCAGTTCAAATGATTACAGACAGATTTTGTAATTAAAAAGAAAATTTGTTTTAATGTGGATAGAAACTTCTTCCGTTTAAGCCCTGAAGTTTTTTAATATTGAATTTCTTTTTGTTTTCTGGTATTCTTACTTTTTTTGTGGGTGTTCATGAATGGGATGGGGGGAAACTGGTGAACCCATGCAGTGCTTCTGAGATGAACGGGAAGGGAGATGGTGCCGGATAAAAGAGGCAAATTTAAACTGGATTCAGGAGCCAGAGGTTCCATACTCCATTCAGCACTAACTGGTTGGGTCTCTCTAGGCAGGCAGTTAGCCTTATTAAGACTCAGTTTCCCCAACTATAACCCCAGTGGGCTTGAATTCTATCTGGTTCCTTTTCGTGTTGACATTATGTCTTTCAATGTTTAAGGTAAGCACACATATTTCACTTTTTGCCTTAAAGTGAACATGCAATTTTGTATACTTTTCCCTTAAAGTGAACACGTGTTTTTGTACCACTAATGTAATTTTGTAATTATAATTTTGATATGTAACTGCACACTAAAGTAATTTTGTATGGTCGGCTGGAAAGTCTTTTGTTGTGGCCAACTGTGACATATAAATATCACAGCTTGCTTGTTTTAAACAGAGGTTAAGGGTGGCAATGGAGGGATATGGATGTCCCTGTCATATTCTCTATTCTTAATAATAACAGATGAGAAAGAGATCAGAAGTGCTTCATATGGACATGGCAAGCTTCATGGGCATGCAAGCTTAGAATTGCCCTGTGGTTGGTTTAATGCTCTGCTGTTGCCATCTTGAATTAATTATATATATATAGTATTTTTTTTTTTTTGAGAGAGACTGAGAGCATGTGTGCATGCATGTGTGCATGCCTGTGTAAGCTGGGGGGAGGGGAGTTGTGGGCAGAGGGAGTGAGGGAGTCCTGAGCAGGCTCCTTGCCTACTATGGAGTCCCATGCAGGACTCAATCTTACGATTCTAAGGTCATAACCTGAGCTGAAATCCAGAGTCAGTCACTTAACCGACTGAGCCACCCAGGAGCCCCCACCACTCCCCCATTACAGTTTTTTTTTTTTAAGGACCCTGCATTTTCATATTGCAGTGGGCCCCATGACTTATATAGCCAGTCATGTATATAAACCTTATTACCTTTGCTCCTGAGTTTAATAGACCAGGGAGATTCCAGGAAACATTTGAGGTTTGGACATTCCATGTCCAGTGCTTGAATATGTCTTTTAAAAATGCAGATCTATTTCAGAAACTTCAACTGGCTGCCTGTGTACCCTCCTTATTTACCTGCTCAGGAACCCAGAGGGAAACTAATCCTTGCTGAGCACTGTTGAGTGTCTGCTCAGTGTGCTAGCATAATGTATATCATTCAATCTCTACAAAAATAGTAGAAGATGTGTGACCCTCCAGGTATGATTCAAGTCAGGACGTTTGGATACAATCAACAGTATCTACTCTAGGCAGGAAGTACAGAAGAGGATTTTAGGAAGTTCACAATAATGTTAGGCTGGAGGCTAGAGAAATAATCTCAAACCTAGGATTCCAAAACCAAGTTGGAGAATTGGCCTGTTGAGGAACTTCTACCATATGTGTCATGGCTACAAAGTACAAACACCAGAAATTAGATGTTACTGCAGTTACCACTGCTAACAGCATCAATGCCGCTTCTGCCTCAGGAACATGACCTTCAAATCATTGGGAAACTTCTCTTTCATCATTACGTGTGGAAGCTGGATGCCCGGGCCACTAGCTTTTTCAGCAGAAATGGCAGGTCCATGCACAGTGGCTTCCTAACATTCCACACCTCTGGATCAAAGTTCTGATTGCAGAACTTAGTCACTTGTTTGTGTCCAAGGCTGTAAGTTAATCTAGGAAATTGAGTTTTGACTTCTATATTCAAGGGGAATTGATTTTATCTTTTTTAAATAAAGATTTTATTTAATTATTTGATAGAGAAAAGAGAGAGAGAGAGAGAGAGAGATCACAAGTAGGCAGGGCTGGAGGTAGAGAGAGAGAGGGAGCAGACTCCCTGTTAAGAAGAGAACCAGGACCCTGAGATCATGACCTGAGCTGAAGGCAGAGGCTTAGCCCATTGAGCTACCCAGGTGTCCCTGATTATCTCTAGTACCATGACTAAATGATGGACATAATGGAGGTAGTCATTATACAATGCTTATCTTCTCTGCACGGTAGGAACAATATAACTATAAAAAATGTATAACTATAAAAAACTATAGCTATTTGTATAATTATCAAAAGTGGGGAGATAAGATGAAGAACATATGGAATGGAGACTAGCTTGCTGATTGGTGTTGGTTAGAAGAAAAAAGCTATTATTTCACATTAGGTTCTGAAGGAGCAGGAGGGAAGGAGAAAGAAAAGATTTCTAGCAAATTCCAATATTGTTCATAATAGGTAAGTGATAAGCAGTATCCCCAAGAAGAGAGGGGATTCAGTTACTATATAAAGGTATTATTCTAAAAGTAACCATAGAGCAAATACATAAGCTGTCTTAAGCACCAAAGGAAAGAGAAAATGCAAGCAAATAAAGCAGACCATGTAAGTGGATGGCTGTATGTCTGCCTGTACCCATTTAACAGAACTGAGGCCAAGTATATGATTATATTAATAAATATGTAAGTTTAATTCACCTATAAAAGAAAAGGATTTTTTTTTTTTTTTGTATTTACTAGAGAGAGAGAGAGAGGAGCATGAGCAAGGAGGAGTTGCAGGTGGGGAGGGAGAAGCAGATTCCCGGTGAACAGAGAAACCTGACACAGGGCTCCATCCCAGGACCCTGAGATCATGACCAGAGCTGAAGGCAGATGCATAACTGACTGAGCCACCCAGGTGCCCCAAAAAGGATTTTAGAACTGTCTAACAAAGCAGAATTCACATGATGCTGTTGACAAAGCACATCCCACATCCAAAAGAACAAAGGGGACTTTATAATGCTAAAGGCTACAATACAGAATAAAGATAAAATAGTGATTGATGGGGGCGCCTGGGTGGCTCAGTGGGTTAAAGCCTCTGCCTTCAGCTCAGGTCATGATCTGGGGTCCTGGGATGGAGCCCCACATCGGGCTCTCTGCTCGGCAGGGAGCCTGCTTTCCCCCCAACCCCCCTGCGCCTGGCTCTCTGCCTGTCAAATAAATAAATAAAATCTTTAAAAAAAATAGTGATTATTGTTCCATACCCAGAAACATGAGAAAATTTTTACCAGGAGATACAATAGGAGATGGCAGGGGAAGTAGAAACTCAGGAATAATAGGAGCCTTTACTATATCTCCCTCAATCTGAGACAGAGCAAGCAGAAAAAAAAAAAATTAGGAACAATATAAAAAATCCAGAAACATAAGGAGTAATTTAGAACATAAACATATGGACAAATCTCTGAAACCTGATAAATAGAGTAAACACCTCTGTATTAGCTTATGGCTGCTGTGACAAATTCCTACCATTCTGGTGGATTAAAACAACAGGAATTCATTTGTCGCATTCTGGAAATTAGAAGTCCAAAATCCGTTTCACTGTACCAAAATGAAGGTGTCGGCAGGCTGCATCCTTCCAATCAAGGCCAGCATCTTCAGATTTCTTTCTGTCCCATCTTCTCATACCCTTCTCCTTTGTGTGTGTCAAGTGTCCCTCAGTCCCGCTCTCATAAAGACGCTTGTAGTGGCATCGAAGTCCCAATTGGGTAATCCAGGATAATTTCCCCATCTATAGATCCTTAACTTAATTATATCTGCAAAGACCCTTTTTTATATTCCTTTATAGAGTAATATATTTCCAGGTTCTCAGGATAGGACCTGATATGTTTGAGGTCCCTGTTAGCCTCCATACCTTCCTTTCGAGTGCATAGGAGCATTCATGAAAACTGATTGCATCTTAGATCATGAAGAAAAAAATAAACTTGAAAAGTCATAAATCCTAAAGAATAAAAATAATTTTTGACCACAAGGCAGTAGAATAAGAGACTAATAAAAATAAAAATTTAAAAAGACTTCTTTTAGAAACATAAAAACATTGTAATAAGCAACTCTTGGATCAACGAGGAAACACAGGGTAAAAAAGCAGAATCTTGTGGATCTATGAACACAGTTATGATAGGAAAATTTATATTGTGAAATATTTATATGAATAAAAGTGAAAAATAAATCAAAATAAAATTGTAGTGTAAATAATGAAAAAAATAAGCCAGGGGAAAGCACAAGGGAAGAAGTGATAAATGTAGAAGAATTGTGTAAGAAAACAACAATAACAGGGGCGCCTGGGTGGCTCAGTGGGTTAAGCCTCTGCCTTCAGCTCAGGTCATGATCCCGGGGTCCTAGGATGGAGCCCCACATCGGGCTCTCTGCTCAGCGGTGAGCCAGCTTCCTCCTCTCTCTCTGCCTGCCTCTCTGCCTACTTGGGATCTCTGTCTGTCAAATAAATAAATAAAATCTTAAAAAAAAAAAAAAAGAAAACAACAATAACAAAAGAGTAGAATCTATGAATAAATTCAAATTGCAAAAGTTGAAAAAGTCACAAAATTAACAAACCACTAGCTAGTATGTAGTGGAAAACATAAAAAGAAGAAAGCATAAATACACAGAATTAAAAGTGACAAGGGCAATAGCCATCCTAACAGAGAGAATTTTAAAAAACATGAGATTTACTTTGTAGAAGCCTCTGTAAATAAGTGTAAACTTAGATGAAGTTTCCTACCAAAATTGTTTGAACTTTTTTCTAGAAAAATGCAATGTAATCAAATTGACACCTGTGAGAAAGATACTCTAAAGATTCCATAGTAATTACTATGGAAGAAGTAGAGGAACTAGTGAAAGAGCTGCCTGGCAAAAAAGCACTAGTTCTAGAAATGTAGATCATGGAATTCTACCAAAGTTAAAGATCACATTATCTTCATGCTGGTTAAACTACTCCAGAGCAAAAAAGAAAAACTTGGAAATTTGATTTACAAAGAGACTAAAACATTGATCTCTAAACCTGTCAATGGCATCTCTCTAAACCGGAAAACTACAGAACAATCTCAGTTATAAATATATGCGTTAAAAATAATAAACAAAATATTAGCAAATAGAACCCAATTACACATTAAAAATACATAATGAATATGTGGAATTCATTCCAAGAATTCTAGGGTGGTTCAACATTAGGAAATCTATTAATATAACGCATCATGTTAATATGGCTAAGGAGAAAGATCATATAATCATCATTGCAGGCTCAGAAAAGTCATTTGACATTATTTAATACTCATTCATATTAAGAACACTCAATAAAATAGGAATTTATATGTGTGTGTGTGTGTGTGTGTGAATGAGTGTGTGTGTGAGTGCACTTGTGTGCCAAAATCCCAAAGGTAGAGTTTGCTTTTTATTTAATAGGAGAACATTAGAAGCTTTCTTGTTAAACTCAGGAAAAAGCAGAAGAACTCACCATTTCCACTATTTCATAACACTGTGTGAGTTTTAGCCAATGCTTTTAGATAAGAAAAAGTAACTGGAGGCATTCAAATGGAAATGAGAGGTCAAAATCTATTTGTAGAGAATTTGATTTTATATTTTGAAAACTCAAGATAACCAATGGAGAAACTACAAATAAGAGAATTTATCAAAGCAGCAGATTATAATAGCAACATAAAAAAACAATAGTTAGAAGTTGTAATTAAAGCAAAGATCCCATTTGTATTAAATTTTTAAAAATGGAGATACAGGGGTACCTGGGTGGCTCAGTGGGTTAAAGCCTCTGCCTTCAGCTTGGGTCATGGTCTCAGGGTCCTGGGATCTAGCCCCACATCGGGCTCTCTGCTCAGTGAGAGGCCTGCTTCCCCCCTGCCCCGTGAGCCTTTCTGCCTACTTGTGATCTCTGTCTGTCAAATAAATAAATAAATAAATCTTAAAAATAAATAAAAAATGGAGACATAAAAACATAAGTGTTAGTCACGTGAATAACAATATAAAAACACAAAGCTGAAAAAGTACAGTTGAACAAATGGACAGACATGCCATATTAATCGATAAATTGCCAATTTTTCTTTTATTAATGTGGTGAGTCACAGTGATTGATTTGCAAATATTGAACCACCCCTGCAGCCTGGGAATAAATCCCACTTGACTGGGGTGAAGAATTTTTTTAAAGTACTGTTGGATTTGATTTTGGTGGTATCTTGTTGAGAATTTTTGCATCTATGTTCATCAGGAATATTGACTTGTAATTCTCCTTTCTAGTGGCGTCTTTGTTTTGGAATCAAGGTCATGCTGGCCTTGTAGAATGAGTTTGGAACTTTCCCTTCCATTTCCACTTTTTGGAACAGTTTGAGAAGAAAAGGTACTAAGTCTTTAAATGTCTGGGAGAATTCACCCGGGAAGACATCTGGTCCTGGACTATTGTTTGTTGCGAGATTTTTGATTATTGACTCTATTTCTTTGCTGGTTATGGGTCTGTTCAAACTTGCTATCTCTTCCTGTTTCAGTTTTGGTAGTTTGTATATTTCTAGGAATTTATATGTTTCTTCCAGGTGGCCCAGTTTGTTGACAAATAATTTTTCATGAAATTTTCTTATAATTATATTTTTGTGGTATTAGTTGTTATCACTTCTCTTTCAGTCATGATTTTATCTATTTGGGTTCTCTTTTCTTTTTGATTAGTCAGGCTAGGGGTTTATCAATTTTATTAATTCTTTCCGAGAACCAGTTCTTAGTTTCATTGATCTATTCTCCTGGGTTTTGTTTGTTTGTTCCTACATAATTTATTTTTGCTCTAATCTTTATTGTTTCCCATCCAATGCTGGCTCTAGGCTTTATTCATTCCTTTTCTAGCTCCTTTAGGTATAAGGTTAGGTTGTGTATTTGAGATTTTTTTTGCTTCTTAGGGTAGGCATGTATTACAATATAGTTCCCTCTTATGACTGCCCTTGCTGCATCCCAAAAGTTTTGGATCATCATTGTTTCATTGTAATTTGTTTCCATGTATTTTTAAATTTCTAATTTAATTTAATTTAATTTCCTGGCTGACCCATTCATTCTTTAGTAGAATATTCTTTTATCTCCATGTATCTGTGGTCTTTCTGATTTTTTTCTTACGGTTGACTTCATGTTTCAAAGCATTGTGATCTGAAAATACGCAGGGAATAAACCCAGTCTCTTGGTACTAGTTGAGTCCTGATTTGTAACCCAGTATGTGATCTATGCTGGAGAATGCCCCACGTCCACTCAAAAAGAATGTATATTCTACTGCTTTAGGATGAAATGTTCTGAATATATCTGTTCAGTCCATTTGGTCCAGTGTGCTATGCTGATGTATGAAGCAACTCAATGGCCATGTCTTTTGTTCCATGAGAGGCAGTGCCACCTCTCCCAAATGCACTCTAAGGGGAACTGTCTCTCCCAGTGGAATCCAGGGGACCCTCAGACTAGGCTGGACTCCCAGGCCCCTGCCCTTCTCCACAGTAGCACCACTACTCCCACCGTGCTCCCTCTGGTAGTGGCACAGATTTCTAAAACTTCAGACTTTGAGCTCTGTTGCTTATACAAATTTGTGACCATCAGCCCTTCTTATTTTCCCAGTGATTTGGGGGAAGTGTTTTTCTTGTGCAATCCCCCCAAATGCTGCTTCCCTTCTCTCTCTTTCTGTGTGTGTGTGTGTGTGTGTGTCTCCTCTGTCTGTGATCAGAGTTCTTACCCCACTACAACACCTGCAATTCTTTTTTTTTTTTTTTTAAAGATTTTATTTATTTATTTGACAGAGAGAAATCACAAGTAGACAGAGAGGCAGGCAGAGAGAGAGAGAGGAGGAAGCAGACTCCCTGCTGAGCAGAGAGCCCGACGCGGGACTCGATCCCAGGACCCTGAGATCATGACCTGAGCCGAAGGCAGCGGCTTAATCCACTGAGCCACCCAGGCGCCCAACACCTGCAATTCTTTTCTCCCCCAATTCACCTCTTTGCATCTCTTACCTTCCCACAATGTGACCTCTTTTGTCCCTCTCATTGTGCAGTTTGTTCTTTTAGTCCTCAGATCGATTTCCTGAGTGTTCAGAATGATTTGATATTTGCCTAGGTGGGTTCAGGCAGCAAAGAAAGCATAGGGTCCCTCTACTATTCTGTCATCTTAACTCTTTACCTGTAATATATGGTTATTTTCTTAAGCCTAATTCTAGCAAAAAAAATGTTAAATTAAAAGAAAAAGTTAGATGCTCTGCCATCCAACTTTGGTGGATGTTTACCACAGTCCATTTTGTATACTAGGGATATTAAATTGCTTTCCCAAATTCACATAGTTAATAAACACATGCATGAATCACCTGGAGTTTAAGAAAATCCAATGTCATGCCGTACTTCCCAAGATTCTGGTTTGCTCTATCTGGGTTGGGACCAGGTATTGATATTGAAAGAAAACAAAATGAAAAACAGATACCAGGTGATTTTTTTTTTTTTAAGATTTTATTTATTTACTTTGAGAGATGGAGAACGAGAGAGTGAGAGAGAGGGCATGACTGGGGGGAGGGGCAAAGGCAGAGGGAGAGAGAGGATCTCAAGCAGCCTCCACCCTGAGCACAGAGCCCACCTCAGGGCTCAATCCCACAACCATGAAATCATGACCTGAGGTGAAATCAAGAATCAGACACTTAACGAACTGAGCCACTCAGATGCCCCTAAGTCCAGGTGATCCTAAAGTGCAACTGGGCTTGAGATTCCCTTTCATAGACAGAGGATCTGAGATTTCAATTCAGCTTTCTTTCTTTTTTTTTTTAAAGAATGTATTTATTTATTTGAGAGAGAGAGAGAGAGAGAACTATGCGGTGGAGAGGTCAAGGGAGAGGGAGAAGCGGACTCTGCATGAGCAGGAAAGACTGATGTGGGGCTCCATCCCAGGATCCCGGGATCATGACCCGAGCCAAGGACAGACATTCAACTGACTGAGCCACCCAAGGGCCTTCAAGTCACCTTTCTGTTCTCAAGCCCATAGAGTTCTAACTTCCTGCTATTTCCTTTCTCTGTGAGTATGGTGGACTGATGCATGCTCTTTTCTTTTTCTTTTTTTTTTTTTTTAAGATTTGTATTTATTTGGGGCACCTGGGTGGTTCAGTGAGTTGAGCCTCTGCTTGGGTCATGATCTCGGAGTCCTGGGATTGAGCCCCGCGTTGGGCTCTCTGCTCAGAGAACCTGCTTCCCCCTCTCTCTCTGTCTGCCTCTGTGCTTGCTTGTGATCTCTCTCTCTCTGTGTCAAATAAATAAATAAACTCTTAAAAAAAAAAAAAAGCTTTTTATTTATTTATTTGACAGAGGGAGAACACAGCATGGGGAGCATCAGACAGAGGGAGAGGGAGAAGCGGGCTCCCTGAGCAGGAAGCTCAAAGAGGGACTCGATCCCAGGACCCTGAGATCATGACCTGAGCTGAAGGCAGACGCTTAATGACTGAGCCACCCAGGCACCCCTGATGCATACTCTTCACTCAAGAGGCATAAGGAAGAGGAAAAAGTGAATTTTATTTAAAATTAAAATCATGTGTTATAATGAACACTGGGTCTTATACGCAAATAATGAATGAATCATTGAACACTACAACAAAAACTAATGATGTATTGTATGGTGACTCACATAACAGTAAAAAAATGAAAAAAGTAATCAATGAATATATTTCTTAGATGGATTGGAGATATCCCTGTCAAGGTAGCCCGACTCATAATAAAAATAACTTGAGGATCTGATTTTGTCAGATGGAACACTTCTCTAATTTGCGGTTTTAAATCCACAGTACCTTAGGATACAAATTGAACGTCAAATGAAATTAATTTGGCAAGTGGAACATGAACTGGCTGACTTTCCTTTTCGGAGCAGGCCTGACAGCTTTCTGTATGTCATATTGGCATCTGTTAAAATGAGCTGCATATGCCAGAAATTGTTATTGTATCATATTGCTCTTAGCAGTGCCTATCAGAAAATTTTCAGATTTAGGAGAGAGCTTAGCTTTCTATTTCAAAACATGTTGGAGTTTTGAACCCGTGTTCAAGTGATATTAAGATGTTAAGTGACATCAACTGTGAGGTGAATAGTGCTGTATGTACCATGTGTGCTGGCTTCTCTTTGTCACAGAGACCTCCTGTTAAGCCATTATTATGTGCCAGGCACTGAACCAAGCACTAGGGACACATTGATGAGCACCCCTCCTCCCCATCAATCTTAGGGCATCTTGAGGGAAGAGACTAAAAGACAGATAATTGCAACCCTGTAGTAGATAATGATTGGGAAGCAGAGTCAAAGGCAAGAAGAAACAGAGGGACACTTAAGGTGGAACTTGGGGGAGGGGGAGGGTCAGGGACATTTCCAGGAGGTCCTGGTACCCAAGCCAAGACTTGAAGGATGAGAAGGTTGGTTGGGACAGAGATAGGGTGGCATGGTGTTGGGGGAGAATTCTGGGTGGTGGGAATTGCATGTGCAAAGACTGTATTTGCGAAGAGAACATGATTCTTTGCAGGATCTGCCCAGGGTGAGTACTGAGAGGGGACGCTGGACAGATAAGAGGTGCTGGTTGAGAAGTGCATTCAGAAGTCTTTAGTTCAAAGTCTCTTAGGTGCGTCAAATTCAGCATGTCTGAAGTGAGCTCACTGTGCTGTCTAATGCCCTCTCCCCAGGGCTACCCCTTATCTCCTCTCTGTTTCACTGAATGACATGCAAACATTTGCCCAAGTCAGAAGTCCAGGTGCCATCCCTGACTCTTACCTCCCCTTCATGTTCCAGTGTGGCCAACAGAGGGTGATTCAAGACCCAAGACAATCTTCCTTCTCCTGCCTCCCCAGCATGGGCAGACTGGCTAAGGGGGTCTATACTGGACCTGTGTTTGGGCCCAGATTTCCTTCTGGTCACTGTGACCCCATGCATGCTGCTCTGCTGTTCTCCATCCTCATTACTCATGCCTTCTCATGAGCACCATCATTGACCATTTGGAATTTTTTAGCTACCTTCGAGTAGCTCCTACCTGGGGAATGTTTCTCCTGCCTTGAGTCCCGATATCCATTTTTTCCTCTACCCTTCTGTCCTCCACCCTGCACCTCCAGACGTCTATCTAAACTGTCAGTCTATTTTGGCAGTGTCCTGCTAAGGACTGAGAATTTAGTCCAGACTCCTTGGCCCAGCAACTAAGGTCCTGACCTCCACTGACTTCTTCAGACTCATCTTTTGACATTTCTTCCCTTACGTTGTCTTCTCCAGCCCTGCCTGTCTCCTCACAGTTCTGAAAGCTCCCTGTGCCCTCTTGCCTTTGAGCCTTTGCATCTGTGGTTGTCCCCACCAGAAATGCCCACACACTCCTACCCTTACCCTCACCTAGGGCTGGGGCTCTGAGCTCTCATAGTAGCCTTGGGAATGCTCTCTCCACAGGAAGTACCCCACTGCATTGAAACTGCTTTCTTGTCTCTCTGCCTTCCGAGGGCATAGACTCTGTCCTGTTTATTTCTGAATCATCAATACCTGACACAAGGCTCAGGACAGAAATGAGGATAAATTCATTTGTTGAATAAAAAAGGGAGGTGCAAAGACACAGAAAGCTAGTGCAATGGGTCAAAATAATTAACAGGCAAATTGTGAAGATATGGTAGAGTTCCGCCTTTAAGTAAGTGTTAAAAACCCAAAAGCAAGAAATCCATATGTGAACTGTAGGCCAGTGCAAATGAAATGATTCAGAAAACACAAATTTTGAGTTGGCAAGCAGTTTCCTTAAGGAAAAATAATTTCCCTCAGTGGCCCCCAATCAGTCATTTAGTGATCACCTGAACCACCTTCCTTGAGCCCAGGAAGTGGCCATTTATCATCTCATCAACACCATCTCACTGTCATTCTTGTCATTGGACTATGACATTTGTCACTCACTGTTGTGCCCCAGACACCACGCTAAGCTCTTTACTTGTATTAACTTGCGGATCCTCACAACGAGGGTAAGAAAACGCATTTTCAGAGGATTCAGAGAGAGAGAAGTACCTTAGAAGAATGAAAGAATCCAACTTCCCCCAGGTTTTGAGGCCCCCCCTCCCTGCTGGACAGATTCCTTGCAGCCTCATACCTCTCAGACTCAGTGGATCTCAAGGAAGCTCTAGACTCTTCTTGGGGACAGCACTTCATTAAAACTCAGCTAGAGCATGGCCTGAGAACTACCTGGGGGTCACTGCCTTGCTGTGGTGGCTTGCCCACCCACCAGCTGCTGCTCCTGGTGCCAACATTGTTGCTGAACTGAGAATGTGTTAGGGAAGAGCTGTTGGCCCAGCTTCAACCTCAGCCCCGGAGGTGATGATGGCAGATAATCACAGTATTTGTAGCAGCAGAGTATCTGCCCAGTGTGTCTGGAGGAAGGTCCAAAGGTGAAACGTGTCCTCTGTGCTACCCTTAAAGTGAAGGGTTAGCCTGTGACCAGCATACACCGACCCATCTCTTGGGGCAGGCTAATTCTTTCTCATAAGAGCAGTACAGGCTGTTGGATGCTTATGTGTCTGTAGAGCTACTTCTTTGCAGCTGCTCCGAGTCACCTTTTCTCTGAAGACTTTCCTAATCCATCCATACCTGACCTGCTCCTGACCACGGCAGAGCAGAAGCTGGGCATTCTTCCTTTTGGGTCCCCCTGAACTCTACAGGTACTTCCAACAAAGCACTTGCTATACTTCATATCTAGGACTCTTCCAAGTAAGCAGTAAATCACTGGGAAGGTGGCTGGCACAGAGTTATCATTCAATAAATGTTTCTAGAATGAGTGAATGAAGATTAAATGAATAGTAATCATAGGGATGAAATCTTAGGAAGACAGAATAACATTGAAGAAAGAGGATGGGCTTTACAGTGGTCCAAACTATATACAAACT
The DNA here is from genome assembly GCF_964662115.1 of Mustela nivalis. Taxonomy (NCBI): domain Eukaryota; kingdom Metazoa; phylum Chordata; class Mammalia; order Carnivora; family Mustelidae; genus Mustela; species Mustela nivalis. Next base: position 139,875,946 of record NC_139024.1, read on the forward strand.
CAAGGACTAGCAGTCCCCATGCTGGTGTTGAAAGGCCCCACTTGTCCCCATTTATGGAAGATATGGTTGAATTCCTACCCCAAAGCTATTTTCCTTCCTTTTCTTCTATACAATAGAGCATGCCTTCAATAATACTGGCAGAAAGTACAGAGGCAAAACTAATGAACCAAAGGTTTGATCATTTTGGTCCAAAGTAGGTAACCTATTTTTTCATGGTCTTTTATTGCTAATAATTTTTAGGATGGATTTTTAGAAGTTATTTTTAGTCTCTTTTGCAAACTTCAGCTCAGTTTAGACTTTTTCTTTCCCAACGATATTCATGTATATATTGGTTACAGTTGTCTAAATAACAGTTCCACAGACTCACAAGCTTAGCGCATACAAATTGATTTCTTGCTCATGTCACTGTTGAGTGTGGGTGTCTGATCAATAGTCATTTAAAAACTCAGGCTCAGCTAGTCTAGTAGTGACTCTGTGATCACTGAAGACCTTGAAGTGGTCTTTCGATCTGAACTATGGATGGAAACACTGGAAGAACATTGAGGGCCATGTCAAGTGCTATGGGCTGGGATTGAAATGGTCACACGTCACTTCTTTCCACATGCTATTGGGTAAAACTCTGTTGTGAAGTTTCACCAAACTGAGGAGAGGCTGAATAATGGTTTCCATGTATCTGCTGGTTCTTTGACTTTTACCCCCAGGTTCCATTTTCCATTCTCTTTAGCTCTGCTCTGGGCTCCAGAAATCTGACATCACCCTATGGATGACGTTACCCAAGATTTCTCAACCTCTGGCTTCTAGAAAGTGTCATTGTGGGAGGCACAGACAGGGGATTGCAGGGCTGGGGTTTAGAGTTTATATGCCTTACTCCCTTCTTCCATTTATTGGGCTGTCTGATAGAGTCTGACTCAATTTTTGATGTTTGATGGCTGACAGCTTTTAGACTTCTGGCTAACCCTTCCCCACCAGCACATACCTGGGACTTTATGTAAGGAAATTCCACACACCTCCTTGAGCTCTTGACATCAGTGGGAAGTTTGAACCTCATATTTCTAGTCTGGGCATGGGAACCCTTCTTCATTCTGATGCCTTAAGCATGATGAAGGTCAAAGCAACTCTTTGCTCTTTGCTTTTGCTATTCTAGACAGCCTTGCACCTAAAGTCCCCTGGGTGTGAGTAATTCGTTTCCTTCCAACTCTCTTGGTGGATGAAGAAGTGTCATTAGTCAAGATGGCCAGCCTTCAGGAAGAGTCCCTCCTGTATGTATGGGATGACCAGAAGACAGGCTATGCTTTCTGAGAGCAGCTGGCAACCTAGCAGTGGTAATGGCTTTCTCTTCTTCTTCATCTCTGGGTGCCTCAGCATCCCTTATTGATTTTCTTAATCATTTCCACACCTCTGTAAATAGTTCCTTCATTAAAGTTTCTTGAGGCATCAGGGTTGGATTCTGTTTTCGGCAAGAATTCTGATTGATAGTGGAAGAGGAAACAGATTTGTGGAACATTTAGTCATTTGCTGTTACATGATGGTCAGTGCCAACCTTTAGATTTTATCTTTGACTTTCAGCATATATGGCCATGCCAACCTAAGTAAATGGGATTCAATCAGGAAGTTGAAAAGAGGAGCATCTTTTCCATGTACTTGACATTATAGTGTCATTTTGCTCTAAAACATTTTTGAGAAAAAGATGGAATTTACACTTGTATTAGAATGAACACCACTCACCTGAGCCTGGACTCCAGCTAACGCAAGCATGTTTCATGTAATTTTTCAGTGTAAGGCCAACTGTGATTCTTAGTAAGGGAGCACTGCTGTGAAGATCAGTCTACAAACTAGATACACCTTTTCCTCCAACTTGTCCTGCTGAGGTGTATATAGATGTGCATATAGATGTCCTTGGTTTAGAATCAGCTGGTGCTGGAAACAGGTCCATGCAATTAAGGAAGGACCTGCTACAGAAAATCGAGAGGACAGATATGTGTTCCCACAGTGGTCTTGAAATTCCACAGATGACCTGGCTGCTTGTACCTTATTCTCATTTGCTGCATTTAGATTAAGCAACTGAAACTTGTGTTGCTGGACTTCCTTTGATTTCCTATCAAGCATTTTCCAAATTGAGATGCATTTTTCAAATTCCCTTAAAGTTTGTGAACAGGAATTGCCAGGGAGGTTGGTGTCTTTGCTCCTGATTTGTGTGCCTTCACTAGCTTCCAGCTCCTTCCAGTTTCTCTGGTGTTAAATTAATAACAAATGATGTAGAGCTGACAGGTAGGTGAGGATGGAGAGTACCATGATATTAAAAAAAAAAAACTCCATCTGTTATGTAGCAAGACGTAAAACACTTTGTCAGGTTTTGCCTGTAGGTATCTTAATTTAACTTAAATATTTTGCTCATATCTCTTTAACCCAGAGGATGGAAAGATGGCCTTCAACCTTTCTCTTAGCAGACTTTGTACCATATATTAGTGTGATACAGAATAACAAACTTTGCCTATTATTTGGAATTATTTGAAAAATGCACTGAATGCTACAAAAAGGATAAATATGATTTCTTGATGGGGGAACTATCTGGTTCTCATTTGAAGTTATAAGAGCTCATACTTTGGATCAGTATCAGCATTTTCTGACAAAGCAGAACTATCCAACTCTAACTGCCTCAAAATCAGTGTGCTCTTTGTCATTCTGAGTATGTAAGCAATGGTAGACCACCTTGGAAATGATTCTTAGCAAGTATGCTGAATCTTGGAAGCATGATTTGACAGTATTTAAACTGTATGCATTTAGTTTGTTTTGTAGATTGGGTTTCAATGCAACATTTCTTTAAAATATTTTTTGTAGAAAATTTCCAACATACACCAAGTAGAATAATATAAAGAATCCCTATACCAATTCCTCAGTTTTACAATGACAATATTTCTTTTGAAGAGAGGTGCTGCCACTGAACATGAATTTAGAAACTGCTGGATTGGGTGATGTCTCAAGTTCCCATCATTCAGTTTTATAGGCTACTTAAGCTTTCCTGTTTTGAAGGGTCTTGGTATAAATTGAATGAGAAGATGTTGATTTGTGTTCCTCCTGAGCTGTTCTTTTGGCCACCAGTCCTCTTCATCTCTGCTCTCATATTTCCCATGGACATCTCATCTACTCATTTCTCTGCTGGATACAATTTTTTTTGTAAATTTTGCTTCCAATCTGCATGCCTGAGGAGGGGCGAAGTTAGGCACACTTTACAACTGTTTCTGGTCTTTTCCTTTGTTTTCTTTCATACCATCTAATTTTACTGAATGACCAACGCAGCTATAGGGAATTATAACAAAAGGAAGAAGGCTAAAACTGAATCCAAATCTGACTAGGCTGTTAGTTCAAGATCTGGTGCCTATCCCGGAAGTTATACCTTTCCTGAGAAACATACCCAGGACACCCTCATAGATCTTCCCAGATCCTAATTGCATTTCTCCCATCCATAGGACTGATATAATTTCACAAACGGTTGGGACTTGAATTCCATATATCAGCTCCAAGGGAGTCTGGGATTGAGACTTTCTGGCTTCTACCTTGAGAAGGTAGAAGGAAATTACGAGAATGTAGGCAGTTGTTCAGAGATGCTAGTTGGCTACATGTGATGAATATGTAAAATGAGTCTCATGTAGACAGCATATGGATAGATCTTGCTTTTTTATCCAATCTGATACCTTATATCTTTTGATTGGAGCATTAGCCCATTTACAGAGTAACTATTGAAAGATATGAATATAGTGTCATTTTATTAACTGTAAAGTCACTGATCCTGTGTATTGTCTCTGTTCCTTTCTGGTCTATGTTACTTTTGAGCTCTCTCTTCGTTTACAGGATCCCCTTTAATATTTCTTGCAGGTGGTTTAGTGATCACAAATTCTTTTAGTTTCTGTTTGTCTTGGAAACTATCTCTCATTCCATTCTGAATGACTGCCTTTCTGGATAAAGTACTCTTGGTTGCATGTTTTTCTCATTTAGTACCCTGAATATATATATCTTGCCACCCCTTTCTGACCTGCAAGTTCTCTTTGAATAGGTCTTCTGCCCAGTCTAATGTTTCTTGTAGTTTAAGGACCTCTTATATTGAGCTGCTTTCAGGATTTTCTTTTTATCTCAGATTTGCAAGCTTCACTATTATGTCAGGTGTTGACCTACTTTTTATTGATTTTTGAGAAGGATTCTCTGTGGCTCCTGGACTTGAATGTCTGTTTCCTTCTCCAGATTGGGTGAGTTCTTAACTATGATCTGCTCAAATATATCTCTGCCCCTTCCTCTCTTCTTCCTCTGGACCACAATAATTTTAATATTGTTTTGCATTATGGCATCTCTGATTCCTCAAAGTCCCCCCTCATGATCCATCAATTGTTTTTCTTTCTTTTCCTAAGCTTCCTTACTTTCCATAATTTTGTCTTCTATGTTACTGACTCTCTCTTCTGCTTCATTTTCCCTAGTCGTTAGAATGTCCATTTTAGATTGCATCTCAGTTCAAGTATTTTTAATTTCAGCCTGATTAGATTTTAGTTCTTTTATTTCTGCACTAAGAGATTCTCTAGTGTCTCTTATGCTTTTTATCAAATCCAGTTAGTATTTTTATAATCATTTTTTCTAAATTATGACATTTTACTTATATTCATATGGATTAAATCTATGGCAGGGAGTATTTCCTCTGGTTAGTTCTTTCTTTCTTTCTTTATTCCTGTAAATTACTCCTTCTAGTCATTTTGTCCAGAGAAGAATAGATGAACAAGAGAAAAATAAAATATATCAACCATGACCCCAGCAGAATATACACTAGACACATCTGCAGACATCTGAAACCAAAAAAAGAAAAGAAAAAAAAAAGGGAGAAAAGAGAGCATATAATCTCACAGGTGGACAGAACAGGGTGATCCACTTGGTCCTGGGTGTATTTTGGTATATTCTGTCTGTTAGAAGACACTAAATTCCAGTATTGTAAGGAAGAAAAAAAAAAAAAAAAATATATATATATATATATATATATATATACAAAAATAAAATTAAACACAATGAAAGGAAGCCAAAAGTAAAAAATATACCTATAAAATGTAAAGGTAAAAAGGAGTATTTTAAAAAGACTTAAAAACAAAGAGTTGATAAAATAAGAAACTAGTTGAAAAGGAAAAAAAGAAGAAAGAAATACTAAAAAAATAAAGAAAAGAAAATACTCATGTGAAAAAAACCCTTGAATTCTGTATACTATTTTCCCCTAGCACAGAGGTTTTTCAGTTCTGTGTGATCCATTAACTTGGCATTAGCCTGATGTTTCTGCTGGTCTTCTGGGTGTAGAGCCTATTGTACTGATTCTCAGGTGTCTTTGCCTGGCTGGAGTTGCACCACGCTTTGCCAGGGGGTGAAGCTCAGTGTAAGTGGCTTTGGGTTTCTCTATGTGGCTTTATTGCCTGAAAACTTTCCATGCTACTTGAAAGAAGTGGTTCTTTTCTATTTGTAGACTTGTACCAATTCTTTTCTTAGATCTCAGGTTGAATTCACAGGTGTTCAGAATGATTTGATAGGTAGCTAACTGAATTCAAGGGACCAGGTGAAATGAGAGTTCCCTTCTCTTCCATCACCTTCCCCCCAGCACTCTCACACTTTTTTTGATTTTCTAAAGGGATGTATTCACTTCTTTTATGAGGCTTCTTCTCTTCCTTTAGCTGTGGACTTTGTTCCATCAGTCTTCAGGTTGATTTCTCAGGTATTTGGGATGATTTGAGTTATCTTATGCTTCATGGATAAGGCCAGCCTAGAGTTCTCCTACTCGGTTGCCATCTTAGCTTCCTGAGCCCACCCAGTCTTATCACAGCACCAGATCAGTGGGGGATATCCAGTTCTAAATTACACTTTTAGTTCTTTCTTTTGGTCTTTTTCACATTTCAAGTGATGGTCATGAGTCATTCTGGTTGTTTTAATTTTTTTCCTCTTTTCTGGTGAGGATCCATGGGGAATCTTAGAGCTTTACGCATGAGAAGAGGAGTTGCAGCTTTCATACAGATCAATGACATTTTGAAAAATTTACTTCTAAAATTACCAAGGCTTGGGAGTCTCAATATCAGTTTTATCCCAGTCTATTAATGAAGGGTGCCCTGACTCAGGGTACAGGGAAATAGACCTTACCTCTGGAAGAGCAGCTTCAAACTTCTGGAAGAGCATGTGGGACTAAAACTATTTTTGCAACCATTTTTTGGAAAATGCCATCTTCTAGAGTCTCCCTTCTCTCTTCTCCCACAATAATTCAAGTCTCCCCTGTATGGAAACTATACTTGCTCCAAATCCTCACCTGAAACACGGGCTCCAACTCAATGTCCAGTATCCCATCATTTAGGTCTTATCCAGGGGAGGATGAGGCTTTTCAGCATTACCTCTGAAACTACTCCATGACAACTTTTTTTTTTTTTTAAACTAAAACACCTGTAAATACAATGATACATTACCTGGATCCCACTTAACACAACATGCAATGATGGAATAGAAATGGGATAATCATTGTAGACATCCATGTTCAGAAAAGATGGAGGAACATCCCTCCTTTACAGGTTTATAAGAATCCTGAAATCCAGCTGGGTGAGTGTTGCCAGTTCCATGATTAAGACCAGCTCCAAAATTAATGCTTGGGGATGGTTCACTGTGGTTCTTGGCTCCATCTTCTGAAATAGCTTTCCTCTTCCATTGGATGTGGATCTTGTTTGAAGCTGAATAATTCTTCAGTCCATTTCCTAACTGTGCAAGTTTTAGCATTCATTTTGTACTGTCTATCCTTTCAATTCAAGCTAATATTACTTCTTTAAAAAATTTATAGATTTTTTTTGGGGGGGGAATTGGTTTATAATCTATCCCATTAGACAAAAACAATACCCCAAATCTCTTGAATGAACCCCTCTGCAGCTTAGATTCCCTGAAAGGAAGCTGAGGGACAATGACTTTTAAGACCCCCCATAGAGATGTTTCCCTATTTGGAAGTCTTCTGAGGTCTTAAAAAAAGACTTTTCAGTCACAACCTTGGCTTCATCTTTAGGCTATGTTCTCTTGATCATGCCTTGGATTCAATCTTTTTCCAACATGTATTTCTTAGTTTTATCACCATTTGCCATCTGTAAAGGCTGGGAGTGAAAAAGAGTTTTATTTATATTTATTTATTATTTAAAGAGAAGAAGAAAGAGATGCAAGGTTGGAGACATCATGACCCTGAGATCATGACCTGAGCTGAAATCAAGAGTTGGAGGCTTAACCTACTGAGCCACCCAGGTGCCCCAAGAGTGTTACTTTGAACCTAGCAAGTCATGGATCCTTTTTACTTATTAGTTCTTTAGCTTATTTAATTTACTTTATTTCTGTACTCTCATTTCACGCTATACAGCAAATAGAGGCAGGTGGCATTCTCCTATCTCCTTAGCTTAGCAAATAGAGGCAGGTGGCATATCTCCTATCTCCTTAGCTAGATTATCCATTTCAGACACACATTTCTATCTTTGCATAACAACAGTATTGCTAAATTTTCTGATGCTATATAATGAGGATCCCTTTTCCCCTAGCGTCTCAGAATGTTTCTTGATTTTCCTTTGAGCTCTCTGCAACTGCCTCCTTGGGTCCATTGATAAGATTCTGCTCAAGGACCTCCCCTACGCCTTCAGGATTACTACCAACAATTCTGTCCTGAAAACTTGCATGTATTCTAGGATTTTGTCAGGGCAGCACCCCACTTCCAGGTCCCCAAATCAGGTTATAATTTGTCTGTGTCATCCACAGCACAGCACTGGGTGGGTAGTGGGCATCTGATGCAGAATGGAATTGTGAGCTCTTTATTTTTGTCTTTCACATTTTTAGTGATAATCATAGTAGTTATGTTATTTTCATTTTTTTTATTAGAGGGAGCCTATCTTAAAGCTTTATGCATGAGAAGAGAGTAGTAGTTTTTACAACAGATCAATGGCATTTTGAAAAATTTTCTTCTAAAATTACTTATTACTAATTACTTATTATTAACTATTAAGTGAATTAAAATTACTTGAGCAATTTGAGACACTATGTTTTTACTCCATAGGAGCATTCACAGTAACCAGGTAATCATTTATAAAATAAAGACAAATATCAAAGTCATTTGATATTCAGACTGATTTTCTATCTTTGTTTGCGGGGTTGGTGGTTGCTGAAAATGATAAACTTTCAATACATTTTTATTTAGGCTCATTCTTGTCAGGAAGTGAAATTTAATCCACTTCAACCTTCAAACCATTGACTCTACATTATATTTATTCATTAAAGTAATAAATCAGTGGGAGTGAGGTTTTCTTTTAAAGATATATTAAATGGTGAAAATGATGAGTTTATTAAAATGTCTGGGAACTTTCATTTTTCATCTTAGCTCCACCTTCTGCAATAGTATGATCCCATCTATGGGTATGTGGCATAACTCACTTGCTTTTTGAGTTGTTTCAGGTGCCTGTGCACCATTTGTGTATATATGGTGGTTTCCCCATGTCTGCATAAAATGAAAAGTGCAAGGGACAGTAATTAAATTAAAATTAGGGACACAAAAGAGAGCAGAAACATGAGCATTTACACATTTTGGGGGACAGATACTACCCCCAAAATCAACATGCTGATGCATTCCTCCACTGATCCCTTTGTCTACAGCCTCCAAATCCCAGTCGTCTGTCTTCAGTCATGGAGGCTTGCAGGAAAAAAATCCACTCACCAACCTTGAATTGAATTTCAAAGGTAGGTGATAACTGAATGCAATTACCATAACTATTATTTTTCTGTGAAAAATAAATTATTGATGAGGGTGGATTTCTTTCATATTTTTTTAAGATCGTTGCTATTGGGGGGCACCTAGGTGGCTCAGTTTGTTGAGTGTTTGACCCTTGATTTCAGCTCAGGTCATGATATTAGGATCTTATGTTCAAGCCCCATGTCAGGGCTCCACACTCGGCCAGGAGTCTCCTCTCCCTCCCCCACCCCTATGCTCTCACTTGCTCTCTCTAAAATAAATCTTTTTAAAAATTGGTTGGTATTTGTTACTATTTGTTAAAAGGATAACAGCACAACTTGCCTACAGAAAAGTGCCCCAGTCATGAACATGTGGATCAATGAAATTTCACCAGTAGAACACATATGTGTAACTCAAATGTGTGTCCAGATCAGGAAGCAAAATCTCCCACACCCCTTCTAGTCATGACCTATCCCAAGGGAAACCACCATAGATTAGTTTTGCCTGTTGTCAAATGTTACGTAAATATAATCATATGGCACGTTCTCTTTTAAAAGCTTTATCAAGGCATAATTGGCATAAATAAATTGCATATATTTGGAGTGTGCAATTTGATGGGTTTTGACATGTGAATGCACTTATGAAACCATCTCCACAATTAGGATAATGAACATAACCATCAACACCAGAGTTTCCTTATCACTCTTTTCCAGCCCTATCTCTCCTCTCCCCAGGCCACCACATTCTGTCACCATAGATTAGTTTGCATTTTCTAGAACTTTATATAAATGTAGTCTTACCGAATGTGTTCTCCTTTTTTTTGTTTCTCACTCCCCTTAATTATTTTGAGACTCATCTGTGCTGTTGTGTGTATCTAAAGATCATTCCTTGTAACAGTTGAGTAGTATTCCTTCATGGATATACCAAAGTTTCTTTATCCATGCATCTGTTAGTAAGTACTCTTTGGCATCTGGCTTCTTTCACTCAACATTATGTTTGTGAGATTTATTCCTAGTAGGACATTTGTGGGAGAAAAGGGGAAATGATTTTGTAACACTCCGTGGGATACAACTCTGTACCAGAGAAGATAAATCTATCTACATTTAGTGTGAGGTCACTCACTGTCAATGTTGTCATTCACAGACTAATTCAAAGCATTTATTGAGCATCTAATTTGCACAAGACTCTGGGCATTTTAGAGAATGGTGGATTGCAGTATTGTTTCTAATTGTTTTTTGCCTTCTCTATAAAAGCATTATATATCCTTGTTTGTAACCATGTGGCTTGGAATGTCTCCCTGGGGGAGGATTATACTTCCTCATCCCCCTGATGTTGGGGAGTGGATGTTTGACTTATTTTGGAGAAACTGACTAGCCATCCAGTGATTTGGTCTTAGCTCCTTTCTCTGCCGCAAGATTACTGTGTCCTAGACACGAGACACATCTTCAGCCTGGTATCTGAATGAAGAAGGCACACAGAACAGAAGAAGAGCAGATGTGTGGCTGAGATGGGTTGTGAGCAAGGAATTTTGTTATTGTAGCAGTAGTTATGGATAAGAACTTAGCTACCTTCTGCATAAGAAAATCACCTCAAATGATTGAGTTATTGGTTGTGTTTATATGGTAACGCTTTCCAATATCTAAATTTGAAGGCTTTCTACCAGTGTTAATCAGTCTCCTTATTCTTTTTTTAACAATATATTTCCTTTACTCTTAAAATGAGTTTTTGAATTAAGAAATAAATCATTTCCTGACTGCTTAACTTCTTTCACTTAATACCTTTCCTCCACACACTGCTAGGTTTCAGACAGTTGTTTTCAAACTCTGTCAATTGCTCTGTCAATCTCAAGAATATTTCTTAATCTCGCCTCTGCTTCCCACTGTGAATTATAGGCATAGTGCTCTAGATTCTTCTTCCATCCTTGCCTTCTGGTTCTGCTTCAACCACAGCATCTCCTGTACTGTTAAAAAAAAAAAAGGAATCCACAGGATGAAGAAATTTTCAGCACTGTGCCAAAATTCCTACCAAAGGCTTTTCTCTGGTAAACCAATCAAAGAGGTCTTAGATAGGCTGTGTTATATTTTCTTATGATCAAACCCCTAAATCATTCATTTTCTTGTATTTTAAGCTGGGCCTGGGCTAACTGAGCTGTGCAACACTCCAAAAGGGGTCATTTTATGTGTTAGCACTGTCAGAGACCCCAGCTCACTTGTGCTCAGCTTGTCACTCAATATCATAACATTAAAAATCATTCCTGATCCATAAAAGTCACATAGCTAATTTGGACTTATTATTATGTTGTTGTCACTGGAAGGTTCGAAAGTGCCATTTCTAGGAGTTGGCTTCTAAATTTGTATTTACCACCAGCTATTAACATTATAGGCACACCCAGGAGGTACTGCAGGTTTGGTTCCAGACCACCGCAATAGAGTGAGTGTCGCAATAAAGTGAGACAAGTTTCCCAATGCACGTAATTGCTCTTTGTACACTCCACTGTAGTCTGTTAAGTATGCAATGGCATTATGTCTGGAAGAACAATGTACATATCTAAATTTAAAAATACTTCATTACTGGAGTGCCTGGGTTGCTCAGTGGGTTAAAGCCTCTGCCTTTAGCACGGGTCATGATCCCAGAGTCCTGGGATCGAGCCCCACATCGGGCTCTTTGCTCGGCAGGGAGCCTGCATCCTCCTCTCTCTCTGCCTGCTTGTCATCTCTCTCTGTTAAATAAATAAATGAAATCTTAAAAAAAAATACTTCACTTCTAAAAATGCTATCATCTGAGCTTTCAGTGAGTCCTAAGTCACTACTTAGATCACAGATGATCATAACTGATACAATAATAATAATAATAATAATAATGAAAAACAAACTATTGTGAGAATTGCTAACATGTGACACAGAGACATGATATGGGCAAATACTGTTCGAAAAATGATGCTGATAGACTTTCCTGGACCCAGGGTCGCCTGTTATATTTAATGTTATATGCCATTTAATGTTATAATGTTTGATTTGTAGAAAACACAGTATCTGCAAAGCACAGTAAAGCTAAGTGCAATAAAATGATGTCTGCCTGTATATATTTGGAATAAATATGAAAATCTAATTTATGTGCCGGTACTACTAGTTTACTCAGGGATTCCTGGCTATAGTTGAGTTTTAAACATTTTCCTGAACCATTTCCTCTCTAGCTAGGCTGTTGTTTCGAATCTGACCAGCTGATGTCACTATGGGACCATGAATGCAGGCCTATTTCAAGGCCCGTGGTTCAGAGAAACTTTGGATTGGCATTCCAGCAGCCCCAGGAAAGATAACCTCCCTCCCACCCGGCGTCAGCCTCCGCCCCGACCTCCTCTCTCCCCCTGCCTGCATAGTTTATAAAATTGAGAACTAGCTGACGGATTTAATTTTGATGGAGAATTACCTGTAGGCAAGAGGGCAATCAAACCCATACTGTTAAGGAGAGGGGGCCAAGATAATGAATCTATTATCTCTGTTTAGCAAATGGAGAGTGTCAGGCTAATAATCTGTCAGTTTCTTTTTCCTACGCTATAAGCTTTCATTTCCATCATTAGGTACGACTAACTTAGGACTATCTATAAAGGGGCTGATTAACTGGGTGGTGTATTTTCTACACTTATGTTCTGTGTCTGCCCTTGATCTATCTGGGCTATCACCGAGTCCCTGCTGGACCTGAGACTTCCAATCAATCTCTTGGTCACAAAGTTTTAGAAACTGAGGGGATACTGCATGGGGGAAGGTTGAGAGGAAGAGCTAATAAGAGTTTGGGGATTACCTAGAGGCAGAAGATATTTATGCTAACACTTTCTATCAGCGTGACAAATCATGGACAGGTTCCCAGAGGTCACAAGAGTCACTTTATTTACTTATTTTTTTTAAAATTTATTTTATTTTATTTAGGGAAGGAAAGAGAGGGGTGTGGTCAGAAGAAGAAGGAGAGAGAATCTCAAGCAGGCTCTACACACGGCATGGAGCTGGGCACGGGGCTTGACCATGCAACCCTGAGAACATGAACAGAGCCAAATGAAGAGTCAGACATTTAATCAACTGAGCCACGCAGGCGCCCCCGCAGGGGATCATTTTATTTATTTATTTATTTATGTTTAAAAGATTTTATTTATTTATTTGACAGAGAGAGACCACAAGTAGGCAGAAAGAGAGGAGGAAGAAGGTTCCCTGCTGAGCAGAGAGTCCGATGCGGGGCTCCATTCCAGGACCCTGGGATCATGACCTGAGCTGAAGGCAGAGAGGCTTTAACCCACTGAGCCACCCAGGCGCCCCCACAGGGGATCACTTTAAATTTAAGATTAAAGTGGTATTAAAAGAAGAGTCCTACTAACTCAACAATCACCAAATGCCTATCTCCAGCATTCCTTTGCTAGAGTCTGTGCAACAAAGTATCACAGACTGGATGCCTTGAGCAACAGAAATTTTCTCACAGTTCTAGAAGTCCAAGATCAAGGTGTGGGCGGGATTGGTTCCTTCTGAGGCTCCTCTCCTCAGCTTGTGTCCTCCAGAGGCCACTCCTCTGCACAGGGGAGCACCCTTGGTGCCTCTCTTGTATGTGCTAATTTCCAGATTGGATCAGGACCCACCCTAAGGGCCTCATTTTAATGTAATCACCTCTTCCAAAGTCCGTCTCCAAGTGCAGTCACATTCAGAGGTACTGGCTATTAGGGCTTCAGAATATGAATTTGAGGAAGGAAAACAGTTCAGCTCACAATACTCCTTCCAATCCCCTTTCCTGATTTAGGTGGATAGATGGATCAGCATCTGGGATACAGATTATTGGACAGAAACATGTTTCCCAATTTCCTTACCTTCTTTATGTCTTTTTTTTTTTTTTTAAGATTTTATTTATTTATTTGACAGAGAGAGATCACAAGTAGGCAGAGAGGCAGACAGAGAGAAGGAGGGAAAGCAGGCTCCCCGCTGAGCAGAGAGCCCGATACGGGGCTCGATCCCAGGACCCTGAGATCATGGACCTGAGCCGAAGGCAGAGGCTTAACCCACTGAGCCACCCAGGCGCCCCTTTTTTATGTCTTTTTGAGTGGCATAGAATAGACTTGCCAACATTCTCTTTAGAACCATGAGATCTCAGGGAACTTCTGCATGACCAGGGATCCCCTGAAGACCATGGAACCTGGGAGAACAGGAATCTGCTCACCAGCAGGAGCCAAGGCTCAAGCCTGGGATTCATAATGAGATTTTGATTGATCCCAAAGTACCTTAACTTGGACTCCTTCCATTGACCCTCAGGCTATAGATATGCATTTTTTAGGAACCCTATACCAAGATGCTCTAAAACTTAAATTATTGAAAACAGACTTAATGCAAAAATAATTGAATTGAGATTGTGCTTTTGCTTTGTAGTAGAGATGGCTTTAGCCTTTTACTAAATAAAAGTAAAGCAACACAAGTTAAAAATCATGTGCTGATGTTATGTTTATTATAAAATTAGTAGCATGATAATACTATGTTAAAAAATTTAGGAAATGTAGATAAATAGAAGGAAGAAAAATCAGTTAGCTACAACTCTTAACATAGGGATTATTTATCTTTTCTTTATTTCTCTCTGAAGAGATCATACTATAAATACTGCTTTCCAGCAAAGAACAAATCTTAACTGAAAAAAAAAAAGGAATCATCTCCTAAATTGGTAACTTAATAGAATGTATGAATAAATTAATTCAATCACATCTTCATTAACTGTTTATTGAGCACAGACCACACCAAGGCTGTGGGGGGGCTAGAGACATTGTTGTAAATAAATAGGCAAAATCTCTGATCTCACATTCCAGCGAGGAGACACAGAGCAAATATAAAATACATAAAAGTGCATTTTATTAATTCCAAATGCATACGATTATTAAAATATGTTTGATACCAGGTTGCATCTTACAGTCATCATTGGTCTGTATTGGTCAAGGCCTGAAACTTGTGACATCAAAGACTTCGCAATGAGTGTCAAGAGCTTGGAAGAAAATTCTAGAGACAGTGGGTATCCTCAGTCTTTTAACCTCTGAAATTGGGTGGTCTTGGGGTGAGAGTTGGAACAGGGATGAGTCTGAGTGATATAAAGCAGCCTCCAGGAAGATGGGATCCCAAAAGGCCCACACTGCATGATATGAGGCTGAGCGGGAGCCCAGGTCCAAAGAGTTTAAGGTCACCTGTGGATTTATTTTAAGAAAAGTTACAAAAAAAAAAAAAGTGTTGCATGGCCAAAGATGACACCAAAGATGTCATTGAATGGTAGAACATAAACACAAGATGGGTCTGGGTTTTCAATGAAACCTTAAAAAATAAAAGGATGAATCTGGGTAAAAAAAGAAAGATTCAAAAAGTTGCACTCAATGAAAAAGTCTTAGTGATATCTTAGGCAATTTATTTCACTTTCTACAAATGTTAGGTACAAAAGAGATAGCTGAGAAAATCTATGCTTAATCTGGTTTTAAAAAGCTCTCTTAATGAACATAGAATGATTTTCTGTGAGGAAAGGAAGCATTGTGTCCTAGGAGAAATGGAGATAGTTTTTCTCTTGGCAGTACACATAAGGTGTCTCAATAGTGTTCTGTGTTCTATGAAATATGGTGCTGTATCAGGTAATAAGAAGTCACTTGTATAAGTTCAAGATAAGTTTGGAGGCTGTATTAGTTAGCTCAGGCTATGATAACAAAATACCACAGACTATAACAATAGATATTTTTTCTCACAGTCCTGGAGGCTGGAAGTCTAGATCAAGAAACCTGAAGATTTGGACTTGGTTCATGATCAGGAGGGTCCTCTTTCTGACTTGCAAAAGGCTCCTACTTGCTGTATCTGGAAAGAGAGAGAGAGAGAGAGAGAGAGAGAAAGTGTTCTGATCATGAATTCCAGCATGGAAACTTCACTCTTATGACCTCATCTAAACCTGATTATCTTCCAAAATCTCATCTGTAAATACCAACACAATGGGGCTTAGAGCTTCAACATACAAACTTTGGGAGGAAGTAAACATTCAGTTCAATAAGAGAGGCACCCAGTTAGATAGAACTGGCTTGCAGGAGGAAACAGGAGCACTAGTATTTTGGGAGTGACTCTGGGGAAATCTCTTACCTTCTTTCAGTCTCAGTATCCTCACTGGCCAAATTGTACCTGCCCTCCATATTTTGTAGGGGTTTATTGATGGCCACCTGGTGTTTATTCATATAATCTTCACTGAGGACCATGCTCCAGGTCTGTGCTTGGTGTTAGGATGATGGGATTGAAGACAGCAAAGATGGTATCCTCCTTGAGAAGGCAACACTTGATGGAGTACTTGGTCAGCTTTCCCCCATCTATCCAGGGAGACTTTTTCCCAGTTCCTTTTCCTTTCCCAGTTCCTTCTGCTTCCTCTGGCCAACTGATGAAAAGTAATGTGCAATATGCCAAAAAGGGTAGGAACAGTTGTCGTCCTTTGAGCCATATTCAAAAAGGAAATAAATGAATTTGAGTTGCCTCTCACTGAAGTTACTTAGGGTTTATTCAGTTCTTTCAGTATTTGCATTGGGCCTTGGAAAAAATGTTAAATTAGGAGACGCTGGCTTTCAGGACCTGGGGCCCTCTAAGACCGCACTCTGTCTTTCTAAACGCCCTATTTCCCCTACACATTCTTGCTGTCAACACTTGAATTTGGGAGATAACTTATACTAAGGAGTAAATGATTGATAAAAGCTTAAAGTGTACCCCATCCTAAATGCTTTTTATTTTAAGTGGAATCAGTGCTTTGAGGTAAAAAAGTAATTTTTTTTTTTTAACAGTAGATTTTAGGTCATAATCATTAAATTAAAAACGTGGTCTCTGCCACGCCACCTAGAGGTCATGTAGGAAAATTTAAATCATCAGGGTTGCAACCACTTAATTTTCTTTCTGGAAACTTTGGTTCTACTTAGGAGGAAACTTTCTTGTCATTGTTGTTATTTTACTTATTTCCTATTACAAATAATGTATTATTTATCGGACTTTCTCAAACTTAAATGTACATTTAGGGAAAACCTGTTCCTTAATTCTTAACAACAAAGGCCCTGATTCTAACTCTTATATTATATTTTACACTTCATTTCCTTGAACAGCTTCTAATTTTTATTTTAAAACATGAATTAGGTAGTAAGGTGATATGTAGGGTTGGACAATGACTTTCATTTTTTAAAAACACTGAAAATGATAGATATAAAAATATATTTCATTTATACTCCTCCTTATACTTACATCTGATTATTCATTTTATTTTTTTTAAAAATTGTGATTTATTGATTTAAACATGAGTGGCTTTTCTTTTTAAGCTTAGAAGACTTTTTCTTTCTTTTCTATTAATACCAGTTAGTAGGATTATAGACAATAGACAGTGCCTGCTATCCTGAAGAATGTATACAATTGATCCTTGAAGAACACTGGGATTAGGGGAACCAACCCCTCCCCACCGTGCCGTCAAAACTCTGCTTATAACTTTTGACTTCCCCTAAAACTTTACGACTAGCCTGCTGTTGGCCAGAAAGCTTACCATCACATTAACAGTCGGTTAACACATATTTTGTAAGTTTTATAACTATTAAATACTGTGTTCTTACAATAAAGCAAGCTAGGGAAAAGAAAATGTTACTAAGAAAATCATAAGGAAGAGAAAATGCATTTATAGTACTATACTATATTTATTGTGGGAAAAAAAAAAACCCACCCAACATGACCACACAGTTCACACCCATGTTCTTCAAGGGTCATCTATATTTGTTATAGCCCAGGCTTGGTTAATATCATCAGGGGAAACATGTTTTTATCACCAGAGAAGCCTAATATTATGTGAAATTTTGGGAAAGTATGTTCTCAACAGTGAACGACCACATAAAAATCACTATGTTGTTAGCAGGTTTCATCAATCAAGATAGCAGCATTAAATGTGCTGCACTCTTCTGTGTCCTAGTGAGGTTGTCCTCTCTCTCTCATCTTGCATTCTGTCACTCATGGAAAGGGAGTCTACCGTGAACAGTGCATCCTTGCTCTGGAAGATGTGGAGGCACGTGTGCAAGGTCTTCTTTTGTAGTTCAGATTCTAGGGACATGGAGCCAAGCTCTGCTCTTGCTCTATAAGCTTCAAGACCAAGAGTGGAGAGAACTAGTCCATCTTTGGTGCTCCTACTGCTAAAGAGGGACATGAGAGGGGAGAAGGGCACCAAGGACCACC
Organism: Mustela nivalis; assembly: GCF_964662115.1. Lineage (NCBI taxonomy): Eukaryota > Metazoa > Chordata > Mammalia > Carnivora > Mustelidae > Mustela > Mustela nivalis. The sequence goes on from NC_139024.1 coordinate 139,893,907, forward strand.
CTTCCCATGGAAACACCAACCAGGTCAACAACCTGAGCAATGCTGGGCAGTCGGATGGAGCAAGCCACTGACAGATCATGATCCACCGCCATTCTCTTCAAAGAACGTTCATTTTCCTCTTGACTCCCCCAGGGAAAGGAGGAGTTCAAGGGCAGATTCATTTCATGTTTACTCTACCTCAAGCACTGCCTTTGATGTCACTATCATTCCTTTCATCTTACCACTGAGGAAGCAACATTGGGCTCAAAATGGTTAAATCACTTGTCCAAGGTGTCATGTAGATATCAATAGAAGAGTCAAGTTTTTGAGGACTAAAATAGAAACTTATATATATACATTTTTTAGAAAATCATGTTGTTTACTTACATAGATGCTACTCCATACTTAAAGAACTTTGTAGAAAAAATGTTTCCAACTACATGCCTTAAAGAAAGAAACTCCTGTTACAAACTTTTGGAAAAAGTAGAACATGTGTGGAGAGGGGAAGTGAGTTGAGGAAAGTCCGAGGGGGAGATGAACCACGAGAGAGTATGGACTGTGAAAAACAAACTGAGGGTTTTGGAGGGGAGGGAGATGGGTGGTTGGGTGAGCCTGGTGATGGGTATTAAGGAGGGCAAGTATTGCATGGAGCATTAGGTGTGGTGCATAAACAATGAATCTTGGAACAATGAAAAATTAAAATAAAATAAAATAAAATTACAAAATAAAGAAAGAACATGTGTAGGCTTTGTTATTGAACTCAACAGGGCTTAAAGTCCACGTGCTACTGTGGGTTCTTGTGCTGGGGGTATGTTTACACCCCCCCCCCCCACCTCAGGTTCTTCATTTACAACCTGAAAATGCTTGCCCTTAGAAATAGTAAGTGCCAGGTAAATGTTTTCTTTTGTAGAATTCTAAATAAATCACATGAATTGATAACAATAAGGAAGTTTCTGTTAAGGATGAGGAGTATTTCTTTCTCTTTTTCTTTTTTTTTTTTTTTGAGGCTGATAGCTTTTATTTTTTTAATTTAAATTTTATTTATTTATTTATTTTTAAAGATTTTATTTATTTGTCAGAGAGAGAGAATGAGCAAGTGCACAAGCAGAGGGAGTGGCAGGCAGAGGGAGAAGCTGACTTCCCACCAAGCCAAGAGGCCCAATGTGGGGCTCAGTCCCAGGACCCTGGGATCATGACCTGAGCTGAAGGCAGAAGCTTAACTGACTGAGCCACCCAGGTGGCTAATTTAAATTTTAGATAGTTAACATAGAGTACAGTATTGGCTTCTGGAGTAGAATTCAGTGATTCATCACTAACATACAACACCCAGTGCTCCTCCTAACAAGTGTTCTCCTTAAGGATGATGAATGTTTCTTGAAAGGGTGAATTCGATTACTCTTCACATGACTGTACTGTTCAAATATAATAATTTGGTCAGAGGTGTTTAGTTGATAACTTACCTGTTGATAAAGCAGTTTCAAATTGAATACACTATACTGTAGATGTCTAAAAAAAATGTATTTGTCCTTATTGTTAACTTAAACATGTATTACTCCTGAGCCCTATTCTCATTAAAACTAGAAGATGCATTTTTTTAAAAGATTTTATTAATTTGAGGAGACTGTCTTTGTTCCATTGCATATTTTTTCCTGCTTTATCAAAGATTAGTAGACCATAGAGGTGAGGGTCCATTTCTGGGATCTCTATTCTGTTTCACTGGTCTATGTGTCTGTTTTTGTGCCAGTACCATGCTGTCTTAGTGATCACAGCTGTGTAATTGAGCTTGAAATCAGGCAATGTGATGCCCCCAGCTTCATTTTTTTCATTTTCAACATTTCTTTGGTGATTCACGGTCTTTTTTGGTTCCATTCAAATTCTAAGATTGTTTGTTCCAGCACTTTGAAAAATGCATTGGTATTTTGATTGGGATGGTGTTGAAAGTATAGATTGCCCTGGGAAGGATAGACATTTTAACAATGTTTATTCTTCTGATCCATGAGCATGGAATGTTTTTCCAACTTTTTGTGTTTTCTTCAATTTCCTTCCTAAGTGTTCTGTAGTTTCTAGAGTATAGATCCTTTATCTCTTTGGTTAGGCTTATCTGAAGGTATCTTAAGGCTTTTGGTGCTATTGTAAATGGAATAGATTCCCTAATTTCTCTTTCTATAGTTAAAGTGTCCACAATGGCCAAAGATGCCCTTCTTTGGCCGAGATACCCTTCAATAGATGAAAAGATAAAGAAGGCGTAGTCCATATACAATGGAATATTACTCAGCCATCAGAAAGGATGAATACACCATATTTGCATCAACATGGATGGGACTGGAGGAGATTATGCTGAGTGAAATAAGTCAAAGAGAGAAACACAATTATCATATGGTTTCACTTATTTGTGGAACATAAGGAATAACATGGAGGACATTAGAAGAAGGAAGGGGAAAATGAAGGAGGGGAATCAGTGGGGGAGACGAACCATGAGAGACTATGGACTCCGGGAAACAAACTGAGAGTTTTGGCAGGGGGATGGGTGAGCCCGGTGATGGGTATTAAGGAGGGCACGGATTGCATGGAGCACTGGGTGTTATACACAAGCAGTGATTCATGGAACACTATCTCAAAAATTAATGATGTACTGTATGGTGACTAACATAACACAGTAAAAAAAAATACCATACTATAGGGGCAACAGTTAAAAATGATTTTATTAATTTATTTATTTTAGAGAGAGAGAGTTAGCAAGAGGTGGAGCAGAGGGAGAGGAAGAGAGGGAATCTCAAGCAGACTCCGTGCTGACTGCGGAGCCTGATGCGGGTCTCCATCTCATGACTCTGACATCACAAGGTGAGCCAAAATAAAAAATGAAATGCTTAACCCACTGAGCCACAAATGTCCCGGATGATACTTACATTTGACAACTAAACATAATGGTCTCTTTCTCTTTAAAATGTGTCCTTTTCAGATAAATTGATTCAATCCAAAAACTTCAAATTCCCTTACTCACTCTTCTCCAGATAACATCTGAATGAAGGAAGAAGCCCATGAATCCTCCTGGGGGCTGATGTCCCCTGCTTCCTGGCCACTTTGTGCCTTGGCAGGGATCTGGGGGAAGATGGCAGGTTCTGCATGGGCCTTGGGCATCCTCCTCGTGCCTGCTGGGGAATTCGGCAGCCCCTGAACTCTGAGATCCCTTTGAACTGACCCCAGACCTCCATGGGCTACTGGTTCTCTTAGTACTTTCACTTAAGTTTCTTTCTTTTTTTTTCTTTTTAAATATTTTATTTATTTCTTTGACAGAGATCACAAGTAGACCGAGAGGCAGGGAGAGAGAGAGGAGGAAGCAGGCTCCCCACGAAGCAGAGAGCCCAGTGTGGGGCTCCATCCCAGGACCCTGGGATCATGACCCGAGCTGAAGGCAGAGGCTTTAACCCAATGAGCCACCCAGGCGCCCCTCACTTAAGTTTCTATTGAAGGATGCAAACAGTTAAAGAAACAATTTGCATAAATCCTCATAAGTGCTGTGGTAGATGAAGTACTTCATATTGGGGTTATGTAAATCAGAGGAGGAGGGAAGAAAGGTAAAAGTAAGGTGTGTTTAGGTGGAGCTTGGAGCAGCAAAAGGTGAAGCTGGAGAAGGGAGCTAGGTCCACGTGAGATGGGCTACAGCACAGGAACGTGGTCTAAGATCTTGCTCTGGGAAGCCACCAAAGGTCTGTAAGCAGACGAGTTACAGGTCATGTGGTCTCTGCGGGCTGTATACTGCAAGGCCAGAGCAAAGGGTCTATTGCATCGGTGGAGGTATTTGTTTGGAGAAATATATAACTAGTTCAGTAAAATACCCTTTTTAGGTCATGGTTTGGCATCCAACATCATTAAACACAATTTTTTTTTTCCCCCTGGAGAAATAGAAATCACTAACATACACTACAATTTTATCAGAAAATTCTAACTTACTGGAAATTCTATATATTCCATGGTTTCTTTCCAACCCATGCTCCACTGAAAGATTAATTATGGGGGGCTCAGTTGGTTAAGCATCTGCCTTCTGCTCAGATTATGATTCCAGGGTCCTGGGATGGAGCCCAATATTGGGCTCCCTGCTCAGTGAAGAGTCGCTTCTCCTTCTGCCCCTCTGCCCCCCCCCCCATGCTCTCTCTCTCTCTCACTCTCTCATAAATAAATAAATAAATCTTAAAAAACCCCAAATAATTATGATACCAAAACCCCTCAATGAGGGGAACTTAAAGATGAAAACACATACATTTAAAATCTGGTGGAATTATAATCTCCCCATGTTTAGGTGACATGTTGTGGACCATTACAATGATCAAAAGAGATGTGTGATACTGCAAGAAACTGAGGTTTGGGGTATAGTTTGTTACCCCAGCATAACCTGTTCTGATGAACATAACTCTATTACAGCATAAAATAATATCACACAAAATATGGAACTTTAAAATATCTCGATTTCCTTTAGAGATGGAAATCTGAAAACAGTGATTAACTTGGCTTTGCCAGTATGCTAGTGACTTGTACATGAAAGCGGATGCTTCCCAGGCGTTTAGGTATGTCATAATAAGAAAACAGAGGGGGAAGGGTTAGCCTGGGAAAGGAGGAGGGATAGCTCTCTCCAGTCCAAGATGTGGCTCAGGGAACCTCGCTCTCAGAACCTCCCCTTATATCTGGCTCCTGCTGCCCTCCCTGTCCATCTCTCTTCTCTCTCCAGCTTCCTAGCTCAATCCTCGTTAAGCTCAGAGGGAGACTGTCCGAAGCATTCCCCATGAAGATGCATGAATTTGTTGCTTTCGATAAATTGACTGACAGAAAGTCATCACCCAGGCATTTTGCTTTAAGATGCCTATCTGCTCGAGTTGATCTTTTTAGATTCTGTACCATATGCAAGGGGAATATCTGAATCCAGTTTACGGGTCCTCGAATGACACAATTGTGAACAGTTTAGGGAAAGTCTGCAAAATTCAAGCAAATAACATGCATCCCTTTTGAGGAGGGGGCGATCGTCCTGTGTCGATATTTGCATCCTGTTTGAGGAGTTGTAACATTTAAATTCTGGTATTTGATTGTATCGGTAGGTTTGGTTTCTTGTTTGTTAAAGTTCCCTGCATGGCAGTTATGGCTATCTTATATGAGATGGTTCTTGGTGGTGATTATAAAATGCTTGTTCTTATTCTGTGGCCTTTTATGTCTTCCCGTGCATCCACGTGCTGTGTTGTTTTATGTCTGGAATGCTAATGGAATAGTTGAAAGAAGGATCAGCTAAAAGATCACAGGCTCTGATCCTGTGGCATGGGTCTCATTCCGGGGATAGCAGCCATAGTGAGTTTATAAAGCAAGGTCTGTGCAGTCGGCACTGTGACCCAAGAAGTCGTGAAGGCAGGCAGGAAAGAGGCCCGGACATTTGTTGCTGAGAGAATCTGAAAAGAAGATTTGGGATCATGAATCTTGAAGCCGAAGACTTGTCTTTTCGGCAAATGTCACTAGTCGCTGTAAGTAAGAGAAAATTAGAGGGAGAAGTTTACGGCTGCATGTTATGTAGAATTACATAGATGTATAAGGGAGATTGGATGGTTTCCTTATGCTCTTTAGAGGGAAGCCTACGGCGGATTTTATGGAATGGAAACACGGCATGTGAGGAATGGTCTTTCCCAGGTCACGGAAAGGCATGTTTTTTCCTAGGGATCTTGCTTTCCATTTCCAAATCGTTGGATATTTTATGTACTTATAATCCCCAAACTATCTGAAGCAGTTCTTGAATATTTGGCCTATAGATTAAACAAACAAACAAACAAACAACCCCCCCCCAACCCAAACCCAAACCTACATGGTCAGCTCATCAGAATTCCAGAGTCGCTCACAAGTTATGCCTTCTCTTGAGGCACAGGGTCGAAGTTGAAGAACTGGGCCCTGACTAGAGTAAAATCCCCATAAAAACGTTCTTATTTAGGGGCATCTGGCTGGCTCGGTCAGTAGAGCATGCAACTCTCGCTCTCAGGGCTGTCGGTTCAAGCCCCATGTTGGGTGTAGAGATTACTTAAAAAATAAAATCTTAAAAAAATTAAAACCGTTGATGGCTCAGTCAGTTAAGGGTCTGCCTTTGGCTCAGGTCCGGGCCTGGGATGGAGGCCTGCACTGGTCTCCATGTTCAGCGAGGAGTCTCCTTCGTTCTCTCCCTCTGCCCCTCCCCTCCCCTCCTCACGTCCCCTTCCCTCTTGCGAGCGCGCATGCGTGCTCTGTCACTCAAATAAATAAAATATTTTTAAAAAATTAAAAAAAAATTGAAATATTTTATTTATTTATTTGAGAGGGAGGGAGAGAGATCACAAGTAGGCAGAGAGAGAGAAAGAAGAGGAAGCAGGCTCCCTGCTGAGCAGAGAGCCCAATGCGGGCCTCGATCCCAGGACCCTAGGATCATGACCAGAGCTAAAGGCAGAGGCTTAACCCACTGAGCCACCCAGGCGCCCTAAAAATGTTTTTATTTGCATAGAAGCCCAAAGTGGTTTGACTTTTGTGTCTCCAGATTTAGGGGTCCTTCAGGTAGTTTTTTTTGGTTCTGAAAGTTACCTCACTCAAGGTTAGTGTCCTGTTTTTCAGATGACTGTCACATTATGAGCCAAACACTCTAGTGGATCTGCAGCCTGGCTGCGTTCAACTGGGAAGCCATCCTGTGGTGCGGGTCCTGGGGAGCGCACAGTCTGTGTCAACTCACGTGCATCAGAAGTCTTCCAATTCTTGGCTAAGGTTCTAAATGTAACAGCATGTCTCCTAGTGAAAATGACTTATTTTTCTTCCACTACTGAAGTAGAGTCCATTTTTCCTTTTATCATGTGTTGCACTTAGAAAAGCAGCTGTCACCAAATTTTAGGGGTGTGCTCTACCCGTAGTTGTTTCTCCAATTAAAAGTGCGATGTTAACTAATCTACAGATGGATTGCACCTTCTCCCCTCTATAAAAGGAAATAGAATTTTTATAGGTTTCCTGGAAAGAAGGGCAGAGGCGCTTTGTGAGTGTGTATTTTCTAAAACATTCTTTTATGTTGCAGACCCTGTGAGCTTCCACATTTATATAGTCAGTAAGGCTTCAGGCAGATGTGAAGAGCTTTTGTTGGTCCAAAATTTAGTTTCCTTAGAAGAGAGGTATAGAAAATTCGGTTGGATAATAAAGGAATCCACTGGAACTTTGAGCCTTTTTGAAGAACATGTTTTATCTTACTTCGGTTAGCAACCTCCTTGTTTTATTTTCTTGCAGTTTGGCACAGGAAGAAGCTTACGCCATTTGGAGTTAGAATAGACACAGGGCAAATTCTCTTTTTGGAGACTCGGTTTCTCAGTTGAAATAGTATTAAGGGCGCCTGGGTGGCTCAGTGGGTTGAAGCCTCTGCCTTTGGCTCAGGTCATGATCTCAGGGTCCTGGGATCGAGTCCCGCATCAGGCTCTCTGCTCAGCCGGGAGTCTGCTTCTCCTCTCTCTCTGCCTGCCTCTCTGCCTACTTGTGATCTCTCTGTCAAATAAATAAATAAAATCTTAAAAAAAAAAATAAATAGTATTAGCCAGCCCTCTTTTTGTGAATATTGAAAGAGATAGTGTGTAAAAAAATTAGCATTCCATCAAACAAAATAGTTACTCAATAAATATCCATTCCTTTTCACTTTACTCTCTGACATACTCTTCGCTTAAGGAAAATCTGTTAGCCTTATAATGAATTAGAATGAATGAAGCACTGGAAAAAGGAAGGGAAAGAGAGAGGGAAAAAGAGAAGGAAACAAGAATAAAGGAATTATGTCAACGTAACATAAAAATTAGTTCAGAAGCACAAGTTTAGCTAAAATGATCACTTGGTATCATTTAACAAAAGCAAATTGATTCAGGCTTTAAAGAAAAATTGGTTGTGCCACATTTATTTAGCACCTACTAATTGCCAGGTGCTGGGCTTGGCTCCAGGGATTGATTACATGGTGAGCAGACTAGTGCCAGCCCTCTAGGAACATTTCAAACATCAAGTTCATGTGGGGAAATAAATACAAAAATAATAATCTCTAATAAGATATGTTAAATTCTGTAATAAAAAAGAGTCTGCACATTGGTGAGCAGATGGGTAATATTGCAGTACAAGGATTACTCAGATGAAGCTTCCTGAGCTCCAACAGTTGCTGGTCCATTACAGAGATTTCATTGCCATGCGCTTCCCCCATGAAAATTCCTCACCATTGGATGGATGGTTGGGGTAATATTCAGAATCAGTTATTTTGGCTTCTATAAAAATTACCTGGGTAGTGAGGCAAAAATGCTGGAGCGTTAAGGAAAGCCACAGACACTCGATTTCCTTGAGGGTGAAGAAGTTTTATCATTTATGTTTTATTTGGTAGCAAAACAGACAGATGCACAGGAGACCAAGACACAAGTGAAGCATCTCACCACTTGCCTTCTAAAGGAAGTTGGCATTTCCAGAGAGAAGGTACAGGCTGGGAAGAAGTCCATGTCGCTCATAGCTTTAAGCAGATCTGACAGTTTCTTGTTGAGAGAGAATGCGTTCCTTAGTTGACATGAAAAGTTTTGATGACACACCACCCTAATTATCCCTACTCTCTGGAAGAGCTGAATCCACAACCCAATTTTGGGTGACATCTTCTTGCCCTTCTTGCTATTATCCGTCTCTGCTGACCAGTCATCTCATCAAGTCAACTTGCAGATAAAAACTCCCGAGTCATTTAATGAGGCTTTTGTGTCTCCAGCCAACACTGAGGTCTCCAGAGAACTCTTTCCTGTCTCCTCTTCTGATGAACAGCATCAAGTCATGGTTGCACTAAAATAAATGCATCTTTGTTAGAGATGTCAGGTTTGGGATCGTCTGGCCTCTGAAGCTGGCTAAGGCGTCACTCCCCTGCTAGGACAAGGTAGAGAGCCCACTGATGTGATTAGAGCAATTATTCAAAGCTACCTGTCACAGCTAATCAGCTCTGGCCCTGCCTGATGGGAAGAGGTGGCCTCGTCCTGCCTGCTCAGACCAAGCGCTGTTGGCCGATGGCATCTTTGCCTCCAGCATCTCCTTAGAAGGGCTCAAGTTTCAAACATTTATTGGCAAAACTTAACTTCCTCGCATCTATTTGCTGTTCTATCTTAATAGTCCTCCTACTCAAGAGAAGGTCCTCTGAGGCTTCTTCTGATTTATTTCTCTTCTGCAATTTCTTGACATGTTTTATTGTGGCGTTCCCAGGTGATGAAGCAAGAGTTCTTCTGAGTTATGAACACCTTCTCATGTTCTTTCATCCCACCAAATCATCCTGAAGGGCAGGTGAAAGCCTTTTAGTGAAACCTGGTGTCACCAAGGATGAAAGAAATTCGAAAGCCATGGAAAAATGGTTTGTATTGGATGCAGAAGCTGGTGAAGTGGAAGACTTATCATTAATCATTGTGAGTCCCTTTGTCCTCCTCCTTCTCCCTAACATCATCTCCACCAGCGTTGTCCGTGTCTGCACGGCCGCTAGGTACTTGCATGTATGTGCAGTAGCACTAGGAATGCCATAAACATCTAATTAAATGCACAGTCCTGCCTCTCTGTCATGCAATTCAAGGCAACTGATTCATACATAGGCTAATAAAATGTTATATTTTGAATAAAGAGTAAGCAAGAGCTTAGATTGCAGAAATAATTGAAACATTGTCTTTAAATGTAAGACTTTTTTTTTTTTTTTTTTTTTTTCCGGATGAGGAGTGAAGGAAAACTGCAACTGCTGTGTACTTCACCCAGAGTGAGGTGCGGGGTGAGGGGGAGGTTGGGGGTGGCCAGGAGAATGCTTTTACCCCCTCCTCTAATTTGTTGGAGAGAGAGACTTAGGGAAGAGGTGGGAGGCATTAGTTTAGGAACTGCTTTGGAAAAAGAGAACAGATGTCTCTCTTGATGGCCACACTGATAGCTTTATTAAAATTATCTGGGGAATTTTTATGAAAGTGAAATTATTTCCTTTGTCTGATGCTGGACAGCGTCATAGCAATTTGGGGATTTCTTTGGTGATCATTTCTTTGGTGATCAAAAGTGGCCCTTGATACGTGGCAAGGTTTTGACTTGATATGGGTCAGTGAAAATGTTCTCTCCTCCTGATTTCTATTTCTTTTAAGTGCCACCTTACTCTAGAACTCAGTGGGAACTTCTCTTATTTATGGTCCAGAAATAGACTTTACTTCTATCCTTTCTAAAATCAACATGTTTCCCGGTAGAATTGAAAGGAAGATCCTCTGCCAAGTATAGATCTAGGAAAATGATAATTACTCGTTAGAAGTTGCTCGTGTTGTTTTTCTTGCCACAAATACCTTTTTGGATCACTATCATTTACTGAAACCTGCTTTCCCATTCTGGTGTGGCCCAGACTGTCCCTCCCTTGGGAAGCATTTTTTTTTCAACTAAAGCTGTTCCTCGTGATATTTGGCATTTGGAAGTGTAGGGTGGTTATTCTGAATTCCCACAGTATTTCACTGCCTTACAAAACAGATGTTACTTATTATTATTATTTATTCTTTTTTTGCATGAATTCTAATGACACAATGAATCCCTTTGGAGACATTACCTAGTAGAAGCCTTTTAATAATGAGTCTTAAAGTTCCCACCTATAATATGGGAGATACTGCTAATACCTTCCCAATCTAACCCACAGACTGTTTTGAAGCTAAGGATAAGATAATATATGTTGAATAAGTAAGTGAAAATATATTGAAAAGTATAAAGGACTGTGCAGAGGTAAGTCCATAGGGACACAAAAGGACAGATCTCTTGGATATTGTGCTGGGCCAGTGCTCTTGTTCAAAATGTGAGGACACTGAGTTCTCGAAGGCAAAGCTGCAGAACTGATTAGTATGGCTGAGCTTCTGTTCAGGTTTCTGGATTCCGAGCAGGTGTAGTCTCTTCTCCACCCACTGCTTCCCTTACTTGGTAGAACAGTGCACTTCCTGGGTGCCCAATAATTGACCTTTAGAGGCAACACAACTTGATTTCACACTGGGGTGCGAGGAATTGATAGTGCATCCTTTCTTGAAAGTGGAAGCTGATAGAAAGTTGTGGGATCTGCAGAAAGGCAATGGGTCTTGATGCCCTCAAGAGGATGGGGAGAGGAAGGGTTTTGGAGGATGAATCGGAGCACGCAAGAGGGAGGCTGGGCCTATGGAGATCAACTTTGCTGAAGTTGTATATTTTCCAGGTTGGGATGACCTGCTTAAATGGGTGGGGAACCTAGTGTGGATTTATGTTTGAATAGGAATCTCAATTTCTATCTTCTAAGAGCCCACCGCCCTCTACTGTGTGACCACCCACATGCGTCCAAAGGGTGACTCATTTCTAAAAGGAGCTACCAGCAAGCGCAGTACTCAGGTGGGAGAGTGGATTCTCAACAGTGGGGTCACCATCAGTCTTATCAGTTCATGATACGGGGACAGAAGAGGTCAGATTCAAAGTGCTGGGGTTGTGGGTAGCAAATTTGAACATCAAACTTGGAACAGAGAGAGGGCACCAGAGGCGTGACTGGCAAATGAGTAGAAATCTGTAACAGTCAAGATAGGTAGGGGATCAAATGGAAGAGATGTGGCCATTCTGGACCAAACTGCATCAGGGTTGGGATGCTGAGTTGCTGAATGGGGTTGGTGATGGGGTTAAGCTGACGTCGCATTTACGGCTTTGCTTGGCACTCCAAATTCTTAGGGAAAGAAGATGGAAATGCAGTCAAGATAAGCCTACTGGTACTTCCCCTTTGGTTACCTCTGTAGGGGGCTCCAGCTGTGTCTCTTTTCAGGTGAGCGGATCATTTCTCTTATTCCCACCTCCATGAGAATACCGCAGCTCCTTCCTTACCACTCATCATAAAAAGGAAAATTTCTGTTTGTGCAAGCAGAGAATTCAGTTTCCTTGTGCATATTATAAGTAATGGAAACAATGCTATTGTTCTCACCAAAGACAAAAGAGACTGCCACCAGGCTTCTTACATTACATACACATACAAGTCCTTACTATTACGCATGCGACACTCAGCAGGCACCTTACATGCTGCGAGTATCTGAAAACAAATACTTATGGCAAGAGAGTTGTTCACTTCTATCTTGGGTCCAGCTGTTTGCTCAGTCTCAAAGAGACAGACTTCTTCTTTTCATGTTTGGACACATCACAGGCAAAAATCTGTTTGAATTAGCAGATTGCGGTTCAGCTTTGGAAAACTGACACAGTTGTTCCTGTGTTAAGAAAAATCTTTGTCAAGGATTATCTCACTTCAACTTTATCACTTTGGGTTGCTTCTACGCCCCTCGTTCCTCCTCGTTGGTGATGAGAAAAGCCCTCACAGGCACACAGTCTCATTCAATGCCATCACTTGTAACAGAAGCAGAAAAATAACACTTGTGAATGGTGGTATTGTACAAGCCTGGAGCGTGTGAATTAAGGGTCTTACTGGCGGGTCTAAGTGCTTTATCACATAACAAGGGGATCCTATGGTACCACTAAAAGTCAGAGAACTTGTGTTTTAACACACTGTGCCTGGAAACATCCTTCTTCACAGCTTGGTGAGGGAGAAAGATACTTTGTTCATTAGAAGAGAGGAAAAACAAAATCGAATGTGAGTGATTGAAACAGTACCAGTAATCTTACAGGTAGTGGGATCACTCATTGTGATATTGCAAAACCCCCTCCGTTGGCAAAAGAAGATGATTGGGTTGATCACTTTCACCCTCAACAGAGGCAGGAGAATGACAGTGTTCTCATAGTCACACAGAATTTTTACATGTGATATTTACATGGCAGCCATTTTAGAACTATAATCTAAGAGCCCTGGTATGCAAGTTTTTGTATTTCTGCAAACTCTTTTGGGTATTGGGTTGCTACAGTGTTTGCCTGAGTTGAAGTTTCTTCTGAATGGAGTATTGGAAATTAAAAAAAAAATTATAAATAGATCATGTGAGTTTGAAAGGTGCCAGGGAAGGATGCCTGGATGGCTCAGGCGGTTAAGCAGCTGACTCTTGATTTTTGGCTCACGTCATGATCTCAGGGTCATGAGATCAACCCCCATGGGGCTCCGCATTGAGCCCTGAGCATAGAGCCTGCTTAAAAATCCCTCTCCCTTGCCCCCCCCCCCCACCTCGCTTGCATTGTCTCTCTCTTTCTCTCTCTAAAAAAGAAAGATGCCAGGGATATTATAGCAGGGTTCTCCAAAGAAACAAAATCAATAGGATGCATATATATGCAGAAAGAGATTTATTGTATGAAATTGGCTCATGTGATTATAGAGGCTGATAAACCCCAAGGTCTACAGTTGGCAAGCTGGAGACTCAGGAGAGCTAATGTTACAGAACCTGACAGAAGAGCTGCTGTTTCAGCTTTAGTCTGAAGGCAGGGAATAAACAATGTCCTGGTTCAAAGACAGTTGGATGGGAGGAATTCTCTATCACTCCAGGGAAGGTCAGCCCTTTGGGTCTTGTCAGACCTTCAACTGATTGGATGAGGCCCACCCACATTAGGGAAAGGAAATTGCTTTACTTAGTCTACTTATGCAAATGTTAATCCTATCCAGAAACACACTTATAGACACACCCAGAATGGCGCGATTGATACACAAAGTCAAACTGACACATAAACTTAACAATCACAGGCAACAACTAACAAAGTACTAAACTGGGCATTGGGAGGTCTATGAGATTAGGTTTTTTTCACTAGGCTGAGGAGGCAAATTCTTCTAACTCCCTGTTATCACACAACCCTTCTTACCCCTGCCAATGTGGGTGGGTGAGCCACAGGTCACTTAGTTGACGGCTGATCACTCAGCTGAATACTGGTCCTTTGATTTTAGAGTTTTCTGTCCTCATAAACAAAGTGGGGCTTCCATTCCCTGCCTGTATGGACTTTGGGAATTCCTTGAAAATCATGTGCTGACTAGGAATTGAGAGCCCTGGCTTTTCATGTGGGTTTGACCACCCCCTTCTCGTGTGTCCATGCAAAGGATTTGAGCCTCGTTGTTATTTATAAAACAACCAAGTCAGGCATAATTTACATGATCTCAAAGGTCCCTTCCCAACCTCAAATCTTGAAATTTGTAGATGACTTGGAAGCTATTTCTTATTTGTTGGTGTCTTAAGTGTGAAGGATTATTTAAGTCCTTTTAGCTTTTTGATATCTGGAAATGATAAGCTTCTAACTCCCACCTTGGAAAGAATTTTCTTCTGCCTCAAACCTCTATTATTTTGCTTTCATCCTCTGTCTAAAATATGCCATAATGATTTTTGAAAATAAGCTTATTTCTTTCCACAGTAATAAAAGTACTGTGGGAAGACTTGACACCCTGTAGGATAATTGTAAGCTCATGACTAGTAAGTGCTAGATTTTGTAGCTCAAAGCTAAAAAACCCAACCTGCGCTTTCCATTGGTCAGTTTTGAGCCCAGTGACAAGAGACACCAAGAAGACATTCAAGAATGTCAGTTCAGGGGTGCCTGGGTGGCTCATTGGTTTAAAGCCTCTGCCTCTGGTTCAGGTCATGATCTCGGCGTCCTGGGATCGAGCCCCACATAGGGCTCTCTGCTCAGCAGGGAGCCAGGTTCCTCTCTCTCTCTGCCTTCCTCTCTGCCTACTTGTGATCTCTGTCTGTCAAATAAATAAAATCTTAAAAAAAAAAAGAATGTCAGTTCACTTTTTTTTTTTTTTTTAAGTCGGATCTGGAACTTGAACCCACAACTCTGAGATCAAGAGTTGCATGAGACTACGGATTGAGCCAGCCATGCACCCCAAGCATGTCAGTTTACATTTTGAGTACTTTCCTTTAGCATGTATGAGGTTGGATTTACAGTCCATGGGACAGGAGACACACTTCCTCTTGCTGTTTTCTTTTTCAGGGAAGGCAACCAACCCACTGCTTTAGTGATAAGACTGCTAACCTCATCACTTCACCCTTGAAACTGGTCCCCATCTCTTTTAAAGCCACACTGTGTCAAGGAGAGAGATGCAGGCTATTGATCAAGATCCATATGGAATCCCCCCCACATTCTTCATAGAATCATGGCTGACAAAGTGACATGCTATATGTTTTCACAATGACATAGAGATTGAAAATGGAAAAGTTAAATATAAATCTTCATGGAAGTTTCAGTAATTTTTAATAATTTGTTCTTTTGTCGCATGCATATGTGAATGATATATTTGTCCTAGAGCAATACGAATTCATTTCCCCACATCTGTAATATCTGCAGTAAGCTAAATTAAAAATGCATTTGTACTTGTACAGTTAAATGATCATATTTAATGAAATGTCAGAGATGAATCTTAGCAAATAGTCAGGAAATTATTTTAGAGAGGGCAGCATTTCATTACTAGCAGTCGAGGAAAAGCAAAGTGATTAAACAAATGGTTTACTGCTTTTAGGTGGTGGCCGTCCAAGAATAGAAAAACCAGTGCGAGGGGCTGATAGACAAATGTTGCATTTCTAAAGCTTAGCTCTCTCTCTTTTCCTGCTCCCCCTAACCCTCACAGAATCTTGAGTCTGATGGGGGCTCATATGAGGAGTTGGGGAGACTCTCCCCCTGCAGTGAGGAAAAGAAGTCATTAGAAAGTAGATAGCATGCACGAGAATGACCTCACATGAGGTCTGTCCAACCCAGCTCGAGCAAAGTTTAGGTACCTGAGTCGAGTAGGAGACTCAGGTCAATTGAATGAAAGCAGGAAGCAGCTGGGCAGAGAATCATGGACTATTTAGGCTATAGGCTCTGTACCTGTGCGGCCCTGGGAAGAGAGAAGACATTAGGGAGTTGGGCTGCGGGTCAGAACAGAGTGAATGAGGCTGGGTGGTAACAGGCAGCAGGTAGGAGCAGAGGGGGAGAGGAGAAAAAGGGGAGCAGGAGGGGGTGTGAAGGGAGTGTATTTGGTGATTGAGGAAACAGAGTGGGACCATCAGGCAGCTGAGGAGACCTTCTCTGGCCACTAATACACTGCCACACCCCACACAAATCCCAGCAAGCAACTTCATGTGCTAGTGGGTTAAACAACAGTTACATAAGAATTATCAGCTGTGTTGGTGGGAGTTATGGGCTGAGTTGTGTCCTCCCAGAAGACATGTGGAAGTCCTAACATCCAGTACCTCAGAAGCAGACCTTATTCGGAAATAAGGTCATTGCAGATATAATTAGTTAAGATGAGGTCAGACTGGAGGATGATGGCACCTTAGTCCAATACCTCTGGTGTCCTTGTAAGATGACATGAAGACACATCGAGAGATGGCCCTGTGATGGGAGAGGCGACACACGGAGTGATGTAGTTGCAAGCCAGGGAAAGACAAAGGGTTCCTGCCACCACTTGAAGCTGTCAAGAGACAAGGAAGGAGTCTCTCTAGAAAGTTTTTAGAGGAATGGGCCCCGATGACATCTTAATTTCAAATTTCTGGCCTCCAGAGTCATAAGAAAATAAATTTATGGTGTTTTAAGCCACTTGGTTTGTAGTTCTTTTAATGGCAGCCCTAGGAAATGAATACAGTTGGTAAAACAGAATTCTGAATGGCCGATCAAGAAGCTATGTTTCTCAGTCTTTTGCGTTTTTTCTTAAGAAAATTCTGTGACTAGGGCGCCTGGGTGGCTCAGTGGGTTAAAGCCTCTGCCTTCGGCTCAGGTCATGATCCCAGGGTCCTGGGATCAAGGCCCGCATCGGGCTCTCTGCTCAGCTGGGAGCCTGCTTCCCTTCCTCTCTCTCTGCCTGCTTCTCTGCTAACGTGTGATCTCCGTCTGACAAATAAATAAATAAACTCTTAAAAAAAAAAAAGAAAATTCTATGACTTTCCACTTAAAGTTTTTGTACTGCCATCTGGGACCAGGAGGGGAGCAAAGCATTCTCCTTGGCTGCCAACAACTGAACAAGGAAGGTAAGGAGCATTCCGAGGCAATATTTTTTTAAAAAATTAAAACTAATGTAAGAAAGCCATGATGAACAAAATCTCAGAATTTTATTTTATTTTATTTTATTTATTTATTTATTTATTTTTTAAAAGATTTTATATTTTTATTTGAGAAAAAGCACAGAGAAAGAGCCAGAGGGAGAAGCAGACTCCCTGCTGAGCAGGGAGCCCCAATGAGGGGTTGGATCTCATGACCCTGGGATCATGACCTGAGCTGAAGGCAGATGCTTCACTGACTAAACCACCCAGGCGCCCCAAAATATCAAAATTTTAAACACAGAGTCAGTATTAGCAATTTTTCCCTTTCCCTCAGTGTGGTCTGGCATGGCACTCCTGCCAACATCTGAACGATACGGCAAAGTTTAAAAATGCATATAATGAAGGGCATGGCTAAAAATATACTCACATAAAAATACTATATTTCAGTTTTGTCTCAGGCAGACTCCAGAAGAGATGACGAGGTACAGCGAGATGACTCCGGCTGAATTCACTTTTCCCAGTGTAAGAACCAGGCAGTGGGAAGACAAGATCGGCGGCATCAGGTAACAATGCAAGCCCGGTTAAACACCGGTCCAATATGAAATCTGCATAGAGACAGCTGCTGGAATCCTAGTAGTGAAGGGAATTAGATTCTTTGGCCTTTACCACATGACAGTAAATGACAGCGTAATAAATAAAGCAAAAATGATTTCTGACTTATACTTTTCACATCATATCCCGGAGGCACTTTGCTATTGTTACAAGTATATTAAATGTAGGTCTGATTACATCCTAAGGAGAGCTGACAAGAGGCATATTCTGGAACAGGGAGATGTTGGCTGATGTCTGGTGGTTAATATTTATGGGGTACACACTGACGCTTCAGAGAGATCAGGAACTAGGAGAGACCAGGAGTAGAATGTCATACTGTATGCTTAATTCAGATTAACTTTCTTTCGATTTCTTCAAGAGATCGTGGAGTGTTTGTGTAGTATTGAGGGTGCTTATTAGCTATTCTCGCTTATCCTCTAGAAGTAAAAGAATGCTCTCGTGGCCAGTGGAGAGGCCTAGGATGCGGATTCTATGACTGGGAGAAATTGCAAAACACAGAAAGGATTAAATTAAACGTGGGAATTTATGCTGTCGGAAAACATTTATACTGACTCCTTTCTGTTGTATAAATTTTAACAAAGGCTGAGATTTGTGCAACCATAAGCACATGAAAACCATTTCTATAACCTTGCAAACTCCCACATGCTGCTCCTTTACCATCACATTCTTTAAAACTTGGATCTATCTTTTCTTTGCAGAATGGTCTGCCAATTTTGACTGTTTATGGGCTGAATTCTCATGATCCCAATTGATTACAGAATTACACATTCTGCAAATTCACTCTGATCTTAATAATTCAATGCTAACTAGCTCTTAAGGGTAGAGGTTTTTTTTTTTTTTTTTTTTTTTTTTTGCTCCAGGGCAATATTAGTAAATGATGTTTGAAAACAGGAGAAAAGAAGGAAGGAGATACGAAACATGGAGGTCTGACCATTGCTTGAACTTGGCAAGATACTGTCAGCCAGGAATGGTACACACCATTGTGTGTAGGATAAGCTATATCCATTCATCTTTTGAGGAGTTTTTCATATTTAGAACACAAACTTTCTTTCATCAGTTAATATCACACATTTAGTATTTTTGATAATGTGCAAAGGATGCAGTTTTTAAATTATTATTTATTTTTTATTTTTTTATTTTTTTTACTTTAACCATTTCCAAGCATATAGTTTGGGGATGTCATGTGACATTCACCTTGTGGAACCATTACCACCATTCATTCATGGAATGTTTTCATCTTCCCAAACTGAAACTCTGCACCCATTAAACTGTAACTGTTTGCCCCCATACCCTTCAGCCAACCCCCTTCTACTCTGTCTCTATGATTTGACTACTTTAGGATTCTCAAATCAGGGAATCATACAGTATTTGTCCCTTTGTGTCTAGCTTGTTTCACTGAGCATAATGTCTTCAAGGTTCATCCATGTTGTAGCCTGTGTCAGAATGTCCTTTTTAGGGCTGCATCATATTCCATTGTATGTATGTTTTGTTTATCCACTCAACTGTTGAGAGGCACTTGGGTTGTGTCAAACTTTTGGCCACTATGAGTAATGATACTATGAACATAGGTGTATACATACCCGCTTTCATTTCTTTTGGGTGTATACTCAGAAGTGAAATTGCTGGATTATATGCTAATTCTACATTTGATTTTTTGAGGAAACACCACACCATTTTCCACACCAATTGTGCCATTTTACATTTCCACCAGCAATGCACAAATTTCCATTTTTTCTACATCCTCACCAACATTTGTTATTTTTTTTTTTTTTTAAGATTTTATTTATTTATCAGAGAGAGAGAGGGGGAGAGAGCGAGCACAGGCAGACAGAATGGCAGGCAGAGGCAGAGGGGGAAGCAGGCTCCCTGCTGAGCAAGGAGCCCGATGTGGGACTCGATCCCAGGACGCTGGGATCATGACCTGAGCCGAAGGCAGCTGCTTAACCAACTGAGCCACCCAGGTGTCCCCATTTGTTATTTTTAAAATTAAATTAAATTAAATTAAATTAAATTTATTTTCAGTGTTCCAGAATTCATTGTTTATGCACCATACCCAGTGCCCCATGCAATATATACCCTCCTTAATACCCAACTCCCCACTCCCTTTCCCCTCCAAAACCCTCAGTTGGTTTCTCAGAGTCCACAGTCTCTCATGGTTTGTCTCCCCCTCCTATTTCCCCCACTCACTTCTCCTCTCCATCTTGCAATTTCTTCTGTGTTATTCCTTATGCTCCACAAATAAGTGAAACCATATGATAATTGAGTCTCTCTGCTTGACTTATTTCACTCAGCATAATCTCCTCCGGTCCCGCCCATGTTGCTACAAAAGTTGGATATTCATCCTTTCTGATGGAGGCATAATACTCCATTGTTTATATGGAGCATATCTTCTTCATCCATTTGTCTGTTGAAGGGCATCTTGGTTCTTTCCAGTTTGGCGACTGTAGTCATTGTTGCTATGAACACTGGGGGTACAGATGGCCCTTCTTTTCACTACATCTGTATCTGTGGAATAAATACCCAGTAGTACAATTTCAGGATCACAGGGAAGCTCTATTTTTTAATTTCTTAAGGAATCTCTGCACTGTTTTCCAAAGTGGCTGCACCAACTTGCATTCCCACCAACAGTGTAAGAGGGTTCCCCTTTCTCCACATCCTCTCCAACACTTGTTCTTTACTGTCTTGTTGATTTGGGCCATTCTAACTGGTGTAAGGTGATATTTCAATGTGGTTTTGATTTGAATCTCCCCAAGGGCTAATGAACAGTTGTTATTTTAAGATTTTAAAAACAATACATAATAAACATTTAAATGAATATTAAGAGGTATCTCATTGCAATTTTGATTTGCATTTCTCTAGTGCTTGTGAAGTTGAACATTTTTTATGTGCTCATTGGCCATTTGTATATCTTCCTTGGAGAAATGTCCATTCAAGCCCTTTCCCATTTTTCAGTTGAGTTTTTTTTTATTATTATTATTGAGTTGTAGAAGATCTTTACATATTCTAGATATTAATCCCTTATTAGATATACAGTTTGTAAATATTTTCTCCTAATCCATAGGTTGCCTTTTCACTCTGTTGATTATGTCGTTTGATATACAAAAGTTTTAAAATTCTGATGAAGCTCAGTTTACCTACTTTTACCTTTGTTTCTGCACTTCCAGTGTCATATCCAAGAAATCATTGTGATATCCAACGTTATGAAGGCATTCATCTGTTTTCTTCTAAGCGTTTTATAGTTTTGGCTGTTAGTTTAGGCCTTTGGTTGATTTTGAGTTAATTTTTGTGTATGATATAAGAGTCCAACTTGATTCTTTTGCTGTGGATATCCAGTTTTCCCAGCATCATTTGTTGAAAAAAAAAGTCATTTTTCCATTGCAAGGTCTTGACTCCCTTGTCAAAAATCATTTGACCGTATATGTAAGGATTTATGAATGGGCTTTTTATTCCATTGGCCTATATATGTCTTATATTGGTACCACACACTGTTTTCGACTAGTGTAATTTTCTTTTTGAAAGTTTTATTTATCTATTTGAGAGAGAGAATCAGGGGCAAAGTGAGAGGGAGAGAAGCAGACTCTCTACTCACAGAGCTTGATATACGCCTGGATCTCATGAACCTGATATCACAACCTGAGCAAAATCAAGACTTAGACACTTAATTGACTGTACCACCCTGGTGCCTCTTGACTAGTATAATTTTGTAATAACATTTGAAATCAAGAAATGTGATACTTCCAACTTTGTTCTTCTTTTTCAATATTATTTGGTCCATTTGGAGGGGTCCCAAGAAATTCCATATGAAATTTAGAATGACATTTTCTATTTCTGCAAAACAAAAATCATTAGGATTTTGATGAAAATTGTATTGAATTTATAGATCACTTTGGGTAGTAGAGACATCTTCACAATATTTAGACTTTCAGTTCTTGAACACAAATTGTTTTTCTATTTATTTGTTTCTATTTCATTTCTTTTAGCAATGTTTTGTGGTATCCAGGGTATAAATCTTTGGCCTCCTAGGTTAAGTTCATTCTCTCTCTCTTTTTAAAAAAGATCTTATTTATTTATTTGACAGACAGAGATCACAAGTAGGCAGAGAGGCAGGCAGAGAGAGAGGGGAGAAGCAGGCTCCATGCTGAGCAGAGAGTCTGCTGTGGGGCTTGATTCCAGGACCCTGAGATCATGACCTGAGTCGAAGGCAGAGGCCTAACCCACTGAGCCACCCAGGCACCCGGGTTAAGTTTATTCTTAAATATTTTATTCTTTTCAGTGCTATTGTGAATGGAATTGTTTTCTTAATTTCCTTTTTGGATTCTTCACTGGTAGTGTATAAAGACAACTTTTTGTGCCTTGCAATTTTGCTGAATTCATTTATTTTAATATTTTATGGATTTTTTTGGGTGGGGTTTATGATTTTCTATGTATTAGAAAAAATGTTTTTACTTCTTTTCCAGTTTGGGTGCCTTTTATATCTTGTTCTTGCCTAATTGCTCTGGGTAGGACATTGAGTACTATGTTGAATAGATGTGACAAAAATGAGCATCTTTGTCTTGTTCCTGATATTAGAGGAAAAGCCTTCAGTGTTTCACCACTGAGTATGATATTAACTACAGATTTTTTTAATAGATGTCCTTTAGTGTGTTGACATAGTTTCCCTTTGTTCCTAGTTTGTTGAGTGTTTTTATCATGAAAGAGTGTTGAATTTTGTCAAATGTTTTTCCTGCAGGAAGTGATATGATCATGTGGATTTTTTCCTTCATTTTGCAAATGTTGCATGTTCCATTAATCGATTTTCATATGTTGAACCATCCTTGCATTGCAGGACCATATCCAGTTTGTTCATGATGTATAGTTCTTCTAATGTGCTCTTCAATTCTATTTGCTAGTATTCTGTTTGCTAGGATTTCTATATCAATATTCATTAGGGATATTAGCCTGTTTTCTTTTAGTGTCTTTGTCTGGATTTGGTATCAGAGTAATGTTGGCCTCAGAGAATGAGTTTTTTAAGTATATTTTTTCTCTTTGATTTTTTAAAAAAGATTTTGAGAAGGATTGGTGTTAATTCTTTAAGTGTTTGTTAGACTTCATTAGTGAAGCCATTCATTTCTGGGCTTTTCTTTGAGGATTGAGAGGCAACCTATTAATACAGAATCAGAAAAATGTAATTCTAGCAAGAGAGAAACCTATCCCCTGGTAGCCAACGGACATGTTGGCAGTAAGTTCTATTCTGCTCCTTCTTTCTGATTGTGCAGCTCTGGGCATAATGTGGGTCAGAGGAGAATAAAACATTATCAGATATCCTATTATTTTGAATATGGACTGAATATTTACTTAGTGGATATAACTTTAACTAGTTTTTCTCTTAAGTTATTTGAGTCTGTCTTCATTTTTGTTTTTCTTTTCCATGGGTGAGCAAGGGCCTGGAGTTTCCTTGTTTGCCATCTTGCTGGTGTCACTCTCTTCTTTCACAATTTAATGGCAGTGAATGATAAGGTCCAGTGACAAGGTCAGACTTGATACAGGTGTGCAGTCTCATCCTGTAATCTATCATGTCAGATCATCTTCTACATTGTCATTAAATGGGTTCAGCAGAAAACACTTTGATCACAAAGAGAGATTTGGGTGCATTCTAACATTTGGGAGAACAGTATTAATATAATGATATGGACCATTAACTCAGAGGTTTGTCAGTAAAACAAAGCACTTTTTTCCTAAATGCTGTATATTTTTAAAAATCAGCTTTCAAAATGTTCTTAGAAGGTGGCAGAAATATTGTGCTTTGCATTTGAAAAGGGAGGCACTGTCATGAAGAAGGATTTGTTAGAGGCTGTGGAATAAGACAGGATTAGATTTCACGCTGGTTGTGACTGTATCATTACACAATGACAGCCTTCCTATCAGCAGGACAAATGAATCAAAATAGATGAAAAAAATATCATATTTATATAAAAATCTCACACTTTTGTGATTCTGTATCAATGAGTCATCTCTAAATCTTGAGCAAAGTGATAGCCAAGTAATAATGCACTAGGACTGGGACCTGTGGGCTCCTAAGGCCTCTTGTCAGAGATAAAATATATAAGGTGGGGTAAAAGTGTAAGATGGTGTTGACCTTGCATATAAAGAC
Organism: Mustela nivalis; assembly: GCF_964662115.1. NCBI lineage: Eukaryota > Metazoa > Chordata > Mammalia > Carnivora > Mustelidae > Mustela > Mustela nivalis. The sequence goes on from NC_139024.1 coordinate 139,917,517, forward strand.
TGATTCTTTGCTTTGTTCTGAGTAGAGAGTTTACCTTTCATACTCAGGACAATACAACGGGGTGGAAAAAGTTTGTTCCAATTACACAATGGTAGGACTTGCATTTCTACTGTTTATAGTGTGAAATTAGCTCATGGGCTGAGTTTCTTGACCTTTGGTTGTCCTAAAGGAAAAGTATTATTTTCTGTTTACAACTTAAAAATTTCACATTTATTAGTATTTTTTTAACTGTTAAAGATTTTTTAAAAATTTAAGTAAAACAAAACTTAAAGAATCTATAGAGATGAATTTTCAGGAAACTGAATATTTCAATTGTGTTTGGAGTGTCATTTATGTGACCCCTCAGCAAATTAAAAGAGAAAAATTGAGTTAAAAACACTAATGTACACGAAGACAGGTGAAATTTTGACATTTCCACTATTGAATTAAAGAAATAACTGATTGCTTTGATTTCTCTTACACAAAGCCCCAAAGCTGTCAAATGCTATAAAGTAACATAATTAAATTAATTTGCTTTTTCCCTAGTTTTATTGAGAAATAATTGATATACATCACATTTATAAGTAGAAGTATAAGGGATACAGCACATTTGTTTGATTGCATATATTGTGAAGTGATTGCTGCAGTAAGTTCAGCTAACATCTATCTTCCCATACAGATAGAGAAAAAAAAAAAAAAGAAAGAAGAAAGAAGAAAGGAAAAGAAGAAATTTCTCCTTGTGATGAAAACTCTTAGAATTTACTCTCTTAACTTCCGAGTATATCATATAGCAGTGTTAGCTATCATCTTGTACATTACATTTCTGGTAATTATTTATCTATAACTGGAAGGTCATATCTTTTGACCAACTTCCCCTAATATCTCATCCCTCCACCATTTAAACCTTTATTCCATTTTGAGTTAACTTTTGAGGGTGACACAAGATATGGGTATAGTTTCATTTTTTTGCATGTGAATCATTATCCCAACTATTTATTGTAGAGACTGCCTTTATTCCATTGAATATTCCTGGATCCCTTGTCAAATATTTGTTGACTATATATGTATGGGTTTATTTCTGGGCTTCAGTTATGTTCCATTGATCTGTTCATCTTTATGCCAATACCATTTGTTCTAATGACTATAGTTTTATAGTGTAGCTTGAAATCAGGAACTGTGATGCTTCCTGCCTTGTTCTTCTTTCTCAGGACTTTTTTTTTTTTTTTTTTCCCTATTTAGGGTCTTTTGTGGTTCCATATAAGTTTTAGGAGTGTTTTTTTCTCTACTTTTGCAAAAAATGCTAATAGAACTGGATAGAAATTACACTGGATCTATAGATGGCTTTTGGAAGTGCTGACATTTGGTAGTGTTGATATTTTAACACTATTAATTCTTCTAATCCAGGAACACCAGATACCTTTCCATTTATTTGTATCTTCTACAGTTTCTTTCATCAATGTCTTGTAGTTTTTGGAATAGAGATCTTTCACCTTCCTAGTTACATTTATTACTAAATATTTTATGGTTTTTGATGCCATTATAAATGGGACTGATTTCTTCTTTTTCAGAAAATTTGTTGTAAATGTATAGAAATGCTGGGTTTTGTATGCCAATTTTGAATCCTGCTGCTTTACTCTACTTCCTGTATTGACTGATTGGATCCAACAGATTTTTTGATTGAGTCTTAATGATTTTTTATATATAAAAGCATGCCATCCCCAAATAGAGATGTTTACTTTTTTATTTCTGGTTCTGATATCTTTTATTTCTTCCTTTCCTGATTGTTCTAGCCAGGATTTCTAATACTATGTTGAATAGGAGTAGTGAGAGTGGACATTCTTGTCTTATTCTTGATCTTAGAAAAAATGCTTTTGACCTTTCACCACTGAGTATGATGTAACTATGGGCATGTCATAAATGGCCTTTATTATGTTGAGATATATTCCTTCTATTTCTGATTTAAAATATTTTTTATCATGAATGGATAGTGAATTTTGTCAAGTGCTTAATCTGCCTCTATTGAGATGATCATATGATTCTTTTATTCTATTAATTTGATGTAGCACATTGATTGATTTGTGTATATTGAATCACTCTTGCACGCCAGGGATAAATTCCACTTGATCATGGTGACTGATCATTTTATCATGCTTCTGAGTACAGTTTGCTAGTATTTTATTGGGAAAATTTGCATCTATATCATTGCAAAGATTAGCCTGCAGTAGTTTTTGCTTTGTTTTGTTTTTCTAGTAGTGTTTTTCTTTGATTTTGGTATCAGGGTAATGCTGGCCTTATCGAATGGGTTTGGGGTTGATTTTTCCTCTTCAGGTTTTGGAGAGCTTGAGGATTAGCATTAATTCTTTAAATGTTTTATAAATTCATCAGTAAACACTTCTGGTTCTGGGCCTTTTTACTTTGGGAGATTTTTGGTTCATGATCCAATCTCCTTACCAATAACTGGTGTATGCATTTTTAAAATTTCTTCCTGATTTAGTCTTGGTAAGGTGTATGTTTCCAATTTCTTTTCCATTTCTTCTAGGTTGTCTAGTTTATTGACATATAGTTGTTCATAGTAGCCTTCTATAATCATTTGGATATTGGTGGTATCAGTTGTAAGGTCTCATTCTTCCCTTAAAATTTTGTTGATTCGGTCTTTTTCCTGTTTTCTGTATTTAGTCCAGCTAAGGGTTTGCCAGTTTTGTTTGTCTTTTCTAAGAAACGACTCTTGGTTTGGCTAAGCTTTTCTATTGTTTTCTTTTCTCTACTTCACTTATTTCTGTTCTAATCTTTATTATTTTCTTTCTTCTGATTATTTTGGGCTCAATTTCCTCTTTTCTCAGTTCCTTAAAGCATAGAGTTAGGTTGTTTATTTGGGACCTTCCTTGTTTCTTCATGTAGGTGTTTAGTGCTATGAACTTTCAACTTGGAGCTACTTCTTTTGTATCCTACAAACCCTGGATTTTGGTAGTGTTAAGAAACTTCTAAATTTCCCCTTTAATTTCTTCTTTGATCCATTGGTTGTTTAGGAGAGTGTTGTATAATTTTCCTGTGTTCATGAATTATTCAGTTTTCCTCTTGTTATTGATACGTAGTTTCATGCCATGTCGTCAGAAAACATACTTGGTATGATTTCAGTCTTTTTGAGTTAGCTAAGACTTGTTTTGTGGCCTAAACATATGGTTTATCAGAGAAAATGTACCATGTGTACTTGAGAAGAATGTGTATTCTGCTTTTGTTAGATAAATGCCCTGTATATGTCTGTTAGGTTCGTTTGATCTATAGTGTTGTTCAGTTCCACTGTTTCCTTATTGATTCTCCATTTGGATTACCTATCTATCGTTGAGTGGAGTATTAAAGTCCCCAAATATTATTGTATTACTATTTATTTCTCCTTTTGGCTTTGTTAGATTTTGCTTTATACATCTAGAAGATCTGTTGCTGGGTGCATAAATATTATCAATTTTGAAATCTTCTTGATGTATTGACTTTTTTATCATTACATAGTGACTTTGCTTCTTTTTACCATTTTTAGTTTTAAAGTTTATTTTGTTTGATATAACTAGGGTAGCTACCTACTCCTGCTTTTTTTGGTTACCCTTTGCTTGGAGTGTCTTTTTCTATCCCTTCACTGTTAGTTTTTATGTGTCTTCAAGGCTAAGGTGAATCTTTTGTAGGCAACCAAATCTTTTGTATGCATATTGTTGGATTTTGGTTTTTCTTTTTGTTTTGTTTTTTAATCCATTCAGCCATTTTATGTCTTTTGATTGAATAGTTAAATCTGTTTACTTTTAAAGTAATTATTGACAGGTAAGAATTTACGATTGCCATTTTGTTAATTGTTTTGTTTGTTTTGTAGATTCTTGTTCCTTATTTCTTATCCTGTTGTGTTTTTCATGTTTTGATGTCTTTTGGTATCAGTATGTTTTGACATCTTGCAGGAGTTTTCTCCAGCCTTTCTGGTCAACTGTGGCAGAAGGCACTCTCTGCAGAGGGACTGTGACATAGCTCCTTGCCTGGGCATAGGCAAACTAGGGTCTAGGGCCAACAAACTCCAGATCAGGCAGATCTGCACCCCACTGTGTTCCCTGGCCAGAGTGCCTTCTTGACTTGGTTCTGCAGATGAACAAAACTGCTGGTTGGGATTACTACTTGGGCACTGCAGGTATGAACTTGCTCTGCTAAGATCCCTGTGCTGGTTGTTGCAAGCCTCTCCTCCGTTCTCCATCAAACTCAGATTCCCAGTGGTTGAGCCACACAGATTCCCCTGCAGTCCCTATGGTGTGAGATCAGAGCGGAGGGAAGCTCCCACAAAGTGACCCACAATTCTGGGGGTCTAGTTGTCTCCCCTAGGTTGTCTTTTCCTACCAGAAGAACTGGAGGCTCAGGAGAGACCTCCCTGTGTGGTGCTGTACTGGCCTGGGGGAGGAGCAATGTGGCCCACTGCTTCTCTTACTCTTCTGATGCAGTCTGTCTTGGTCTTTATGGTGCAAGGGTGCTTTGCTTTGTTCTAGAATTTTCTCACTGGTATCTTGTTACTGAATAGTTGGTAGTTGTTTTTCTCGTGAGAAGGGGTGAAGTCAGAAACAATCTATGTTGCCATCTTGGTGACATCATTCCCCATTTGCTTTTTACAAGAAATGGGAAGCCATAAAAATGAACTATTTAAGGCAGGCATTGGGAATCTTCTTAAGCTTGCTTGTAAACATATGTAGTTTCCTTTATGTGCACATACAGTGTAAAACGAAAGACAGAATCTTCAATTTAGTGCAGATAGTTCATTTAAATTTCTTATTTATGAATCATGGAACACTACATCAAAAACTAATGATGTATGGTATGGTGACTAACATAACATAATAAAAAATAAATTTCTTATTTGTTAATTGAACTTAGATACCTATGTTTCATATAATTTTTCTTTGAATGAACATAATTTGTTATTGATTCACTCATTCAACAAATATTTTTTGAGCAATTAAGCTATGTCAGGTCTGTAAGGAAAAAGATGCAGAAGACGACTGTGCCCTTAGGGAGAGTACTTTTTTGGAGGGGATTAAACTTAGAGCAATAACTATAAATGCAATGAAAGGGTTGCAAAAAGGCCAAAGACAATGGTCCAGGAAACTCAGAGAGGCAGTTATCTCTTCTGGGCAAAAATAAGGGTTTGTGGGAGAGATAGTGCTTAACTTGAGGGTTTTTTTTTTTTTTTTTAAGTCTTTTTTGTTTATGAGATTGAGAGAGTGTATTTGTGTGTGGTGGGGGGAAGGAGCAGAGGGAGAGGGACAAGCAGACTCTGTGCTGGGTGCTGAGTCATCAGAAGTGGGGATTGATCTCAGGACCCTGAGATCAGGACCTGGACCAAAACCAAGTCAGACACTAAACTGACTGAGCCACCCAGGTGTCCCTAACTTGAGTTTTGAAGAATAGGCAAGATTTAAATACTGAGGGCTTGGGACCACAGCACTCCAGGCAGAATGCTGTGTGTAGGCAAAGCCAAAGAGAGGGAATACAGGCATTAAAGGGGAACCTCCATTTTGAATGGAATATGGGATGGAAGGATGGGATATGTGGAACAAAGCTGGAAAATAGTTTATTTTCCAGTAATTATTAAAATTAGTGCTTACTTTGTACTAGGTACTGATATATCATTTTGAGGATGTCATAATTTTTAGTCTCTAGACCAACTGTCCCCTGATAAATGTTATTTTTCCTTTTGTAAAGTATTATTGTTCCTTTTCTACAGATGGGGAATCTGAGGCATAGAGAAATTAAGGAATTTGCTAGAGGTCACCTCTCCCTAAGTGGCAGGACTAGCATGTAAGCCCAGTTCTGATGGACTCCTAAGCATACATTTGTCCTATGTGTCCATGCTGTCTTGAACGAAATTCTAATGAAACAGCAGGTGGGGAGTTTCTGGGGATGTTTTGAGAAGAAGAGAGGCAGCATTAGAGCTCTTTGCTTAGAAAGCTTGTGGGGGGTGTGTAGGCTGGGCTGGAGAAAGTACAGTTTATTAGTTTTATACTCAATGAAGAAATATGCTACTTTGTGTCTAAAGAAAAGTTAATAATATACCTTTCCCTAGATTCTACTGGTTAAGTGAACCCAGGGAAGCTAAGAATAGGGTTGCATCTAAAACATGTAAAGCTTAATTAGGTGTCTCAATTACCATGCTAAGCGCATTATAGACATTGGTTCAATGAGTAATTATAACCACCTGAAGTCTGGTGTTATCTTATTAAATTCGCAGAAAGGAAAACTGAGGCTTAAAGATGTTATTAATTCATCTGTTCAAGGTCAGAATTAAACAGGGAGACGATCTTCAAATCCAGGACTCTCTATTTCTACAATGTTGTACTGTTCTATCTCTTGCTATTTGCCTAAAAACTGAAAGAATATTAATTAAAAAAAATGTCTCCACTCAATTCTGCCATCTGGGGAGGTAGGCTTCTCTTGAACATCCTGACTGCACCAACTCTGGCAGTTCCTTGACTGTTCCCAGGCATCTCTGCTCTTTGTCTCAGTCCACTCCTAAGGTTTTCTCATTTCATTTCTTACAACCATCCCAACATGCGCAAATCACCTTTACAGACAGAGACATGAGTATGGAGAAAGCAATTCATGAATACCAACATGTTCTTGATGAAGGGTGGTTTGTCTTTGCCAGGCCCAAGAGTCTCTTGTGAATTCTATTTGATGTGGTTTTCTGGGCAATGGTGGGGTTATGGTTGGTGAGAGGTTTGAACTTCAACTGGCATATTATTAAAGGAGGCCTATGGCAGTTTGAAAATGTTGTGGGTCTTGATTTTTTTTTTTTTTTCGATATAAGGTAAAAAGTCATGCTGGTCAGAAATGCAATGGGCTAGTTGATGGTTTTTGCCATAATTCATTTTATGTCTTCATCTATTTCCCACCGCCATCACACACCACTGGGCAATGACCCCTACCATCTAGTTTTCACTATGTTCTCAGAATAGATAATTCAATTAGGGTAGATATATTTATTGAATGACTACTATGTGTGAAGCATTATTTTTTTTTTTAAAACTAGTGCAATGAGTCGCTACATGAAAATGGGGAAGATGATGATTACTAAGTGAATGAATGAGATCTGGACTGTGTTGCATCTTTTTTCACATAGGTGCTGGTCTTGAAATGATGCACATTGAAGTCCTCATGTAAAGCTGGAGAAGAGCCAAAGAAAGCCAGGAACTTAAAACTATGACAGGTACTTGGTAATTCATAGCACTAATTACTGCTCATGCAAATAGGAAAATGGGTTAGTTATAAACACTTATGATTCCATTTTATCATGTTCTAATTAAAGTATATGATATACAGCTTAGATATCTTACAATTGCAAAGGCCTATGGGTAAGACCAGCAATGGGTCAACATGCCCTATGGTGACTGATATGGGGACATTTCTAGAAACAACATTTCTTTTGGCCAATCTTGGAAAAAATATAGGAAGAATTGAAAATTTTATTGTTATTGAATGAGCCATCTTTCCTCATTCTTGCCAAGTTCCCCTTTTTGGCTGGCTCTAGTAACTAGGGAGAAGTTTAAAATAGTGATTTTTCTAATCCATTATTTCTGTTTGAATAAGCATAGCTATTATTATAAATTTATATTAGGAAAATTTAAAAAATGCCTACTGAAAGTTAAGCTCAATAAAATTTCTTTTTCAGAAAGGAATAGGCTGAAGATTGTCTTTAGGACTGTATTAGTCTCCTGTGGCTGCTGTAACAAACCGCCACTAACTGGGGAACTTAGAACAATGGAAATCTATTCTATCGCAGTTCTAGAGGCCAGGAGTCTGGAACAATGTGCAGGCAAGGCTGTGTTCCTTCCTGAGGCTCTAAGAAAGGTCTATTCCTTCCTCTGCCAGTGGCTCCTGGTGTCTTTGGACTTGTGGACTCATCCTGCAATCTCTGCCTGCACAGCCACATTGCTTCCTCTTCATTCTGTCTCAAATTTCCCTTATCCTTTCTCTCATAAGGACATTGGCCATTAGATTTGGGGGCCCACTTGCACAATCTAGAATGATCTCCTCATCTTGAGGTCCTTGCCTTAATTACATTTGCAAAGACCATTTTCTCAAATAATATTTACAGGTTCTAGGGGTGAGGATGTGGACATATCTTTTTGGAAGTCTCTAGTTAACCTACTACAGTAGCTTCCTTACTTCTTTTTTTTTTTATCTTTTAAAAAATCTTATTTATTTATTTGAGAGAGAGACACAGAGATAGTGAGAGAGCATGAACGGAGAGGAGAGGGAAAAGCAGGCTCTCTGCTGAGCAGGGAGCCTGATGTGAGGATCAATTCCAGGTCCCTGGGATCATGAGCTGAGCTGAAGGCAGACGCTTAACAGACCGAACCACCTACACACCCCCTATAGTAGCCTTCAAACTGCTTTTGAACCACAGGAAGAAATACATCTTACAACATAACCCAACTTCCTTGTATACAGGAAAATAAAATTTTTATTTACTTATTTTATTTTGAAGATTTATTTATTTATTTATTTTTAGAGAGAGAGACAGAGAGAGACAGAGTATGTGTGTCCACATGAGTAGGGGGTGGAGAGGGACAGAGGGAGAGAATCTCCAGTGGACTCGTTGAGTGTGGAGCTTGATGTGGGGCTCCATCCCAGGACCCTGAGACCATGACCTGAGCCAAAACTAGGAGTTGGCTGCTCAGCTGATGGAGTCACCCAGGCACCTCATGGAATTGAAAAAGTTTTACAGGATCAGTATTTCCTCTTAGCATGTGAGGTGTACTGTGTTCCATTCCATTCTATACCATTGCATGCTACACCAGTGAAATCCTGTGTGCTGATCTACTAAACCAGTCACATGACCTGTTAATGGTGTTGCCACCAACAATTCTAAATTCCAGATGATCCTGGACTATATCAGGATGTCTACACTCTCTTGGTTGGAGAACACTAGTTTGTCTTGGATTCCTCAGATCTGGCTGAACTGAATTGGCTTTGAAGGAATGGCAGGGAGGTTAGGGGTGTGACCAGGATACTACACTATTTAATAACTCCTTAGTTATATTAAACGCAATGGGTGAATATTTACCTACATCTTTCCATGAATCAAGCATTGTGTTAGATATGAAAACCACAAAAATGAACGAGGCAAACCCACCCCAGGTATGGCCTAAATTCTCTTCCATTTTGTACTATACAGATTATTTTAAATATACATTCTTCATCACCAATTTCTCTGCCAAGGCAAAGAACTATTTATAAATGGACTGTGAAATCCACTTAGTAACTTTTCACATGCTTTCTTAAATACTCAAATGGTGGTGTCCCACTGAAGCACCTAAATCCATGTTTTCTGGTGTTTTGAAAGGATTTATAGGCAATTGGAGGCTAGCTCTTTCGGAGAAGAGGCTAATCCGCATTTCTCATAATTGTGTGGACATTTTAAGCACTTTGCAAGAGAGATTACAAATGCATGAGCAGTGACCAAAAAAAAAAAAAAAAAAAAAAAAAAAAAGGCCTGCTTCCATTTCAAGCAGGTGACGTAAGAGAACTAAAATTCATGATTAAGAAAAATGAAATTGTATAAATTATAGCAGAAATGCCTGTCATCACCCGTATTAGCTGCTGAAATGCCTCCAGGGGGTTAGATTAGAAAAAGAAAATTACTTATCTGTAATTCTTATTCTCTTTAGGTAGCAATTATAATAGATATACACTCTTGGGTGTAAGTCATTGGTGTGAGAACCAGGAGTAGACGAGAAGCCGGCTAAAGAATTAGAACCCTCAAGGAAGATGCACCCTGGGACGTCAAGGGCATAATGTATATGGAATGTCATTGCCCTCAAATATCGTTCCTATCTGACCATCAAAAGGAACCGGCGAATTTAGTCCCTCGGAAGAAAAGAAGGAATGAGTGGATCTATTATTATTATTATCATATATTAAATGTATAAAGGTGTAGCCCGAGGCAAAATTTGTGAATTGGGTCTACTCATTTTCTCTCTGCGCCTCCACCTACTTCAAGAATCCAATACCCACCTTCTTGCCATTTCTCTCACTCTGCTCTTAGGAAATACCTCATTAAATTTATTTACACCGAAGCCAAGACTTCCACAGCCTTGGAGAGGGAATAAGGGGCCACGGGGCTGATGCTGGCTTCATTACCAGTTTGTCCTGGGGTAGAAGTGAGGTGAATCGCGTCTCCTCTTTGGGCTCCAGGGTCCTCATTTGTACGATGGAAGGGTTGAACGAGGCGAGGGATATTTCTAGAACACTTCCAGCTCCAAGATTCTAGGTGGGGAAGACAGGCTAAACATTAGGCTAATTTTGGGCCAAAATGTTAGGCTAACAAAGTTACCCTCGAATATGGCATTTAAGCCTGAGCGGAACAGACAAAGCCTCATGTCGAACCAATGAAGCCTAACTTGAAGCCTCTGGTGGGATACAGGGAAGTTTGGGGAGTTTGTGCTTGCTTGACTAGAACTGCTGAGGTCCTCTCACGTGAGTGGCTGCCACACAAAACCCAAGACTGGCCCTATGTGTATCTTCAGGTAACTTGAGCTGGGCCATGATTCACATATGAACTCCTGGTTAGGCAAGGGCTTTTTGGAAGCTGCCCTTTTTCAGAGCAATGTTAGCACTGAGAAGCAATCACTCATGAAGGGTTACTCCAGTGTCAGAAAGAGCTGGGGCCATTTCCAGAAATGCCTGCTTCATGATTAAGGAGCCCCGGGTCTAGCTGTGCCTGCCTCGTTGTACCTAGAGACAGAAGAAGGCATTTCTTTCCCTTCTCTTTTCCTTACACCAATCTCTGCTTCCCTTTTCCTTGGGGAAAAGCAGGGACTGGTGTAAGGAATGGCCTGGAAGCCATTCCAGGCCAGACTGAAGGAAGTAGTGCTAGGAACCTAAGGTCCAAATCAGAAACCCAGACCCATTCCTCATTTCAAATAACCTGGGGATGGCTTCATAGCAACCCTGACCCCATGTTCCTTTTGTATCTGGGAAGACAAGAATGAAGCAGCAGGTCTTCAATCCATTTGGTCCCTTTACTATGGGAAGTAGTGCAGCAGGAGGTTGTTCCCAAGAAAAAAGAAAAGTCAGGTAACTCAGTCTAATTTCTTCATAAACCTGGAAATGACAGACCTTTTGGCAAACAACTGAGTGGTATTTGCTAGCAGGAGAGTTCGTGTCCACGGAACATTCTTAGCAGGATATTATACCCAGTTGCATAGATTTACCTGTCATAAACTGACATGGGATGTATGCATATATGGAGTATGGCTCCCTGGGAAATACCACAGGAACTATCTGAGTAAGAATGGATGTGTTGTGGGGCACCTGGGTGGCTCAGTCGGTTAAGCATCTGTCTTCAGCTCAGGTCATGATCTCTGGGGTCCTGGGGTCGAGCTCCACATTGAGCACCCTGCTCAGTAGAGAGCTTGCTTCTCCTTCTCCCTCGGTTGCTCCCCTTGCTTATGCTCTCTCGCTCTATCTGTCAAATAAATAGATAAATAGAATCTTTAAAAAATGGATGTGTTGTATAGGACATGGAACACTTCTGTCAGTGAGGTGAGCTATACACATTGCTTGGAGATACCATGTGTTAATCGAAGCCAGAGAGCATCTGATGGGGTGAGAAGATCCTGGAGAGTTACCATGATGGGCTCAGAGCTTCCTCTGCCTTGTGGGTGCCTCTCGAGGACTTGAATCCTTGAAATGACTGGAAAAGCTTGGGATTGAGTAGAATTTCTGACTCAGACTGGCTTGACGATCTCATCCTTTGCATTATCTCGGTGTGGGTGTTTCTTCTTCGGTGTTAGCTATTTTTCTTAATTTATTTTCAAGTTGCATTTGATAAATTGTTTCACCCGTCCATTCATTCATCCACTCTCAAATTATACACCTACTGCACGCCGGGCCCTTTTCTTAATGGGAGGCATACACGGCGAATGAAACAGACAAAAATGCCTACCTTTGTGGGCCTTATCTTCCAGTGGGGCAACAAGCAAAAAATATTAGTAGAACAGTAAAAAATCCTATGGTAGAAGGTTATATATACTATAGGAAAGAAAGAAAAGCCAGACAAATGAGATGGGGAGTGCAGTGGTGAGAGGTAAGAATTGCAAACAAAGTGGCTAGGGTACGCTTCCATGGGACGGTGACTCTCGGTCCGATGCCCGAGGGAGGTGAGCAGGGACCCAGTGAATACTGGGGAGGAGATTGGTGGTCCGAGGGAGAGGCTGGAGAAGGTGGAAGCCTGTGCGGCCAGTATGAAGCGAAGCCTGGATGTGTCCTCTGTGTCTGGAGAGCGGCAGAGGAGTGAGCTAATGCAGCCTCACGGATCAGTTACAGCTTTAGAAAGACCTGGAATGTCTGCACGGCTCAGTCAGTTAAGCATCAGACTTTGGCTCAGAACACGATCCCAAGGGTCCTGGGATCGAGTCCTGCGTTGGGCTCCCTGCTCAGAGAGGAGCCTGCTTCTTCCTCTGCCTCCTGCTCCCCTTGCTTGTGCTCTCTCTCTGACGAATACATAAATAAAATCTTAAAAAAGGAAAGAAAGAAAGAAACAAAGACAGGCAGACTGAGGGGGACCCTGGGGAGCTCTGGGAGCAGAGGAGTGGCATGACCCAACTCACATTTGTGACTAGAGTTCATTTTTAACAAGAATTCACCTGAAAAAGCTCAGGGGGAAGAAAGCTGGTTTTCGAGGGACTCGGTACAGGCCCAGAGTCGTCTGCCCAGAGCCCTACCCCCCTCAGGGGCAGTTTTATATAAAACCTCTTTTGAAAATGGGGTACAAAAAGTCTTCATGCAAGAAATATAAATTTGTTGGGGTGTCTGGGTGGCTCAGTGGGTTAAAGCCTCTGCCTTCGGCTGAGGTCATGATCTCAGGGTCCTGGGATTGGGCCTGCATCAGCTCTCTGCTCTGCAGGGAGGCTGCCCCCTGCCCCGACCTACTTGTAATCTCTGTCTGTCAAATAATTAAATAAAATCTTAATAAAAAAAAGAAATATAAAGTTGTCTTGAGCATCATTTTGAAAACCTTTAGGAAATACAGCACATTTATACAAGAAAGTTCACAAGTCATAGATGTATGCCTTAGTGAATTATAATAAAGAAAATAATCTCATAACCACTCCTTAGGTCAAGAATTTGAACAAGGGCAGAGACTCTTCTATGTCCCTTTCCAATTCCAACTCACCCCCATTCCCTAAAGGTGATTCTTCTCCAACCATTCATGGTGATCACTTCCTAACTTACTTTATCCATTCCTCACCTGTGTATGTGTGCATGTGTGTAAAGTGTATTTTTGGTTATTTTGTTTGTTGTCTGGCCTCTTTTCCTCCATGTTGTGTTTGTGCAGCCTCTCCAAGTTGTTGTTCGTAGCTGTGGTTTGTTTGTATCGTTATATATCCCACAGAATAAATATCCCCAATTTTTTGTTCATTTAATCATTGATAAATATTTGGCTTATTCCTTGCTCTGAATGTCCCCGAGGGTGTCCCTGTGTCCACTGACAGTCATGTCTGTAGGGAATTTATCTAAGACTAGAATTGCAGGGTTACAGGATATCTGTTCATTTTTAATAGACAGTGTCAAACTATCTTTTGGAATGATTGTTTTAATTGCCTCTCTTTCCAGCAGAGATGGGAATTATTACTGGTGCATCTTCTTGTCTACACTTGGTCAGTTTGCTTTTTTGAATTTTAGCTGTTCCTGTGGGTATAGAGTGGCATAGAAAGTGGTTTTAACTTGCATTTTCCTTGTTATAAATGAGTTGGATATATTTTCATGTTTATAGACCATTTATTTGCATGGCCTTTGATGAAGTTTTCTTATTGAGTGGTCTATTTTTTTTAAATTGACTTATAGAAGCTTCTTTTCTTTTGAAATATATTTGAGATAGGAGCAGGGTATAATTGCAAATATCTTGTCTCACTCTTTTCATTCTCTTACTGATGTCTTTTGAGGATCAGATGTTCTTAATTTTAATGTGGTCATATTTATCAATCTATTTATTTATGATTTGTGCTTTTTAATCCTTTAAAAAACTTTCCCAACTTCCAGTATTATTGCAGATACAAAGTCAATGTACAGAAATCAGTGGCTTTCTTATACACTAACAATGAAAACACAGAAAGGGAAATTAGAGAACTGATTCCATTTACTATAGCACCAAGAACCATAAGATAACTGGGAATAAACCTAACCAAAGAGATTAAGGATCTGTACCCAAGGAACTACAGAATGATCATGAAAGAAACTGAAGAAGCCACAAAAAGATGGAAGACCATCCCATGCTCTTGGATCGGAAGAGTAAACATTGTTAAAATGTCTATACTGCCTAGAGCAGTCTATACTTTTAATGCCATTCTGATCAAAATTCCACTGGTATTTTTCAAAGAGCTGGAGCAAACAATACTAAAATTTGTATGGAATCAGAAGAGACCCAGAATTGCTAACAAAATATTGAAAAAGAAACACAAAGCTGGAGGCATCACGTTGCCTGATTTCAAGCTTTTCTACAAAGCTGTGATCACCAAGACAGCATAGTCCTGGCATAAAAACAGACACATAGACCAGTGGAACAGAGTAGAGAGCCCAGATATGGACCCTCAACTCTATGGTCAAAGACAAAGACAAAGCAGGAAAAAATACACAGTGGAAAAAATTCTCTTCAATAAATGGTGCTGGGAAAACTGGGCAGCTATATGTAGAAGAATGAAACTCGACCATTCTCTTACACCGTACACAAAGATAAACTCAAGATAGACCTCAATGTGGGACAGGAATCCATCAGAATCCTAGAGGAGAACACAGGCAGTAACCTCTTCGATATCAGCCACAGCAACTTCTTTCAAGATATGTCTCCAAAGGCAAAGGAAACAAAAGCAAAAATGAATTTTGGAGACTTCATTAAGATCAAAAGCTTCTGCACAGCAAAGGAAACAGCCAACTTCCAGTATTATCTTATAAAATCTTTCCATTTTTGTCTTTCACATTTAATCTATAATACTTTTAGGTTAAATTTGGGGCTTTTGTGTGTGATATGAGACAGAGATATTTTTTTCCTTCCCTCCCTTTCTCCCTCTCCCTCTCTCTCTTTCTCCTGTCTCTTCCTCCCTGTTTCTCAGTGTCATTCTATCATGGGGCAAGTGTCCACAATACATGGATGGGGGCCTCCCATTTCAAATGCTATTCTAAATTTGTTTCTTCCTTGGGAAGAAAAGTCTTTACCTGGAAAGATTTTTGATAAAAGTAAATCAGAGCATGAACGCCATGAGTGCAGGAACGCTGTCTTGTCCATTTCTGTTTCTCCAGGGACCCCCATGGTGCTTCGTCCATGTTTATTTACTGAAGAGTTCATAGCTCAGACTTTCATGATAAGACAGAGTTAGATGAAAAGCTCAAAGGTTTTTCCCAACTAAAGAAGGCTTGGATAAAGCAAGTATCAGTGCTCTATTCCTCTTACAGTTTCTTTAGCTAAAAAAGAAAGGTCAGACAGTGGTTCTCAACTTTGCCTGAGGTTTGGGATTGCATGGGAGGTTTTTATAAATACAGAAGCCTGGGTACCAACCCCCAGGGATTTTATTTAATTGTCCTGGGATGTGGATCAAGAGTTTTCAAATTTCTTCAGGTGATTCTAATGGGCAGCCAAGGCTGAGAATCACTAGGAAAAGAAGTAGTGGGAACACACTCCTACTATCACAATCGTCAGGTAAAATACAGGACTCCTAGTTAAATGTGAATTTCAGATGGTCAACAAACTTTTTTTTTTTTTTTAAGTATCAGTCTGTCCCAAATAATGTTTGAAGCATACCTATGCTCAATCATTACATGTTTATCTGAAATTCAAATTTAACTGAATGTCTTGTGTTTTTTATTTGCTAAACCTGGCTACTCTAATTACTATGAAATTATTCCTCACATGCTAACCTTGTTAGAATCAATGTGTTCAAACAATGTTTGAACGGTCCTGTGTGATGCTTCCCTTGCCGTGCTGATCTGCCTTTGTCCCTCCAGGTGATTCTACAATTCCGTCTTCCCACAAAACAACCTTCTCAAAACCAGAATGCCTGGTGCCACTACCAAAAAACCCCCTCAGCTTCCTAGGATGTCAAGCATAAGCAGGCAAATTTAGGAACAAGCCACTGAAACGTCCGTTGTCGAGCTGCACGGGGAAGCAAGAGGTTGAGAGGTCCATTTCACGTTGTCAACTCTTTATGCAAGGTGGGATTAAAACCAAAAGGGAGGAGCATAAGCACCTTGGTTTTCATTTTTCCCAGCCAGACTAAGTGAAATGACCTAAGTAATTGGATGATTCATAGTGAGAACTGTGTAAAGGATGACTGGTGGGTGAAAACAGAAGACAGAAAGCATCTCTCCCTTATCTCCCATGTGGGAGAAGGGCACCAGCACTGCATTTTTTCATCCTCAGATGGGCAGATGTTGCTCTTGAGTCCCCTGGAAGGTTCTAGAAAGGCAGGACCTCTTGTTTGCTTGTTTATGCTGTCCTCGTTCTGGTGTTAATGAGATTTAGGCTACGTACATCAGTAATCTTGTTTCTAGGTTGTCACTCACATTATAGAGAGATCATTTCATTTGCGAGTTTTTTGGGCATTCCTGATAGCACTGAAATGCCCATTTACTCTCCACTTTGAGGTTTTGATGCCTTGGAGCCAGAGGAAGGTCCATTTCTCAAGAAGTTGAATAATTTTAGTTGACGCGAGTTCATTAGACTAATGGTGCTTTCTTAAAGCATTGCATTTGATTCTAACAATGACCCTGCAAGTTGGTAGAGAAGGCATTATTTTCCTTCCTTTACAGATAAGGAAACAGGGTCTGCTTCCTTAGACAACCGTGTAAACCTCTTTTCAGTTTGAAGGATCCCAGCACTTGGAGATCTTGTTGAAAACATACGGATTCCTGAATCCTTCTCCCGTCTTCTAAAGCAGTGAGGCGGGGCAGCACCCGGGAGTCTGGTTTAAAGACCACCCTTAGAGAATTGGGAGAGACTAGTGTATTTGAACATCGTCACTGGAATTCTTGATTAAAGTTCTGGAAATCCAGCTGTTTTGGGGAGGAGTACAAATAACTGTAAGTGAAAATATTTACTATCTATTTCGTAAAAGTTGTTGATATTAGTTTACTTTAAAAAATTATATTGGCAGGGGTGCCAGGGTTGCTCAGTCAGTTGAGCGTCCGACTCTCGATTTTGGCTCAGGTCATGCTCTCATTATTGTGAGATTGAGCCCTGAGTTGGGCTGAGTGCGGAGGTTGTTTAAGAGTCTCTCTCCTTGGAAGTGGTGATGCAACATGGGGGCTTAAGTGGGTAGGAGAAGAATCAATGAAACAAGATGGGATTGGGAGGGAGACAAACCGTAAGTGACTCTGAATCTCACAAAACAAACTGAGGGTTGCTGGGGGGAGGGGGTTTGGGAGAAGGGGGTGGGGTTATGGACATTGGGGAGGGTATGTGCTTTGGTGAGTGCTGGGAAGTGTGTAAACCTGGTGATTCACAGACCTGTACCCCTGGGGATAAAAAATATATGTTTATAAAAAATAAAAAAATTAATAAAAGAAAGTGAAACATCAAAAAAAAAAAGAGTCTCTCTCCTCCTTTCCCTCTGCCCCTCCCCCTCCTCCCTCTTTAAAAGAAAAGAAAAGAAAAAATTATATTGGTAGTCCTTAATAAGTTCCACAGAAGTGGAAAGGTAGAGATATAAAAGTCGATTACTGACTTGTTCGTTCTGCTATCACTTTGGGGACTGACTGAGAAAGAGGTTCCCTCTTTTAGATTTTGTTTCATTCAATCCATTTTTACAATGAACATTTCCTGGATATCTATAATATGCCAGACACAGTATGAAAAGGCAGAGGTAAAAAGCTGAATGAAGTGTACTCCTTCAAGAGGTCTCTGATCTACTGGGCAGGCAGACATGCAAATGTACAGATTATTTTTAAAAATGTGACCTATGATATAATTGGGGTGTGGATTACATGGTTCGGGAACACAGATGGGTGGGGAGTCTGCTCTGTCGGGATCGAGACACACTGCAAATTTGATGCAGGGTCTTGCCGAAGGTTTTCTGAATGTTCATGGCTCTCCCGCCTTCGTTCTGTGTTGTGCGGACACCTGCAGGCTCACCCCGCCCTTTTTGTGCAGGGTCTTCTCGAAAGACAAGGACTGTTCGGAACTGAAGTCAAATGACCTGATCCTCCCCTTCGTCCTGAGCTTTCCACATCCATTGCTTCCTGGGGAAAACCTGAAAATGAAGTTCAACTTAACGTGAGCCAGCTGGGCTCTGCGCACGGCTGCCCCCACTTCCTAGCCTGGGCAGTAAGGCAGTCCTGAGAATGGAAGCTGATAGATTTCACACTCCCTGGTTCAGCGTGTGAAAAAGGTTGCTCCCGGATATGCAGATGTTGGGAGGACGGATGCCAGCCTTCAGTGTGACCTGTGGCCATGCCTCCCGAGAACCTCTCTCTCTCTCTGCTTTGCTGAGCTGATTCCAACGGACAAGAACTGCAAAAAGGGAGTTTGGGAAGGACATCGGGATGAACCTGGCCCGCTCAGACTAACTTGAGGCTGCTCTTGGGAGCCCTTCATTGTCCTCCCTTAAATAATTCCCTAGTAGAGTTCCCCCCTCTCTGACTTTAGGCAATCTTAATTCCTTTCTCTCAACTATTCCTCCCTCCCCCTCCTCTTCTTCCTACTCTCCCCATCCCCCACCCCACGACCTGCCTAAACCGTTTTTCACCCTTTGCTTTGACAGCGATCACTATAAATAAAACCAGAGAGACAGCAGGTATTCTGGAAGAGGGGAGAGGTCACAGAAGCTGCCCTTTGAGAGCACGGCTGGGCTCACTTGAAGTCAAACGGACAGCCTATTTCATGCCCCACTGTCCCTTTGCTTCTCTCCTCACCTCAGGCAATATTTTTGTTTTTACTGTTTGCTGCTCAGCTCCCTGGAATGTGGGGCTCTTTGGGCGGCTGGTATCTGTCGAGCCGTTGTCTGGGTAGCCTTCTTCTTGACGTGGGAGGGGGCAGGGGGGCCGGGAAGGAAGGCTGCATCAACCAAGTCCAGAGGGAGAAATGGGTTTCTAAGACAATCGCACTGAGCATGCTCTCATCTCTGCAGTCGGTGACCTGTTTCGTCAGCGATGGATTTGGCTTGAAATGTGACTTCCTGTTTTGGAGGTGGTGACCAAAAATAGTAAAGCGCTTAAAAAGTTGAGCTCCTTTTGATAAAAAAATTATTACAAACTTCTGTCACTGGGTGCCTGAAGCCATCAAGGACTTAAGCAACTGGGGCTACCAAATTCTTATCTTAGATGTCTGAATTAAAATCAGAAAGTCGGGCGCTTGGGTGGCTCAGGGGGTTAAAGCCTCTGCCTTCGGCTCAGGTCATGATCCCGGGGTCCTGAGATTGAGCCCCGCATCGGGCTCTCTGATCTGTGGGAAGCCTGCTCCCCCACCCCCCCACCCTCCTGCCTCTCTGCCTACTTGTGATCTCTGCGTGTCAAATAAATAAATAAATAAATCTTAAAAAAAAAATCAGAAAGTCAAAGTGGAGAAAGATATGAATATATATTGACTGCCTTTTACGGGCCAGAAGATTGACCTACTGGTCTCATTTATTTTCACAAAATGGTCCTTGAGTTGGTGTCACTGTTCTCACGTTAGAGATGTCAAAGCAAGGGTTCAGGGGTGTAGGAAGCAGGACCAGAGCCTGTGGAAGGCTGGGATTCAAAAGAAATCCCTGTGCCTGGCTACTGCATTAAGAACAAGGGTTGGGGGGCACCTGGGTGGCTCAGTGGGTTGGGCCTCTGCCTTTGGCTCCGGTCGTGGTCTCAGGGTCCTGGGATCGAGTCCCGCATCGGGCTCTCTGCTCAGCAGGGAGCCTTCTTCCCCCTCTCTCTGCCTGCCTCTCTGCCTGCTTGTGATCTCTCTCTCTCTCTCTGTAAAATAAATAAATAAAATATTAAAAAAAGAAAAAAAAACAAGGGTTGGTGTCTAACTGACTTCAGGGAGGTATACATGTAACGTTCTGTTATGAAGCTGTTTATATACACTGAGATCTGACTGCAATGTTATTAGAGATGCCAGAGCAAAAGTGGCACTTGGAAAGAGAAAAGGGTTTATATAGAAAAGCACAGGATAAAGGCTGGATGTTGTTAAGCAATTCTTCCAGTCTATCTTCCCCCATGTCCCCCTTCCTTCCCTTTTTTCCTTCCTCCCTCCCCGCTCTCTCTCCCCTCTGTCCCTCTGTTTCTCGTTCTCTCCTTTCTTTCTATTTTTCCTTCCTTCCCCCCTCTCTTTCTTCCTCTCTTTTTCCTTTTTTCCTTCCCTCGTTTCTCCCTTCCTTTGGATATTTCTTTCCATCTAGAGATACGATGGACAGTGATCTAGTTCCTGCCATTGACAGTTTCAGTCCATCTGCGGAGATGGCCATATAAGCAAATTGCTATGATGTCCTATGGCAAGTTCTGTTATAGTGGTTTATGTCCAGTTTTGTGGGTGCAGATGAGGTAGCAAATCATTTCGCCTGCGGAGATGAGGAGAAGAGAAAGAGAGGAAGTGACATTTTGTTTGGCCTTGAACATTGGGCAAACATTTCCTTCCAACAGGAGAGACAAATGTGCCCTTTATATTTGGGGCATGGTAGGACCAAGTAAGTTGTACTTCAAGGGAGGTATGAGGGCCCTTTTCCAGAGGACTTGGAATGATTTTTTTTTTTTTTTTTGGAAGGCATAGATGTTGACATGAGTATTGGAATCTGGGAGGAATTTGAATAGTCACACTAGGCCAAGAGCCCCCGGCTATCGGTCCTATAGAATCTATACTTTTATCCTCTTCTCTTGATCCAACACGGAACAGTGTAGAAAGTCAGTCAACTCATGTAGACCTCTGAGAAAGATCCCAAAGAAACGTGAGAGTAAACTCTGTACTTGGCAGTGGATTCAAGGACATCTTTCTGTAAACTGACTCTCTTCACTCAATAGAATTACACTTGAAGCAGAGTCAAAAGGCATTGGGAGAGAATCTCTTTTGTCCTGTGGAAGTAAATAAAGTCCAAGAAGGATAAGCAAAGGCTATTTATTATTCAGAGCTTGCTATAATGAGGGAGCCAATCACCATCACTGACTTACGTTTTGGAACCTCAGGCAGGCACACTGTTTTATAGTGGGGAAAACGGAAGGCTTCAGGTCTCACTTGACTGGCAGCCATTGGCCTGGGGATACTGGAGGTGATACTGGGGTGTCAGTATCACTTCTGGATACCTCATATCAAAAGTGGGTAAGGGTACATATTTGACTTTTCCATGGTTGGTCCTAAGTTGGAAGGGGACAAAAATTAAGGAAGCTGTCTGTTAATTAATACTTTGGTGTTCTGAACTGTTACTACAGATAGTAGTCTGAATCCTTCTAAGTCTGGCTTTTAGGTAGCAGGCTGGGTTCCTGGGCTGGTTATTGTAGATAATGGGTTGGGTTCCTGGGCTGGTCCTGCAGGTGGTGGGTCAGAGCTCCACTTTTATATATGGTCTTGCCATTGTCCATTTGTATATACAGGCTCTCAGTCCTGAGACATGAACTAAGGCCTGGCTTCTGGAGTTTTGGTTGGCACTAAGAGTAGAGTCTATGTGGTAAACACACAAGCATGACAGGTAGAAAAAGTGTGTGTGTGGGGGAGCTGCGTGTAGGGTGGAGATATGTAAGGCTGAGGCATGTCCAGTGCTCATGAGGGTTCCAGGCTGTAGGGGCTGGAGTGGGGCTCCTGGGGGCTGCATCCCCTGGTAAAAGGGATGACTTTTAAGGCTCAGGATGTGGTTAGGACATTCTGGAAATATCCTATATGGACTGTTGGCTTGTGTGTTCCTTTTTGATACATAGTCCATCCCAATAATATGCTTGGCCTCTCCTAGATGAAGCCAGGAGCTGGGTCTGTTAAGGCTTCTGTTAGAAATAAACTATGACAAGAAAAGAGGCTTTGTTTTGACGAGCCATTATAACAGATGTGCTGCCTACTAGGTTTACGGAAAAGTGACTTTCCTCTTCTCTACCCTCCCCCGAGTTCAAAAGTCTTGACTAGAAAGGGGGAATCTGGAAAGGGGAATCATTGTTTGTTTGTTGGTTTTTTCCCTTAACTACTACCAGGTGTCCTACTGAGGTAGTTGGGTAAAATAGTCAAAATATTTTTATAGGCGTTATAAACGGTTTTACAATATACTTACTGTTTATGAGGAAGACCAACATGTTAGGAGCTTTGATGGCTGTGACATGCACACAGCAGAACGGCCGGCATTCCTCACAGAATTTTGTTAAGATGAGTTAATCCTAGTCACAGAGCCAAGTATAAAATTTTAGTGGCTTCTGAAACTGTCGCCCTTTTTCATGTCCCTTGTCTGAGGCTCTCTGGAAATCAGTGGAACCTGGCGCAGCTAAACATACTTGCTGCTGTGAACTGTGTTTACGAGGCCACGTACAGTCACCGGCACAGGGGAGAGGAAAGTGTAAATATCACCTTTTAAATAATGAGTGGACTGACATAAATCACTATTACTAATGTTTTGGAAGACTTTTTCACTTACGTTGAAGGTTTTATTCCACCCCCAACCAAATGGTATCTTTTGACACAGAAAAATGTAAAAACTGAAAAAAAAATTAGGCAAAAATAAGGATGCTTCATTATTTTAAAAAGACAAGAATGAAGATATAATGAAATGGAACACAGCATCCACTTTTTTGTTTTTTTTTTCCAGATCAGAGAGTAAGTTTAAGTTGTTAGCATCCTCTTTAATAGCCCATAGCAAATAACATAGCTTAATGACCTTAATGATACAAATTCTTGCGAATTAACAACATGCTAGAAAATTATAAAGAGATTCTCATTAAACAGACACCAACAACCAATGTTGAGAGATGATTATGATTCGGCAGCAGTTCTTTTAAAAGCAACTGTCAAGTGTGGCTACACTGAGTTTTTTCTCTTTATGTGAATGGTTAGTCTGTAAATCCCGAATGATCAATGTACCAGTGGTTGGTTGAACTGGAAAATTCAGCTCCTAACTCTGTGTTCAGAGGAAAAGCGTTCCTCAAATTTCATCTCTGAGGTTTTTTTTTTTTTTTTTTTTTTTTAATGATACCAAACAACAGAGACAGTGAGCACAGAGGAAAATGTGAATAAGAAAGCTTATCTAGTCCAAAAGGCAAGTGACAATAACTTTGGTTCATTTTAAAGATTTTGTTTGTTTGTTTGTTTGTTTATAGAGCACAGGCAGGGGAAGGGGCAGAGGGAGAAGGAGAGAGAATTTTAAGCAGACTCTGTGCTGAGCATAGAGCCTGACACTGGGCTCGATCTCACCACCCATTGACCTGAGCCGAAATCAAGAGTCAGACTTAGCCGACTGAGATACCCAGAGACCCCAAGTCACTTTCTTTATTCAGACAAGACAGGACATCACTCTTTTGTACTTTTTCCCTTTAGTGGGATTAATCCACCTGTCTCCTTGCTGGTGAATTAAGTCATCCGTTAGAAGTGAGTGCTTTGTCAGTCGCTTAGGCCAAGAAATCTATTGAGCACTTTTTTCCCTGATCTGCATGCAGCCTTATAGCAAACTAAACTGATATATTGTTCTCCAGAATTTGGCTGGATATATATTTAAAAGATTTAATTTGTTTATTTGACAGAAAGAGATCACAAGTAGGCAGAGAGGCAGGCAGAGAGAGAGTGAGGGAAGCAGGTTCCCTGCTGAGCAGAAAGCCCGATGCGGGACTTGATCCCAGAACCCTGAGATCATGACCTGAGTGGAAGGCAGAGACTTAACCCACTGAGCCAGCCATGCCCCCTTGGCTGGATATATTGATTGAATTTATATTCTATAGAAATTGCCTAACTAAATGTCCTGATACTCTTGCAGACAGCTGGGGAACAGACCCAAAGTTTAGCGGGGCTGTGTTCTACCCGGTAACACTACACAGTCGAGTCTTCCTTGCTCAGGATCCATGGTGTTCGGATTCAACTCTGTCTTACTCGCGGCTTGTTGTTCTTCATCCTGACTCTAATGATAACTCCTAAACTTACCAGAGAGCAAAGAGCTTATGTGACCACTCCTTTAAGACCACTCTATAACATTTTAAAATATTCAAACTGATCCAATCATGCACCAGCCCAAAGAAGTCCTAACACTGTCTTCCTTCTGATAACAGGGATATGGGAGAGAAAAGCAAGCTTGAAAGAAAGTCGATCCCTGTTGTTTCAGGACAGCCTTGGGTACTGTACAGAGTTTTACTAGAGCCCAAACTTTTGAGTAATGTTTACAAAATGGGCCTCCCATTTCTTGATGCCTGATGGCCAATTACACTGGTAATTAACCAAGCATGGTCTTGAGAGGGTTCATTAAAAAACCCCATTTTATTCAAAGGCTATTGGTACCTGAACAACAGTACGAATTTATGATAGAATGCTGGTTCTCAGAGTATCTTAAGAGTCAACATCATCCAGTAAATTCTTTTTTTTTTTTTTTAAGATTTATTTATTTATCTCAGAGAGAGAGAGAGAGAGAATGAGCAGGAGGGGCAGAAGGAGAGAATCTCGAGCAGACTCCATGTTGATCATGGAGACTGATGCAGGGCTTCATCTCACGACCACAAGATCATGACCTGAGCCCCAACCAAAAGTTGGACGCACAACCAACTGTGCCACCCAGGCACCCCCATCCAGTAAATTCTTTAACAAATGTTTCTCAGAGAGCAATATGAGTTATGCAAAAATGTTGGCGTATGGGTTAGTGGAGTGAGGAGAAGACTGGGAGAAATAAGAAAGTAGGAGCGGGGGAGACAGAGGAAGTGGAGGGAGAGTAGAGGAGGAAAAGGGTAGGAGGAGGCCTGCCGAGAGTATCAGCTGCCTTTGGAGGAGAGAGACTCTCTCTCTGGATCCTGTGTAATGCCTGTAATTGTGGGGATGGGAAGAGTCTTCAGTGCAGTTGTGAGGTGACGTGAGTGAGGTGTGCAGACAGAAAGCAGAGCCAATGGGATGGTCCAGAGGCAGCCATAAAACCCAGAGATGGTCTAATAGATGAGAGTGAAAGATAGTTATCAGAGCAAAGACCCACTTTGGGTCTCCTGGGAGAAATCCCTGAGAAGGCTTAGGCTGATACCTTTCTGGTTGGGATCATTCACCCCTCAAGGACTCATACATAGCCTCCCCCCCCCCCCCCACCAATCATCTAGGGCGTATTGCCTCTAAGTAGTGCATTATGACGTGACCACTTATATCTGTGAATGCAGGTGCTACAACAGATCCTCAGTTCACGGTTGGTGTTTCCCTTTGCTTTAAGTTCTTTTTTCAAGATAAAATGAGAAAGGTGTGAGTTTCTGGCATCCTTAAAAATCATTTTTAATAACTTCAGGTTGAAAGTGATTTGTGTGGTTCCCTTCTGCGTATTTTATTTCCCTGAGCTCATCTTTACGGTCCTTTGAAGCTTAAAAAATAAACTTCTGAATGACCCACCCCGTCTTGCGCTTTGGCATTCCCGTGATCTTTTTCTTAGCATGGCCTCGGGCTCCAACAGTGTAGCTGTGATAAAGTAGTTCAAAAGAGATTAAGGTTTTATTTAAATACGAGGTGAGTCGCTACTCTAAGTGCGATGATCACTTTTCCTGATGGGAGAGGTAATAGGTGGTCCTACTCTATCCCATGTGGGCTCTGAACCAACTGACCCACAGGAGAGTGATAAGGACCACTTTACTGGCTTTCTTGCTGGCAAAGCTGGATTGGAGGCTATAGGAGAGCATTGAAGTAAGAAACAGTCCTCCAGTTTCTCCTCTTAGAATTGGGTTGGGTTAAAGAGCCAGTAGCATGCTGAGCACCTGGGGACCTGGCAGGTGCAGGCTGCTTTCTACCTAGGCAAGAATGTGCATCAGCTGTGGGCACATGAGGCTGAGAAATGGCCCGGGGGCAGGGGATGATGTTAAAATGCTCAGGACTGCCCTCCTCCCTTGGTGAGGAGCTAGTGAAAGATAGATAACTTTTCTGAAGACCTCCAGAAAGTTGGAAACCTCAACTTTTTTTTTAGCATTAAAAAAAAATATTTTATTAATTTTTTTCGACAGATAGACATCACAAGTAGGCAGAGAGGCAGGCAGAGAGAGAGAGAGAGGAGGAATCAGGATCCTCACTAAGCAGAGAGCCCGATGCGGGGCTCCATCCCAGCACCCTGGGATCATGTCCTAAGCCGAAGGCAGAGGCTTTAAACCACTGAGCCACCCAGGTGCCCCTCAACTTTTTTTTATGGCTTAGCAAAAGGATAACACCTAACCAGATCCTACAACTTACTGTTACTGGTGGAAGCTGGAAATGTCTGTTACTCCAGTTTGCTTTTGTGGTCTGTGATCACCATGATCTGTCTACATGGTTGACATGGTTGACGATTGCTGTGTAGACACAAGTTCAGAAGGATTCTCTGTACTTTTATAACAACAAATGGAAAAATTCTAAAGTTCAGGGAAGAAAATTCTGATCCATGTGGGGGAATGAATCAAACAGGCATAACGTGAATAATAACAATTTCGGGATATATTTTGCAGCACTTAGCAGAGCTCTTTTATCTGAGGTTGTGAGACTTAATAAATAAAAATATCAGTATTTAATTTGGCAGTCCTACCTTCATCCAATTTGTAATGTTAACATTTCCACCTAAATATATCATCTTTACTTTTTTTTTTTTTTTAAAGACTTATTTGTTTATTTTAGAGAGAGAGGGAGAGTGAGCGAGAGAGCAAGCCTAAGGGGGAAGGAGCCGAGGAAGAGAGAGAAATCTCAAGTAGACTTCGTACTGAGCACAGAGCCCTTTGAGGGCTCCCAGGAGTGTGAGATCATGACTTGAGCCAAAATTAAGAACCAGCTGCCTAACTAACTGAGCCACCCAGGTGCCCCCTCATCTCTACTTTTTAAATAAAGACAATTTTATTGAGATATATACTCTGCAAGTCACACATTTCAAAGTACATAATTTCACGATTTTTATTATATTTAAGGGGTGTGTATCCTTTGCCACAATTAATATTAGAGCATTTTTGCTGGCCCCAGGCAGTCCTCTGGACCCTTGATCCATCACCTCCCAAATTCCCCATCCCCAGCCTCAAGTAACTGCTAATCTACATCTTGTTACTGTAGATTTCCCTCTTTCAGACATTTTGCACAAGTGGAATCATACAATATTTGTCCTTTTGTGTCTGACTTCCTTCCCTTTGTATAATGTTTTCAAGTTTCAAGATCATGGCCTGTGTCAGAATCTTAATGCTGGATCATAGTCCATTGTATGTTTGTACCGTATCTTGTTTATCCGTTCATCTGTCAATGGACACCCGGGCCGTTCTACGTCTTGGCTCTTGTGAATAATGCTGGGTGTACGATCATCTGTTTGAGTCCCAGCTTTCAGTCCTCTTGGTTAGATACCCAGAAGTGGTGTGGATGCTTGCCCATGTGGTAACTCCGTGTTTAACTCTTTGAAAAACAGCCGTGCTCACTTTCAAGCAATGCATTTTTCTCCATGATTTAAATTTAGAAAAAATAATAAGTGGAGCAAACTTTCAAATCAATCACTCTTGTTTTTGTAAGGAAGTCACATTCACTCAAGACTGTGAAAAGCCCTCTTGCTATCTGATCTCTTACACCTAATAAAAAGGAAGAAAAGTAAACTGAAATTGTCTTGACGTAGCATAAAAAGTGAAACAGGAAGAGACATTCCTTGCAAAACTGTATGGCCAACTGAGAGTGTACTTTTGCAGGGTACTAAAAATCCCTCAAGTCTGGGACAATTTATGAATTTTCAAGGTTTTGCTTGCTCTTTGATGCTAAAACGCATGTGAAGGTATTTTTGATAGTTTTGAAACGAAAACCCACAGAATCCTTCATGGAAATCTCGACATTCAGCCGGTCTTCCCTTGTCTTGCCCCTTGAATCATTTATTTAAGCGGCAATAATAAAAGGTGTCAGCAATTCAGTTGTAAGCTCAGGAAGATTTCTGTGCGCATTGACCTTTAAGCGTTTGCGTCTTGACAGGTGAGCTGTTCTTAACGTTTCCTGTGAGATATGGTGTGGCCAAGGGGTCAGGCATGCTAATGATAAAATTACCATTTACCTTTTACCTCGGCAGGCTCAGTGCCTGACATTATAAATGTAGGTAACCTTTCACCTGAAGTACTCTTTCTCTCGCTTGGCTGGAGAGTCTGTCGGGAAGAACCGGCTTAGGCTGGCAGAAGGCTTGCGAGGAGAAAAGAACTGAATTTAGTGCATCCCCCCCCCCCCCCCGTTTGGGTCTCGTATTGGGGATGCCTTCTCTCTCTTATTCAGTCTGGATAAAACACAAGCTGTTCTTGGGGGGGTAAGCCTGGGGGGTGGGGAGGAGCTCCCTTTGCCATCTTGTATTCTTGACGTTTTTGAAGCATGGCCATGGCTTGTGTTCTTTCTCTAAAGCTGTAGGTATTAATGAGGTTTTATTGGTAGCCTGCTTTCATCTGTCACAGCAGTCCCCTTCCTGCTGATTCCAGTAGAATGGCATTTCAGTGCTACTGGGTACCAGATACGGTTAAGTAATTAGGGGACTTGGTGGCAATTTACAGAGATGCATGCTTCAAGTTGGTGCGGAAGAAAAATAAAGCACGGAGGGTCACCGGTGATAGGAGGGTCTGAAGAAGCAGCAGGCGGTTTGGGTGAGTCACAGAAAGTCAATGGAAAATGATGTTAATGACACCTTCCTGAGTTATCGATCCACAGCTGTCCAAACTGCATTTTTCCCTATATACTGGGGAGTCTTCGAGGTGTTGTGGGATGATCAAATTCCCTATCCATAGCACTTAGCTAAATATCCCAGGACTCTGCCCTGCGCTAAAATTAAAATCAGCATGCTTTCATCATGAGGTAGGAAGTTTTGTTATTGAATGTTTACTTTCTCTGGTATGTTGGGAGTGGAGAAGGCAATACGGAGAGCAGAAGTGAGGGAAAGAAAAAAAGGCAGAGAGAGAGAGCAGGAGGAGGAGAAGGTTGGAGGGAAGGAGGAAAGAAGAAAGGAAGGAAGGAGGGAGAAAAACCTTTACTTTCTCACTCTCAGTCATATTCTATTTGAATCTGGTCCAGAACAGGAGACCATTGTCACTGCACACTGATAAGAGGGAACAAGCGCTTCCTTGCTCTGAGAGGTGACCCAGAGGGCTGCACAAGGCTCTCCCCTATCCCAAGGCTCGGCTCCACCTTGGGAGAAATGAGCAGTTAATAAGGAGCTGGGAACCCAGGATCCCTAGCCTCTGCAGACGTGTCTGTCCCTCCGGCCCTCTCCCTAACACTGCGCATGGGACTTGAACGACATTCGCCTGGTGGCTGTACGAATATTTTGTAAATAATGATGATTGGGATCCCAACAAGTGCTGCCTGGTCGCTTAATGTGTCCATTTATCTCAAAATGAGGTGCCTTGTGATTGTCACCTGGAGTAAATCTTCAGGAAAAAAAAAAAAACAAAACAAAAAAACCCCACACCTCATTATGGATGTGTTCCGCTAAGGAAATATAATTTTTTTGGAGCATTTGTAGCATATTCAAATGAAAGCTGGTGCTAATGAAATTATTCTCATGTAATTAGATATATTAAATAGTGTCCCAGGTTGGTTCTATGACATGGCTGGACTGCTAATTTTTATTCTTTCCAGGCACGGAGAGAATTCTCTCTGAAGACTTGTGACACAAATAGCCTCAGAAGCTTGCTGATTTTGGAATCAAGGCTGTGCGGGAGGCAGAACCATGGCATCCCATTTAAGAAAATTTAGTCTTCTCGTTCTTTCTCTCTGAGCTGGTGACCCAGGACAGAGCACGCAGGAAAAACCATTTTTCTTGCAACCATTGAACTCAAATGCGATGTGTTGACAAGGTCCCGGCAGGGACCTCATTCGGGCTGAGTGAATTGGCAGAGCCATTTCCCGGCTTATCAGATCACGTTCCCCTTGTCTTGCTTTATTTTTCGAATCAACCCCAACTCAGGAGACCAGAATTACAACAAGAATCCCATTTCCACCAAACAAAGGGCTCAGCCGTGCATTCA
This sequence comes from Mustela nivalis, assembly GCF_964662115.1. Classification (NCBI taxonomy): domain Eukaryota; kingdom Metazoa; phylum Chordata; class Mammalia; order Carnivora; family Mustelidae; genus Mustela; species Mustela nivalis. Next base: position 139,947,589 of record NC_139024.1, read on the forward strand.
GTCATCCATTTTTCCTCATCCTTCCCTGGGTCTGGAGTGACGTGGAGCGAGACAGGGGTTCTGTGTTGGGTATTACTCAAGGCTGGACCTTCCTCCAGTCACGTTCCTGGGCGTGGGGGGAGTAGGGAGGATGACAGAGCAGGGTCAGAGTAGGGGTGGGGGGAAGGGGAGCCAAGTGGTGAATTCTCTTTTTCCCTTTATACCTTTAAACCTCACCTCCAAATTATTTCATTCCTTTTACTTAGAAAGGAGCCCTCACCTCAAAAAGCATCGGAAGTCATTGCTTTGTCTTCGTGACAATTTCATGTAATGATGCCAAAGAAGAGAGGATTCCAAAGAACCTCTTCTCTTGTCTCTTCTCCAACTAAAGCTTTGTTCTGTTCACTTTCCTGGGATCTTGCCCGTTGGACGCATTGCGTTTATAGACAGTAAGGCCACACACCTTTCCCCCACTGAGGAGGCAGAAGAGTCAAATTGTATGTCCTCCAAAGAGGAGAGAATTCTTCTCAGTCTAAGTGAATCATGTTTCCTGGGACAAGCTGGGCTTCTAAGCACTTGTGGTTGATGCTGTCTGTTCCAGAGAATCCTATATGGTATGTGTGTGTGTGTGTGTGTGTGTGTGTGTGTGTGTGTGATAGAGAATATAAGAGATTTCTCTCAGCTTCGTTCTTTTAAGAAGACGATATCACAATACCAACAGCATGAACTTGGGGCATCCAGGGACGTGTGTAAACCTGTGTGGATGGGATTATTCCCCCAGCCACCAGGGAGACCATTTGGCGAACTCCTTACCTAGGACTTCCATCCTGAAAAGGATAAACAAATCTGAACAAAATTCCTGACTCTCATCAATCAGCCAAGCCTGCCCCTTCCTCTCCAAAGGGTAATGCATTTTGTAGATTGAGTGGGAAACTGAACAGGCAACCCTCTTTGGGGATGTAGATATCTCTGCTTCTGAAAATGTTTATTGATTCTCCAGGTTTCTCAGAACAACATTAATCATGCAAAAAGGCAAAGGCATGAGCCTCAGAATCCTGGTGGCAGGAGGCAGGGGAGCTGATTTTCTTTTTACAGTAAGACTTATGTCAACACATTTCTGAAAATGAATCAATAGCCAAATAACTCAAGTGACAGATTGATCATTCTGGCAGGGACCAAGGTCTTTAAGATGCTATCCAATTAAAACAGAAACAACACATAAGGTATTTTATTGGATATTACTCAACATTCTACTAATCCCTCACATTTAACTCATCTTTTTCCTTCAGCCTTTGGATATAAGGAGAGAAAGGTTACAGTAAAATGAAATGTAGCCATTAGATTAGAAATATAAACTTGAAGAGTGCTCACCAGGATTTCGACTCCAACTTAATAACAGAAAATAAGGTTGAAAATTCTATATAAGCTAAAGGAGGCTTTATAATATATTCTGTTTGTAATATAATAGATAATATCCATTATAGATAACAGAGCACTTTTTTATTACATCATTTCCATTATAACATGGTTTTCTTTAGCTGTTTTACTTTGAAAAAAATTTTTTTTATCAAGTTTCAGCCTTGTGATTTTTCTCTTATAAAATGGGCTATTTCCTTCCTTGCTTATCAACACAATGTTTCTTTTTCTCTTTTTTGAGTTCGTTGCATGTTGAATGTTGCCTTGGAAGCTCATGAGGCTTTCGTAAAAGGGCTTGGGGGTAGATAGGTCAAGGTTCACATTCCTGTTTCTGCCTTTAACCCAGGCAGGCTTGAAATTGCCACTTGAATGTAAAAGAGATCATAGTCTGTCCCTTAGGATAACTGTGGGGAGACAATGAGTTATATGTTTGGCATATAGTTTGGTGATCTTACTACTACCTGAGGTTGCTATGTCCATGATCATGATTATTATTACCCCATAGAAAAGCTTTCAGATTTTTTAATGTTTTCCATCTGTAAATCTTTATCACAGAAAAATGATGAGTATCTCTAAAACAAATGACATTCAAAACCATGATCACACAGTAATGGAAAATTCTGAATTATCTTGAATTATCAAAGAAAAGTTATATTTGGGGCCAAATAGCTTGAGTAATATGCATATTATAGCATATTCTGATTCCCCAAATTGTTTATGTGTTATGTACATTGACCTTTGGTTTACTGAGTAGGCTGAATAATTTTAAGTTTCTGATATTCTGTGTATCACCAGACAAACAGACAAGGAGAGTTGTTTCAGTTCTGAGTAGTGAGTGAAACCTACAAATAATAGCAGTAAGTAATGTTCAGTAAGTATTGATAATAATTACATGTTAGGATCCCACTGATTATCCCTAAATTTTCTTTTAGTCTGTTATATTTCTTGGCCTTTGAGAGAGAGCTGGCCTTATAAAGTGGCATTTATGAATCTGACAAAATTATTTACTTCCTAGCAGGCTAGTTGGGATATTGTCTTGACACCAGTAAGGGTAGGTCATTATAAGCCTAAATCTCAGTAGTTTAACACACCAAAGTTTATATCTTGCTCATGCCTCACATGCAATATGACTTGGCAGGAATAGGATAGGCTCTGCAATTTGTGATGCTTAGTGAAAAAAGAAAATTATGCAGAATTTCAAGATGGTAGCTGTAGAGTGCTGAACTCAGTGAGAGGCCCTTCTGAACAGAGGGCTTGCTTAAGTCACATGCCCCTGAAGCTGGCCTGGGGCAGGGGGCTCTGTTCCTGGTGGTTGCTTCAAAAACTCAGACTGCCTTTTTGGCAGATACAGCAATGATTGCCAAGGTGGGAGTGACACATGCCCCTTGTCACTTGTACTACAATTCTATTTGCCTAAGGAAGTCACATGTCTATGCCTAACCGTAGAATTGTCGAGGAAGCACTTTCCTATCAGATGTGGAAACTAGAAATAAGTAGTGAACCCCGCTTCTAACCACCACTGACTTCCATTTTTTCTTTTGTGTTGGAACCACACTTAGATGACTGGGGAAAGCAGGAAGAGTCCCTAGATGGGAGAGGTGACCGTCTCAGTATCACTGGGAGAGGACCAAGGACACCTTTCAGCACTCACTGTTCCAGGGTGTCCTGCTGAGGGACCAATGGCTTTCAACTCTAGACATGTTCTATATAGTGGTTCTCAAAGTTTAGCATGTGCGAGAATTACCCTGGGGCTGAGTTAAAACCCACCACCCAAATTCCTGATTCAGTAGGTCTGAGGTGGGGCCAGAGCATTTGTATTTTGAACAAGTTCCCAGGGGGTATTCATCTAGGTTCTCCAGAGAAACAGAACCAGTGGGAGATATATAGATACAGATCTATAGATAAGGGTATATAGCTGGATGATGAGAAACGGTGAGTGCAAAACCAGTTGGCAAGCTGGTGACCCAGGAAAGTCAATGGTATAAGCTTCAGGCCAGGTACAATTCTGAAGGCAGGAGAAGATCAATAGCCCAGCACAAAGATAGGCAGAGAGACAGAAGTCCCTCTTATGCAGCCTTTTTATTCTATTCAAGCTTTAATCTGGCTGCATGAAGCTCCCCTCCTCCCAATCTTAGGAGGGTAATATGCTTTACTCAGCCCACTGATTCGAATGTGAATCTCATCCAGAAACACTGTCATAGAAATACCTAGAATAATGTGTGACCAAATATCTGGGAACCCTAGGGGCCAGCCAAGTTGATGCATGAAATTAACCATCATCACCCAGGTGGTGCTGTTGCTGCTGGTCCTGCTGGTCCAAGAAAGGCACTTTGAGAACCACTAGCTCTCCACTGTCTCAGGGTCTCCCGGTGGGATTGAGCCTCCGCTGCTCCCAGTCATAACCTATTCCATAGAACATCTTTTATTGATTTCCTTTCTTTCTAGCTCTTTCTTTTCTACACCCCACTCCTCTTTCCATTATTTTTTAGGATCACCTTTCCAATAAATCACTTGTTCTCAAAGTCAACTTTTGGGAGGAACCTAACCTAAAGCTTGCCCATCAGCCCTGTCTATGATTATGTTGGAGAATGTATTATGAGCAAGAGGATATTTACTTTTTGTCTTTGTGGGGAAAAGGAGAAAAAAAGGTCAGTCTGGTATTTTTTATTTTTTATTTTAGATTACAAGTGATTGTCCCCATGAAGGCTGTTGAGAGTCTGGACAATATTATCACATGGGGCAGTGTTTGTCTTTGGTGCTCAATGCTTTGACTCTCCCTCTTCTGCCTGCTCTGTCCACATTCTTTTTGTCTCTCAGGGCACTCATATTGCCCGTGTTCCCTCTGTGTCAGAGGAAAGCAAGTGGATGATACTGATTCACTGTCGATGATGATGATGTCGATGAAAGATTCCTTTCCCAGTTAAGTGAAAGACATCTATTGAAAACCTACTATGTGCTGGGCACATTAGCTAGGCATACGGAATTGGGTCAAGTGTAGTTCCCAAAGCTGTTTAAACATTGGAGTCACTTTGGGAATTCAAAAGGTAGAGTTTCTCAGACTGCATCCTGGGAGAGAAAATAGGTCTCATGTAGGGTTGGGAACCAATCATTTATGAAAGCTTTCTAGGTTTTCTGATGTGCTATTGGGTATAACGACCCTACAGAATGCTTTATTTAAAGAAATTCATCTCTAATGAGGAAAATTCAGGGACAATGAGAGGCCAGTGAAGGAGAGAGTCTGGGACTCAAAGTAACTCTCCTAGTACTCTAAAAACCCCAATATGGAAGGTCAGTATTATTCTTTATGCCAGGATTCTCCTTAACAGGTTTGATGCTGATGTCAAGGGAGTGTGATACCCACTGACTAAAACTGGCTAAGGATCCTATTATTTTATGGTGTTAGTTGAATCAGACCTGGCTCATTTCAATTAATAAATCAGGGGACACACTAAGACTACTGCCCTGAGAGTGTCTTCAGGTGAATACTTTCCAAGGCTCAGGTACCAGACAAAGTGAAAAACGCAGAAGTGAAATGTGTTAAGGGACTAAGGCTGGCACCATAGCACGTGTTCTGATTCAAATAAACCTTTAGAGTTAAAGTTTCTGGTCCTCAGTATGTCCTCCAATTCCTCCAAGACTGGTTTGATTAACTCTTCCTCAATAAAAATTTTTCTGGGAATACAAGTCTTGGGTAGTGAAGGCACTTGACGTCAGGGAAACTAAGCAGGGGCAAGAGGGGGACTGGACCACTGAGAGTGAGCTCGCCACCCAGGCGGTTTATAGGCTGAAAAATCTCTCTTTAGCTAAATTCAGCATGAGAGTGACCCAGTGAGTGAAAGTTCTGCAGAATTCTAACCAGCAACACAGAGAAACCTTTTTTTTGTTTTGTTTTGTTTTGAGATTTTATTTATTTATTTGCCAGACAGAGATCACAAGTAGGCAGAGAGAGAGAGAGGGAAGCAGGCTCCCCGTTGAGCAGAGAGCCCCACGCAGGGCTCCATCCCAGGACCCTGAGATCATGACCTGAGCCGAAGGCAGCAGTCCAACCCACTGAGCCACCCAGGCGCCCCAACACAGAGAAATCTTAAAAAGTGGAAGAAAACCCTCAGGACGCCGCATAGCACCCTTTAAGTACCAAGCTGCTTAAAATATCATTCTGTTTATCGAAATTTGATATGTGAAATTCCGGCAGGCATTTACAATTCAGATCCCCTTCCTAAGGGATTCCCATTTAGGGCCTGTGCGTTTGATTTATTCCGAGCCTCTCTTAGCTATGGACGCTTGAGATCGTTAGGTAAAATGCCCATATATGCTCAGAGACAAATGTTTATCATCATTCCCTCAATGAATCATTTACCAGCCCTGACATGTTCTAATGTCCCTAGCGTGTCAGCAGCACCCCCTCCTGCCTCTCTCCTGTCCATGGCATTCCCTGCCCTCTCCCCTTTAGCCCCCCACATCTCCAAATTTCAGAGCATTGCCCCCATCAATCATAGGAATTTAGCTGGCCGCAGGGATGTGGGGGAGGAGGCTGGATAGGCAGTGGAATCATTATCCAAATACCTCATTCAGAAAAAACAAAAAGATAATGGCCTCTTTGTTCTGCAGGGGAAGGCGGAAGAGAAGGCGGTTGAGGAGGCTCTCTGAGAGATCAAACTTACGCTGTTTCCAAGATGGTGAGGGTGTTGAGTGACAGCTCACACCGCGGGGGCAGCCCCCTTCGCTAAGGAGAGAAATCCCTCTGCTCTGATGGCTGGACCTCCTTACTCAGGGCCAGTCTCAGGAGCTGGTGCCCAAAGGGCAGAGATTTCTGCTTTTCCAAATAGGGTCCTTTATCCAAGGTGTAGTTAAGTTAGGGGCCCTGATTCTGGCCTGGTTGGGCTTCATTTTTCTCATCACTGGACCGAGAGAGGGTGTGAATCCATCACTAATCATATACTCTAATTTTAGCTCTTTAAACTGACTTAACAGAATGATCTTGAGTAAGAACATGGACTCCTCAGGTTTTTTTCCCCCTCTTCTCCTAGGTTTTTCTCATGTGGCCAGAGCATGGTCGGTTGGTTTGTCTGGTTGTTGTTGCTGTGTTGTATACTTGATGTGACTGTATGATTAAAAGAAGAATGTGGATGTAACAGAATCCTTGTTAGCACTTTGCTGTATTTCTTTCCATTCTTTCTTTTATACTTTAAAAATAGAGTCACGGGAGTAGTGAATACCCAGTTTTGTAGTTTGTTTTCCTACCTTTCCCTGTGTTGCTAAATTATTTTCATAAACCATGATTTTTAATGGCTTTATAATATCAGGATGTATTTCTTCATTCCTTCTACTTAGTCCACTTAGAAAAGATACTGGAATTGAGATACAATTTTTCCATTGAAAAATCCCTCCTGGATCTGCTCTTGCTGTTGCCCAAACAAAAAACAAAAAAATTTTGAAAGTTAATCTGCCCATAGACTCTAAGGAAACCCTTTGATTCCTCCAACTCTTGGGTTAATATATCCCAAGGAACATTCCTTGAGTTTTATTCCTACGATTGCTGGCAAATTCTTCTGGATGATAACTCTTCCTAAAGCCTACAAGAGATCTTGCTGGGGCACAGAGATCAGAGCGTCAAATCTATTTAAAGCTGTGTGATGCAAGGACCATGCCAGGGGAGAGAGCTCAGAAAGATCTACAAGTGACTTTTTCTGTCCCCAGGTTAGCAGGGGAGACAAAGTGAAGGATTATTTGAACACTTCTGTCCAGATCATTGAGTAACAGGGGAAGCCACAGACCCACATCAAGAGAGCTCCGCTCTTCGTCGGCTTCCGAATGAATGACCAGCCACCTGGGGAGGTTTTACATTCACGGGGATGCTATTGCACTGTAGTCGTAATAGAAATATTCTTATTGGGGGCGGGGAACAAAGCTTTCATTTAGATTATTAAAAATCCAAACAACAATTTCGGAAAGTGATAATTTTTGGACAGTGTTTTCCTTTTCCACTGATAACTTACTTTTTCCAGGTGAATTCATCATGACCCTACCACACCAGACCCACCGGCTGGTTCCCTGCACACTGTGTTAGTCCAGATTAGGTCATTGGGAGTCACCCTAGATTTGTCTTTCAGTTGTAACATCCAGCACTGGCACGATCTTATTAATTCTACCACATACGGTTCAGTTCTCCCCTCCCCTACCCGCACCGCACTATCTCAGTTCATGTTCTTACATGCTGGTTGACCAGATTTCTGTGTAACCACTTCAGCTGACCTCACCAAGTGATGTCCGGCCTCTTTGCACCCCATGATGCCCGATCCCACAACCACTCAACTTATTCTATTCATTTGCATTGGGGTCAGAGTCCTCTTTCTCAAATATCCATCTGACCGTGGGACTCGTGTGCTCATGAAACATCTTGCTTTCAGTAACGTCCAGGGCCACTTCCCTTCCCAGGTTCGTCTTTACTCCAGATTTTGCCAAATCACAATATCCATTGGCAGACTCCAGGAAGACGCATTTTTTCAAAGGGTCTCTAGGCAATTCTCATGCATCAGAAGCAGTCATTTGGAAACTATTCTTCCAACAGCTCAATAAAATGCTATTTGTGCCTCCATTTTTCTGTAATCAAGTCTCAGGAAAGAATGCATCATAACGTATTTCAGTGACTGTGCCACCATGGTTTGGGTCTAAGATGGGATCCTGGCATGGTTAATTCTGCATAAAAAGGATTAAACTGCAGGATATTTATGTTGTTCATACCTAAAAGGATTGTATGTTGTAAGCCTGCCTGTGCACTCACCCAGTTACATTATTCCCCTTCTTATTTGTTTCTGGAGCAGCTTACCTCTCATGCTCGGGTCAAATCTTAATTTAAAAGGAAGAGAAAGAAATATGGAAATAATAGGGTGGTAAATAAGAACAAAAGAAGACTGCACCACTAGATAATATGGCAAAATGGGAAACACGGGTACCCCACATTTTGGGAACTATCATGTCCACTTTCATATATTATCATTGGGTCGTATCAAACATGCAACTTTTAAATGCAGATTTAATCATATGGGAAATGCTTCTTATTTACTAATATGGAAAAATATTATTTTAATAATATGGAAAACATTAGCAAAAAATGTCAAGATGCAAAATTGCTTAAGTAATATAATCTCGATTGTATACAATATGCATAGAAAAAAGCTTTAGAATATCAAGTTAATATTAGTTCTCTCAGGTGCTGAGATTATTGACTTTTTTTAAAGTTCTTTTTTTATTTCTCCTTCTGATACTTTCCAAATTTTCTGAGTGGGCAGAGAAAGCTTGCTTTTATGATTGTCAGTGTTAGGGCTTGAGCAGAAAGAGATGAAAAAGGTTGGGGTGATTGGTAGTGGGGGGAGAGAGAAAGGGAGAGAAGAGAGAGAGAAAAAGGAAGAAAAAGCAAAGACAGAATGAGAAGAGAAGCATATGACAGTCAGACACGATGATTTTGTTTTGAAGCCTGAGGAAGTGCACATTATTCTCAGACTTCATCTTCAAATTGGGACTTTTGGTTTTCTAATCAGCCAGGGACTGTGATCAGAAGCCACTATTCAGGGACGCCTGGGTGGCTCATGCCTTCAGCTCAGGTCATGATCCCAGGGTCCCGGGATGGAGTCCCTGCATCAGGCTCCCTGCTCAATGGGGAGCCTGCTTCTCCTTCTCCCTCTGCCTGCCTCTCTGCCTACTTGTGCTCTTTCTGTATATATCAAATAAAGAAATAAAATCTTAAAAAAAAAAAGAGCAGTGAGCTCCTGGACTTGACTTTGCTTCATTTACAATATTGATAAAGGAGTCACAGGTTGGCAAAGATCCGGTCTTTTCGGAAAATACTGAATCATGTTCTTTCTGCTGCTTTCTACTGTCCAGAGCCCTCTCGAGTCAAGCCAGGAGCCTATGAATCTCCAACGCTGAATGTCAGTACTTCCCCCGTCCCCTGGTGAGTCCAGGACCTGGCTGTTCCTGTAGCAGTCCCAACCCAGAGAGGGGCTCGAGTCCTGGTAAGATTGGCAGATGGATCAGGCCATGCATATGCAGAAAGCAGGTTGAAGGGAATGACTACCCGATGCATAATGACTGAATTACAATTTTAAAATGGAATGAGTTAGATAGTTATTATCAGTGTAATTATTCATAAATGTGCCTAATTATTCATAATTATTCAGAAGCATATTACTTCCCTGATTGCCATAAGTGATCTCTGAGGCCAATTACAATTTGATTCTGGTCACAGGACTCAGGGAGTGTTATTACCGCGTCTGTCTCGGTGAATCCTGAGCGTGGTCTCTGGCCTGACAGCCCTGGGAACCCTTTATGTCATCGGGCCCTTTAAATACACACAACAAATGCCCGTCTCTAAACCCAGCTGACTTCGAAGCCCCCACTGTCTCTTCTACCCCCTTGCCAGCGAGCTCCTCTTATTTGGGTTCGGGCTGTTCCTTCGAGGGCCTTCGCCGCTGCTGTTTAATTAGGGCTCTCTTGTTGTCATTTCTGCTTTTGATATCTTAATAGCTTGGGAGGCCACACGGAGGGAAATGGGCCAAGAATCTGTGCACACACAGGTGATGCTGAGAAGCAGGCAGCCTGGAAGCCTTGGCCGTCCTTCAGAGGATGAAGTGTTAAGTCCGGGGTTTCAGATTTCTTGCAAATCAAGAGGCCCTCTCCGGTGAAGGAATGCAAACATTTTTAACTCAACTACAATAGGCTACAGCTCACCGCCTACCGGTATACACCGTGCTTCCCCGGATCATTTCAAAATAGGGTAGCCCAGGAGACTATTCCCAGCGTTACCAGAGTGATTTCGCGTTGACCTCAATGTGGCAAGCCACCGCTGTGGGCTCAGGCTTTATAACTTGTTCTTTGTGTGGAGGTTCTCATGAATGCTCAGACTTCAGACTTGGAGCCACAGCTCAATTTCTAGCTTTTTTTTTTTTTTTCTCCCTGGAAAACATTACAGCAATTACCATATTGGGGGACGGCATTATCAAGTGCAAATTAGCATATAGATTAGTTCTGGGGGGCAGGGAGAAGGAGAGGTGGGTTAAGATCTTTAAAATCATGTATGGTTATGCTACACACAGAGTGGCGTGCAGAGATTTTCGAGGTCCTGGTTTACCTAACCCTGTGTACGCAGTAACCAATCTGATGGGGGCAGCCAGTAATTTCTAAGGGAACACAGGCAACTCAGCTCTGATTGTAGCAATGACAGTACTAAGAATGGGGCCGTGTTAAGACCTTGCAGATGTGTTCGGTGGATTTTAAGACTTCCGTCCGCTTTTAGTTTCTGGATGGGGAATCCTTAGTTTGGTTATGGGGAACAACCAAATTGGAATATGATTAATTGGAATTACCAAGTTTAGGTTTTGCATCAGGTCTAGGAAATGAAACTCGTTACATTTTTACTGGTGGGGTAAGAGGAAGGACAGAGAAAAGAAGAGTGCAATTTGGAACAGAGAGTTTTCAAGAAAGTAGAATGCAAGAAACGAGATTGATTGGATTTCTGTCTTCTAACATAAGGATAAAAAAAATAGATTTATTGAACAATATACATTGACAGGACCCACTTTTTCTTTCTGGGTCCTCTCACAGTACTCTGTGTAGCTAAGGAGCTAAGGAGACTGGTTTACTATCAGTCACTCGGTCAAGTTTTTATTGAGTACCGAGTATGTGCACAACACTGTGAATGGTATGAAATACAGCATATGGCCCATCACGGTTTCTACATATGACGTTTTGAAGAAATAGGACAGGTTAGACTCATGTCTGCTGTAGAGGGAATTTGGAGGAGAGAGAGAACTTGGAGGACTGAGTGGCCAAGAAAATATGAATAGGACTTGAGAATTGACTTGACCATAAAGGACAGGCAGGGTATGAATAAGCATGTATGAGGACATTCCAAGCCAAGGTGAAGGACCCCAGGATTCAGAGGATGAGGAGTCATGCACAAAAGGACTGGCCCGACTGAACAGAAGGTCTATGTTGGGGTGGTGGGAGGTAAATATAAAATGGGATAATGGTGTCCAAGTCAAATATCAACCTCTTTCAGTCTTTGTAATCTGCTTAAATGGGTCGAATAGTAACCACTGAGAAAAATGATTGTGGAATAAAAAAGTCAGTTCTTTTTCCTGATGCCTTCATGGCACATAGGAGGTGGACAGCAGTGGCTTCATTAAATTAATGAATTCGTTAAATTAATTTGGTTTCAGTTAATTCAATGAAAAACCACATAAGGTCCTCTCGAGGCCCAGGGTTAAGCATGCAACTTTCTCTGGAGCGATAATCATCACTAAGAAACAGATAAAACAAAACATGTTTTATTAAATGAACCCAGTTCTTCTTGAAGATAGTATCCTCAAGTCCTTTCTGAGATTGACTCCTCAGCTATCCTGGTTGGAAAAGGGCTCTGACTGAAATGCAGAAGAAACCGCCCCAGCAAAACAGAAAAATAAGGGTGTGCCCCTGGGAGCCAGGAAGACAGATAAGCCAGAAGGAGCTGCACAGAGATTTCTTGTCTCCACAACTTGAAAGGAGAAAACCCAGAGAAATATGCCTCCAGACCTTGACAGGTCAACAGGGCAGAACGGGTCCACATGGCTTCTTTGATTGCAGGAGCCAACACTACACATTTCACGGTACATTAGGTAGATTTTAAAACCTAATCTGGTCCCATGAATGTTTTGTCACTGTTTTTTTTTTTTTTTTTTTAAGATTATTTATTTATTTATTTGACAGACGGAGATCACCAGTAGACAGAGAGGCAGGCAGAGAGAGAGAGAGAGGAGGAAGCAGGCTCCCTGTGGAGTAGAGAGCCCAATGTGGGGCTCGATCCCAGGACCCTAAGATCATGACCTGAGCCGAAGGCAGAGGCTTTAACCCACTGAGCCACCCAGGTGCCCCTTGTCACTGGTTTTTATCAAGGTACAGATTGCTTGACAAGAGAGGGATGGGGTAGGGGCATGAAAGGGTTATCTCACCATGTGTAAATGGCATGACATCCTGGGTCCCAGCCCTAGCACCATTCATTCTTCGCAGAGGTCCCATCATTTCTGCCCCCTGTAGACCCTGCAAAGTCATCTGTGGGTGTTTTTCAGTATCTCTTCCACCCAGATTCTCCAAACATAGCCAAGAGTCTGGGTAAGAAAAGCACAGAGTCCTTGACCTTGGACAAAAGTGCCCGACACAAGTAGGTGCTCAATAAATATTTGTGGAGAAATATTTGTTGAAAGAACCTTCCCTTTTGTTCAGTGTGAATCACCTGCTCCTGTGGTTTTTAGTGCCTTTGCTGTGTTTTCTCATCTATTTTCCAACATTTAATACTGGTATTGCAGTTGTTTTTTCATTTTGTTCACAAAATGAAATGTTTTCTTCTTCCAATTAGGTCTGAAGCCATTGCAGGGCAGGGAGCTTTTGTTCCTGTCTCGTCCATAGTATCCATTTTGATGCTTTGCTCAATGCACATGTGTCGATTAGTGACTGTGGAGGGCACCTGTCACCTGGTGGAACGGGCTCTAGATTGGGAAATCATAAAGTCAGGTTTCTCTGCACTCTGACAGGCAATGGAGAGTGAGGAAACCCTGATCTCTTTAAGCCTCAGTGTGATCAGATGTAAAACACAGATAATTCATGTCCTACCTCTATAACGGGATCAGAGGAATTGGATTTGTCAGGATCAAATACAATACTATCTGCTAAAGAGTTTGAGCAGGGACTTCTTGAATTTAGCTGTGATGATATAGTACATACACGAGCATTTCTGAATTTGAGGCATTCCCATTCTAAGGAAGGAATGGATCCTTGAAAATCTTCATGGAGTCGAGATGAGCTAATGTTGTTGTTCTTGTTATTGTTATTACTTTGCCTTAGTTGCAACTAGTCCAAAGCCAGAATGCCTTATCTTCTCTTCTGATGCAGTGTGATAGTCAAGATTGCTGGTTTAGTAACAAACAGCTTTGGGAATAAGAAGCACTTTCATCTAAATAGGAATTTATGCTGAGCACAGAGAAAATGAAAGACTATCCCATCTGAGATGAGATGAACAAAACCAACAAGCTATGCAAATCCCATCAAACCCAGGTCTATAAAGCATGAGATTCCCTGGATGAAAATTTGAAAAGTCTCGGGAGGAGAGCTTGAAGTCATTGCTAACATACAGTTTGATGGGGAAGGGGAGTTTCCGCATGATTGTTAGGATGGCCTGGTCCTAGACCTTTTCACTCTGTCTTTATTTCCCTCGTCTGCCTGTTGTACTAGCAGATTCTCAAGCCATCCCTGAGCACCCATCCACCGCTGGCCAACTGGTCAACCACCACAGTTGGGGACAATATTTCCTTTTATTCTGTTCAACACTGAGCATACCATGACCTCCGCTCTAATTTAGTCTCTCCACAGCAAATGTTTCTCTACTTAGCATGGATCTTTGAAGTTATCCAAACAATGTAATAATCTTGATGGATTATCTTAACAGTTTTTGAAGACATTTTCTCACTTTATGCTTTAGCTGTGTTCCTGGGAGCAGCAGGGCAGTACCCTCGAATAAAAAAAAAATCTAGAGAATATGACTAATTGGTTAATCAGTTTGATGAATCTTGATGAGATTAGGGCCAGCTAATAAGTATTTTCAAATGCTTCCTAAGCAATTATAATTGTAGCTACAGTTTAGAAATAGTTTGTTAGGTGAATAGAAGTTCTTGAACCATATTTTCAATATACACTGGTGTTTAAAGAAATCATGCAATGCCCTTTTGTTCCCATCATCCTAATTTTGCATTTGGAAGTCTGACTATATATATATAACAGTGTGTGTGTGTATATAAACAATATACAAATGACATAATTTTACAGACTTTATCACACAAGAGAGCTCCTTTAGTATACAGAGAAAGTATCCTATTTTTGTGTGTGCATTGTTTCCATATATACTCTCAAATGACCTATAATCTTGCAGAAGTTATCACATAATATTTACATTTAGTAAAATGTATATATCTATATTAAAATTTAGTAAAATGTAAATAAAGATACATATGTAGATGAGAAACATCTACAAATTCTCTGAGTTTCAAAAAGCCTTATCTTTCCATCATAGTAATTTGGGTGGCATCTTTTTTTTTTTTTTTTTTTTTTTTTTACTTTTTATTATGGACTTTTAAAAACATACACAGAAATAGAATGATCTACTCAGTGCCTACTTACTAAACATCCAACTTCAACAATTATCAATGTTTCATCCATCTGGGTCTTGTCTTGTCTTCATCCTTTACCTTCTAAGCCCCCATCCCTGTTTGAGATTATCCTAACCTTATAATTCTAGTCCTTCTTATTAAAAATCTTAATAATTATTTAACATTACCTTGCCAACAACCCTCCCTTATCCCTGACTGAAGAGTCAGGCTGTAATTCCGTCTCTGGTTTGCAAGGTTTCCTGCTAAACCTAAAACCCTTAAGCTATGTTCTTGCAGACTGGGACATTAGCAAGATCTCTCGATTGAATTACAGAATTGCATTCCACCAAGGATTCAGTTTTGCAGAGTACTTAACACTGAACTACATGAGGAGGCACAGGAGTAATGGGTCTTTTCAGTAATATCATCTTTTTTTCCTTCCATAAATCAAAGGCGGTATTATAAGACCTTCCGTTTTGTGGCATGAGTGGAGTTAAAAGTATACAGGGGCTGGTAATAGCCCCCAAATTAAAGCCCTTCTGCCATCTCCTGAAGGTTTATTCTCTTCCCTATAGTTGTTAATATGAATCATTGAAGTATCCGAGATCTTTTCCATGATTTGAAACTTTTTTTGGGTACAGATTCGACAGTTTTCATTGATCTACAAGCTAAAACAATAAATTACCTGACTCATTTCTGCCTTCTGCCAGTGACCTATTTGGGGGGTTCTCCCGGTGCAGGGGGGTGCTTTGCCTTCCAGCCTAGAGGATCAGCATTTCTGGGTGGCTGCGGGCTTGGAGGCAGCCTGCACCCTCTTCTGGGCTGACTGACAGTACGATAAAGAGAACATAGAGGAGAAGATCCCATTCTCAGGAGGATCCATGGGCAAAGCAGAGAGGAAACCCCAAATGGGATCCTGCTGGGAGCCCAGACCAGGAAGATGTGTTTGCTCCAGGCCAGATTCAAGGACTTCCGTAATGTTATCACAGCGGTTCTGAACCTCAGTTTCAACCCTCTGGTGTCTCCCGTTACTTCAAGGTGTATGTGAATTTTCTGGAAAATTTCTCAAAACAAAACTTCATTTCATGTCATCTTTATTAAAAAAACAAAAACAAAAGCAACTCTTATAATGTTGTCTGCCAATCTGGGAGCGGAGGGAGGGAAAGAGAGAAAGCTATGGAAATTTGGAAACCAAAATTTTACAAATCCTTTTTTTTTGGAGGGTAAGGGGTGGAACTGTTTTCTATGTCCTGACTCTGGTAGTGTCGATACAAACCTATATGTGTGTTAAAATTCATAGACCTGTACACCAAAGGAAAAAAGTCAACGTTGTTGTGTTACAGTTTTAAAAATAAGATAAATCGTTAATCAAGGAGAAAAATAAACCTTCTAGTGCTTTTCAAGGTTGAAAGTACAGAGAAGCCAGTGAATGAATTGAAAATTCTGGAAAAGAAAGGGAAATAGCACCCTGGGATCATCAATTGTTTCAGAAGTTGTTTACATTTTTTTAAAGTTTTTAAAAAAACTATAGTTATTATGCAAATGATATTGTAACAACCATGACAAAAATGAGATTTTCAAGAGGTACCAAGAATCGGTTTGCATAAAAAAAAAATCTTAAAGGATTTCATTAAGCTCTGTTCTCTTTTCCATTGACAGGACCAAGGCTACTCAGCTGGAAGCTTCCTGGTGAGAAGGTTCTCACTACTGCCAGTCAAGTCTGAGGACCATTTCTCCAGACCTGCAGCATCAGAAGCTACCTTTTGGCAAGACGACCCTGGGTGAATCCTATTCATGTGGAAGTTTACCCCTGGTGAGAGGTTTCTGGTTGCCATGGAGATTGCTGCAGAGGCCTCCAGAAAATCCTTCCTCTAAGGGTGACCACCGGCACACACACACCTCCCCTGCAGTGGGTAGGCTGGGTGCATTCCCCAGAATTCCTTCCAGCAACACGGGACCCGAGTACATCAGAGTTGCCCAAAGAAGCTTATCTTAATTCCATTTTAAATATCCCAGGCGCTGTTGGAGGATTACTTCGCAGTAAGCTATTTATGTTTATCCTAAAACATCTGCTTTGTCGCTTAAATTAAAAAAAAAAAATTATTTGACTTTAGTTGACACCCAACGTTATCTTAGTTTCAGGTACGAATCGGTGATTCGACTTATCTATACGTTACACTACACTCCCCACAAGTGTAGCTGCCCTCTGTTCCCCGCAATGTCATAGCCTTGACTACATTCCCTGTGCTGTGGCTTCTATTTATTCCATAACTGGAAGCCTGTGTCTCCCACTCCCCTTCACCTATATTACCCATGCCCACCCCCCACACCTCCACTCCCGGGACCCTTATCCCCTCAAGCAAACATTGGTTTGTTATAATCATCCTCTTAGCCAACTTGAGGGGGGGCAGGCTGAGGTAATGGGGAGTGGGTAGACTCTGGGAGAAATGGGGGATTTAACCACGAGTTATGGGAAGGTGCTGGTTAGCAATGGTGTTGGCCCAGAAAGAGTCCCCTTGCCTCCCGCTGCTTGGTAGGGACAGAATGGTTCCATGTGTGACCTCTGTGTTCATATACACGTTTGTGGGAGGCTCAGCTGTAAATGCTTTGTCCTGAGCATGTTTTCCGACTGACGTCCAGACAAGAATTTCTCGAGGTTCCGAGTATGGGTGCAGAGAGGCTCCAGAACTTGCCGTCAGTGGGTGAATTCCCCTGGAAGAGCTATAAGACCAGTTGGCCTGTCCCTATGGGTGACATGACATTTCCTCCATATGCCTTTAACTTTCAGCAGAGAAAAAAATTCCTGGTGAAAATAATGAGTTAGCACCAACTGAGATTGCTTCCATCATATATTTTTCTTTTTAATTAATATTTCATGACCAGTTAACCAGCAGTCTGTTATCCTTCTAATAAAGAAAAAGGTATTATAACCAATAAAATATATTTATTGCCCTCATTTAAAAGTCTTAATTAAGGACCTATCTCTCGTGAAAATCTTCTTTAAAATACCGTCAGAAGTGCACAATGAAGAGAGAAAGGAGCCTTTGTATGTTAAAAAAGAAAAGAAGCATACCTTCTTATGGTTAGTCCATTAAATGTGTTTCTTGGACACATTTGTAAATCCAGTTTATTATGAAAGAGGTAGAAATACGCCCATAAGTAAAAATACGGATCTGTGGTTTGCTCAGTGTAGATTTTGACTGTAACATGTGTACGTATAGAATCATTCTTACATGTGAGGAATTCACTTTTTTTTTTTTTTTTTTGCTTTTGTAAACTAAATATAAAGATATAATGCGGCTCTAAGTTATGGGAGTAATTTAGGAACATGTTAGAAGGAAATGGGTTTAATGTCTTCAGAATCACCTAAGATGGGCATAACCCATATATCTAAAGCCGTGGGTCTTTCTTGTTGGATGCTTAAATTGTGGGTTCCAGGAGTTGGCTTGTGTTAAGCAGATACACACAACTGAAAATTCCGTGCAAGGCAGCTCAAGCAAGAACCTAACGAATCCATTCTCAGGTGGCCAGAGTAAGTAAACAAATTGTAAACCAAAGCATTTCTTCATCCTTTGTATATGTAGGGCTCCTGATTGCACTCATCGGAGCAGCAGAAGCCAGAAGGCTGTCTTCACATTCTTGTCTTCGTTAGGGCTGGTTATTGTACGACGAGTTTTTCCAAGCTTCTCCTGTTTTTCTCAATTACTTTGCAATGCTTTCTTATGGTTTGTAATTAGATTCGAATGTAGTTAAAATGGTAGTTTTGTAACTGAAATGGAAAATGGAGCTTTAGAAATGTTCTACTTCTTTTAATTTTTCTTTTGAAGAAAAGAAGGTAGAAAGACTTTAAATAATTTGCTCAAGGAGACACAGCGGGTTAGTGGCATCTCATTCTATCGTGATCATTTTAGAACTGAAGGAAGCAAAATTCCCATTTGTGCAACCTGTTTGGTCAGTGGCCATTAAAAGTGCTGGGTATAGTGCTATTTAACTTACTGCTTCCTAGTGCTTAGTCGACTGAAGTAAATCCAAAATGTGTTTGATCTACCACAGTAAGAAAAAGGGGGGGGTATCTTTTTCAGCAAATTAAAATGAAAGATGCAGTTACTTTTAGGCAGGAAAGATTATTTCAAAGGCATTATGATGACCCATGAATCTGAATTAGTATAAAAGGAGGATTCTTTTGAATTACTTTAAAAGTTGGGACGATCTTAATTGTTTTGGCAATAAAGTCACTTAAAAAATATTGGAAAAATCTACTGAAATCCTTACAGTGTTCAGAATTCCTACGAGATGGAATCTATTTCTTTTACTTGATCATCCTCACTCTTACGAGTAGTGCTTATAAATCTAGTCATAGGCTTTGCAATTATGAAGAGCAAGTTCAGAATATTAACTACCAGTAATCCTTGTTCGAGCCTCCTGAAAAGTAAAATTATTTCTCCAGTTGTTTCTGTTTCTGGCTAGAGTCATCAGAGGACTTATTTTTATTGGTATTTCTGCTCATCAGTATGTTTATGTCCTATTTCCTCTAAGCTTAATGGGAAAGCAAAGCAATGTAGATTCGTATTTTTATGATGCTAGGTTGGTTTTGGTGGGTATTCAGGTTAGAAAACAAAAAACTAAAGCGTTCTTCCAATGGCACTTTCTTTCTGCCTTTAAATGGTGGAAAGAAGGCACTAGTGTGCCACCTGCTGGTTGAATATGGATTGGCATGATAGACTCCCAGGTGGGTTTTTTTTTTTTGTTTTTTGTTTTTTGTTTTTTTTGTTTTTTGTTTTTTTGACTTCCATTTTAACCTTACTCAAAGCATACTAGCATTTCCTTAACTACTAATTCTTTCCTCCTCGGGCACGTTTATTTATTTATTTATTTATTTACTCTAAAGAGTACTTATAAAATACTATTATTCTGTTTAAAGATCAGAAATAAGTTTTAAAATTAAAATAATTGCCTCGACTGTGCTTTTCAAATTATGCCTACCTATGGCCATTTGCCATTTGAGTTCTACCGATAAAAGTATTTAATTAAATTAAATTAAATTTAGAGATCACTAAGGACTGTATATAAATATTATGCCATCCCCAGTTACATAATGATAAGGAATCGTATATTAAGATATTAGTAATTATTTCATCTCTGTGGACTACCAGTTCGCTTTTCAAATAAGCATTGATTTCTGTTGCTTGATGTGTTACCAGATGTTCAATACTCAACCTTTTCAGTGTACATCTTGTCTGTTTGGTAGAGTATAGTCAATAATAATCACAAAATCTTACTCCCCATAGTTAACCTTACCTTTCTTGATTCTGATACATTTTTATACTCTAGACTATGGTTATGGGCATTACATGTATATAGCTGATCCATTACACAACTCAAGCTCCCCAGATCTATTTGAGTTAGTTATTTATATTAGTTATTTGATTTTATCCTACTTTGTATTATGTTTCATATATCTGAAACCCTGGGTCAAGTTTCATTAGGCTAGTGTTCGGGGAAATTCTAATCAGGATCGCTGAGGAAAAATTTCAGAGATGGTAATTTACTTACTATCATAGGCCTGGATATATCTTTCGGTCTTTTGTCTTTTTTCAAAGACAGCCTTTAAAATCAGAGCCCAAAGAATTTTAGACAGCGTAGCTAAATCAGCCTCATGATGGAGTGTTCTAAGTTTCGGCTTATGAAATTGAACTTGAAATTACATATTTTCTTACTGCTGAGGAAATCCTAATTTTGTTCCATTCAGAACTTTTAGACTTTTTTCTGAAGGCTAAATTTTATCTCTCTCCCCCACCCCCACTGTAGCTTTGCATAAGCCTTTGGCTAAAAACTATAACACTCTTCTTTAACCTGTTCTAACATTTATGATCCTTCAAGTTACGGAGACTTTTAAATAGGTTATAATTCCAGAAGTTACAGCATGCATTTACATTCTATTTCAGTAGAAGATGAAGCAAGAAGACATTGGTAGGTAAAGAGAAAACTGCATTAATCTGATTGCTTAAAAGTATTGTGAATAATGATTCCCTTTTGTGGAAGAACAGGAAAGAGAAAACATGATTCATTGCTGGTTTTGCAACTTTGGTGTCTTTTATTCTGAGGTCATTCGATCATCTTCAGTCAGAGACAATATCTTGTGAATCTGTCTCCATTTCTAACATAATGGCATTAGAGAAATGTCATATCAAGGGCACAATGTCACATTATATCATAATAAGTCCTTCCTTTCATCTTTGTGTGTGTGTGTGTGTGTGTGTGTGTAGAGCCAGATGATGAAACACTGCTAGTGGGTGGCAACCTCCAGTTTTTGGTGCAATCTTTGAAGGAAATGTTGCAATCCATTCAAGGATATAGAAGTCACTACCCAAAGTCCTTACTGATGAGAGAACATTCTTCACTAGGTGGTAGGTCATAGTCACAGAAGTCCTGCATTTTTTTCTTGACTTTTCAGGAAATAGTAGTAGGCAGCATGGTGGAGAAGAAAGAACATTTAACTTGGAGGCCTGCTCTTCCAGAAGAGTTTTATTTCTTTCAAAATTTTTATTTACTTATTTATTTTTAGATTTTTAAGAATTTAATTGTGAAAGAGAAAGAGAGAGAGAGAGAGAGAGAGAGAGAGCGCATGAGCAGGGGGAGGGGCAGAGAGAGAAGCAGACTCCCCACCGAGCAGAGAGCCCGATGCAGGACTCTCTTCTGGGCCTCCAGGATCATGACCTGAGCTGAAGGCAGATGCTTAACCAGCTGAGCCACCCAGGTGCCCAGAAGAGCTTTATTTCTGACAGGATTTCCTATTTATTGATCGAGTTCTGCAAGTAACTACTTGTAAGACCTGGAACAAATCATTCGACATATCTGGGCCTCATATGGAGCGTGAAGTAACTTGGGACAGTACCAGATTCTGTGGTCTACTTGTGGCTCAGACTTTAAGCAGGTGGTGAGTCATCTCGAACAGAAGGCATTCATGGGCCCCTCGCTCTGTCCTCCTCTTCACCAGGCTGGTGGGGTCTGAGGGCACCAGGCCACTGAAGGGCACACAGGCACAGGATGAAGGCTTAGATAGGGGGAGACAGAAGGTAGCAGCCTTCTGTATTTATCTTTCTTGGTAAGTAAAGCAAACAACAGCCTTTGGAGGGAATCAAAAATCAAGTGGAGTCCTGACCCCCAAGGACAGTGCCTCAACACAAAGTCAAGGGCAGTTCCCTGCTTGCTAATGAGCAGCAAGAAGGGTCCATGCAGACAACAAAAAAGAGCGGGAAGAGCACAAAGGTGAGTTTTGAAATATTTCCCGTCAAATCAGGTGAAGAAGAGCTTTCCCTTGCGCTGAGCGGGGAGGACACAGTGATGTCCTCTCAGAACACCAGAACTGTCTTGACAACCCTAAGTAGATTACTGTACCTAAAACTGTGTTACAGGCCGTGTATAGTTCTCATTAAGATGGAGTATGGGTTGGATAGTGTCTCCCCGAATGAACACGGTGAAGTCTTCACGCCCACAATTTCAGGATGTGACCTTGTTTGGAGATAGGGTCAGTACAGATAGGATTAAAGTTAAGATGAGATGGTTAGGGTGGGCTTGGTCCGAAACGACTGGTATCCTGGTGCATGGAGGAAAAACACCACGGGAACATGAAGGCAGAAAGTGGGATGCTGTATGTATAAGCCAAGAAATGCCAAAGATTACCAGAAAACCCCCAGAATCCAGGGAAGAAGCCTGGCACAGAGCCCATAGAAGGAGCCAGCCCTGCCAACACCCTAGGCTCAGACTTCCAGCTTCCAGAAATGGGAGACAAAAAATATCAGTTGCTTAAAGCTGCCCAGCCTGTGGTCCTTTGTTACGGCAGCCTAAGACATCCCAATAGGATTGCAGAGGATTAGCCCTTTTCATTACTTCTTCTTGGGGGTTTGAAGAGGGCTTGTCTGATAATACAGAGAAGATGTTCAGTTCAAAGTCAATTTCGGACAAAAGCAACTATTCTTTTTAGGGCATCTCCATATTGCACGAGACGCTCTGACCCTAAAAAGTTACTCCTTGTAACTCCAAGTCTGCGCGGTTGCCCTCGTTTTCACTTGCTAAATCCAACAAGCCTTTCTGGAGTACCTTTGTCGCGGTCAAGTTCATTCCCTTCAACTGAGCGGATTCTCCCGGTGGCTTGCAGAGGAGGCTGGAGAAGTGCGCCTGCTTTCAGGCTTCTGTCTCAACGCGGTTTATTTCTGACTACATTTACATACGTTAGGCTCCCGCCTGCAACTAACTAGCTGTAAGCCATTGCACAAATCAATTGCTGTGTCTGAGCCTCGTCTTCTCATTTGCTAGATGAGGGAGCAGAACTATATGCTTCCAAAGGTCCCTTCCAGCTCCAACTTGCCCGTCACTCTAGGAAATGCTTCTTATAGGCGTCTTTAAAAAAGTCTTGCTTATCAGAGCATTAGGAAGCGCTTAGCTCCTTTTATGGTTTGGATCAAAAATATAAGCTGTCCCTTCTTGGGAAGCTTTATTACCTCCACTTCTCAGCAAAGGCTGAAGTTTAATGTCATTATGGTACCCCTTAATGAGGATTCCCTAATTTAGGAGGGCGTTCATGATCATGATCACTTACAAAGATCACTGGTTTGAGAAATGGTTCAAGTCCTAATGGGTGCTGGAATGAAGGCTGAGTGATTACTTCTTTGCTGGGCTGGGAGGGGTGATATTTGTTCTGCTAATTGTACTTAATATACTGTGAAGTTTTTTCAGGGCTCCTGTTGCTCTGAGCGATGGTGCTGCACTGGGCAAGGCGTTGAGCTTGGAGCCATTATTCGTGGACTATCACACAAGCCTTATAATAGTGAAGGTATCCAGGATTTATTTTAGGTAACTTATTAGAGGGAGTGCCCTGGGGTTGGCCCAGGGGTTTTGCACCTTCCTTCCACATGGGTTCTTAGACATGTAAATAATGTTACTTCCCAGTTTATAAAAGCCCAGGAGTTGCCAAGATTGCCAGTGGTTCTGACAAAAGGTCACTATTCCTCAAAGCTGGTTCTAGAGTTTTCTTTATGAGAGCCAATGGGCATTTCATACTGGGACTTTTTGGGAAGTTGGGATGAAAGGAATGTGATGGTCAAGAACAAATGGCAGGGAAAGAAAATAGTCCTGATGAAAAGCTACGAGGGTCCTTTTGCTTTTACGGGGAGCTTAGCAGAGCACCCGCTTCCCAGCAGCACCTTGCGCTGGGGCTCAGGGAAGAAGCCCGGCCTTGGTGTCCTTTGTGAGGGTTCCAGGGGGCTTGTTGGTGTGACTGATAGTAAGCTCACATCTTGAATCATTCACAAACCCAATAAATCCTAATTCTTAAGATAAAGAGTTCTAGAAGATTCTGCATATCCCTAGTGAGTCAGTTTGTCCCGTCTAATGTCTGATTTTATAAAAAGGTGTTAATTGACCCAAAATGGGGACTGTGGGCCCACTCTGCTCATTACCTAACACCAGTCCCCCCTTTCTTTCTTGCTAATGGAATCCTGATTTCTTGTGGGCTTCAATGGGTCTACTTCCTGGGGATGGATCGTGATTGGTCCAAGCAATTAGAATCATCTTGCCCTCCTATTTCCAGGCTTCTGTGGCAGCTGGCAGGGGCCATGTGTCCTGATTCTGGTCAATGAGACAAGAAGGGGGCTCCTGAAGAAAGCGGACATCAGCGGCAGATGCCAGCCTTTCCTGTTTTGCCTCCCTACGTGTCACTGCGTCTAACTGGAATCTGATGAAGCCACAGGAGGTGTGAAGTCAGCGGGATGACAGGGAGGAAGGATTGAAGGAGTCTGTGTCTTTCACTTTGCTGGCCCACAAAGTACTCCAAACCTCAGACCCCTGAATATTCGGCTATATCAGGTCTCCTCCATACTTGACTTTGGGCTGCGTCATTAAGAGGAATTATTTTAATACTCCTGCAGTTAATTGCATTATTGAAGCAGAAAAGGGCTGACTTGCATCCAGAGAGAAGGCGAGATTACCTGGGAAAATAGCACCCCCGGAAATGAACGATGATCTGGTGTTTTAGGTTTCCTTGACTAAAAGTGTTTCTTGGGAGTCATGCAGCTCTGTGCCCTGCAGACTTTGTCTTCTACTTATGTTCTACACACAGCATGGGAGTACATAAAGAATCGTATGCAGTAAACTCCATTAGATATAATTATAAATAATGGGAGTGTTTTTTTTTTTTTTTTTACTTATTTATTTGACATAGAGAGAGATCACAAGCAGACAGAGAAAGGGGGAGGCTCCCTGCGCAGCAGAGAGGCCAATGCGGGGCTCAATCCCAGGACTCCGAGATCATGACCTGAGCCAAAGGCAGAGTCTTAACCCACTGAGCCACCCAGGTGCCCTGGGTCTGGTTCTTTATATGCATTCTATTCACGGTGACAGTTGCTGGCTTTGGTCACCTTCAGTGAGCTAAGGAAAAATACACCGCAAATCGATGGCGGGTTTTATAATTTGGGCTGTTCTTTGTTCTCCAAAGATGGTATGAGGATTGAGAAACAAGATAATTCATGTAACTGGACCTAGGAAGTCATCCTGATCCGAAGACCAGGTGTCTGGTGTTTCCACTAAGATTTATTGCCCTGTGTGTCAGCCGGGCCAGGCTGAGCATTCCTGAGTAATTAGGAGTCACTTCATTGGCAGGTGGGTACTGACCTCACCTTGCAAAGCTCTCCAAAGCGTGTGAGCCAGAATCCACCCCTTTGTCTCGCATACCTTTGCAACAATATCCTGGCAGATACTTTATGACTTGCTGCCATTGACATAAAGCTTGCATGAACTGCATTTCATTGCCTTGAGCCCCAGGCTACTGGGGAAAAATGGTAAGTGTTCAAAGTTTAAGCTAAATAATATGCTTTTAATGAGATCGTGTGCGTTGCAGATCAAAAGCATGACCAAAAGGTAAAAAGTTCAAAAAGGCCTTTACATGTGCGGTGAATTTGACCAAAGCAATTCTCATGATCTTTCTGATAGAATTAAAAAAAAAAAAAAAGTTTTTAAGTTTCTGATCCCTAATGTCACACTTCGGTGAGTTACCCTGTTACCCTCCATCACACAGACACGGGAGCGATTTCGTGATTTCGTAGTGGAGTTATTAGCAGGGAAATAGCAATGCTTTGCAATCTGGGAAGTTGAAATCCGCTGGGTCTGGAAGCAAGTAGGATGGTATTTGGGTGGTTTGGCCGTCTGGGGGATACCATCTCTTCAAAACACGGGGAAAAAGCACACAAGCAGCACAATTTAAGAGAATTTAAGTTTTGTTTAAGCCCCATCCACTTCATGAGAATCTCCCAGAAATCCTCTCAGTTAGAATCAAGAGAAGGGAGGGAGAAAGAAATGAACAATTCTCTGAGTCCCTATTAATATAAATAAGAGGGACGCGTTGGGGTTTTTTGATGCTTTATTTCGTTGAATCCTGAAGGATCCTTATGAGGTGGCCGTTAGGAATAATCTGTTCCTCCACTGAATTTTATTTTTCAACCACACCCATAGCATTTACTGTAATCATCCTTGCACAAACTTCTGTTACTATCAGTCTTGACCTTGATGGAGACCGTGTGCAGTGAGAGAGCGGCCGCGGGACCACTTCCTGCTGCCATTTCCAGCCAACCGAGGGCTGGCCCCAGAGCCAAGTTCCCTGTGTGTTTCGCCTCTTTTAGTCTTAGAAAAACTCTGGGAGTTTGGCTTTGTGCTGAACTCGGGGCCGTGAGTGTGAAAGCGCACGTGTCTCTGTTAGGCTCTCAGCCTCCAGTCTTCGTGTTGTCTTCAGCACCTAGTGTTTCAGCCTTTGACCCGCGGGATGCGCGCCCTGCGAGTCATCCGTTCTCCAACCAGGTAGTTCTGCCTGCCGGGCTCTGACTGCTGTATTGCAAACCACTTAAGTGCATTTGGCTGGCCCCTTGCCAACATTCTCCTAAGGACCAGCAGTATGGGCATCACCCGGGAACTCTCTAGGGAAACACGGTCTCTGGGCCTTCCCTGCATGTTGGCAGTCTGGGCTGGGACTCAGCAATGCGGTTTTAATCAAGCTTTCTAGGTGATCTGCAGGCATGCTGAAGTTCAGAGAGCACTGTCTTTTGTTATTTTTTATTATTTTTTTAATGATTTTATTTATTTGAGAGAGAGAGAGAGAGAGCGCGCATACAAGCATGGTGGGTGGGGGGAAGGGAGAGGCAGACTTCCCGATGAGCAGGGAGACAGATGCCTGACTCCATTCCAGGACCTGAGATCATGACCTGAGCTGAACACAGACGATTAACCAACTAAGCTATCCAGGTGTCCCATCAGAGGGCACTGTCTTCACTGGTTTCTACAACTAGCATACATTATTTAATTTATCCTTTAGTAAATCTGCTATTGACTTCTTTGTTTTTAAAGATTTTATTTAATTATTTGACAGAGAGATAGAGAGAGCACAGGTAGGCAGAGTGCAGGCAGCAGGAGAGGGAGAAGCAGGCTCTCCACCGAGCAGGGAGCCCAGTGCTAGGCTCAAATTCAGGACATTGGATCATGACCTGAGCCGAAGGCAGATGCTTAATGGACTGAGCCCCCCAGGTGCCCCAAACTTGCAGGTGATTTCTGAGACACACCTACCCTTGTGTCCTATAGGATTTAACTGCACACATCGAGGAAGGCATTGAACCCTCTTTGTGCTTCTGTCCAGGCACCTGCAACATTTTATGTGAGGGCTTGGCTGACCTGACTGTTAACTCTCATTGGCTATGAATGTTTTGAAGGGCTTGGTCTTGTTCATCTTCATGGCCCTTGTGCCTAGCACTCACTCTGGAAACTACTGAACAAACTAAGTGAATTTATAAGTCATATGTCATTTTTTTTGGTGGCAAAAGGTAAACTCTATTAATCAGTCTGACAAGTTTACAAGGATGACTCCAATTCCTTTTTCTAAGTTTTTTGATGATAGGTTTTCCCCAATTAAAAAAAATAGCCAGGAATTGGGGGCGATAATTACATGAGTCAAGCCCCTTGTTAGAAGTCATCAACAGACATAACCTTTGCTCTAGTTAAAGAACCCACATGAAGGTGTCTGCTGATTACCCAGGCAGACAACACTTTTTTTTTTTATAAAGATTTTCTTTATTTATTTGACAGAGAAAGATCACAAGTAGGCAGAGAGAGAGAGAGGGAAGCAGGCTCCCCGCTGAGCAGAAAGCCCGATGCGGGACTCGATCCCAGGACCCTGAGATCATGACCTGAGCCGAAGGCAGCAGCTTAACCCACTGAGCCACCCAGGTGCCCCCAGACAACACTTTTTAAGGAGGCCATTGTCCATTGGTTGGCGAAGTGGCTTTTTTTTTTTTTTTTTTCCAAATAAGGAGTAACATGGGTATGTTCCCTCCCATCTCACTCCTGAAAGTTTGACCGGGGGCTCCAAATTAAAAATTTTTTCATTAACAGGCGCATTATCTTTCCTTCTTTCTTTTGTTCTCACTGCATCCAGGATTAGGCATTGCTTTTTAAGTAGACAGGGCAGGGGATGGACAAGGAGCAAATTTAAGGCTGCCAAAGATTCCATTTTGTGGATTAAACGCTGAAGCTTGTAGAGATTCAAAATATATCAATAGTTCCACTGGTGAGACGGGTTGAACTCAGATCTGCTTTTCTTCTTTTCCTGTAACATTGACTTCCCAAGAGAAGGATTCCCAAAGGCCTAAACCCCAGGGCCAAATGAAGAGCCTTTTTTTTTTTTTAAAATTAACATATAATGTATTATTTGCTCTAGGGGTACAGGTCTGCAAATCGGCCAGGTTTACACACTTCACAGCACTTACCATAGCCCATACCCTACCCAACGTCTATAACTCAGCCACCTTATTCCTACCCAACCCCCACCACAACCCTTAGTTCTTTTTTTTTTTTTGGTATACATTTCGAAGTACCACCAGCACCCTAAGTTAGAGTCTTGAGGGTAAATTCAGGGGAATTTGTATTTTAAAACACATTTGGGTATTTATTTATTAAATTTTGATGCTCAGAGGTGTTTGAGAAATGTGGAAATGGGCAGGCCTCACGCACTCAGAGGGATCTGAAGCTGCCTCAGGCAACAAGTGGGCATCTTTCACTAATTTGGTAGTTCTCAAAGTGACCCCTGTGTGGCAGCATTAGCATCACTCGGGAACTTGCTAAAGATGCCTGTGCCCAGGGTTCCATCCATGACTCCCTGATGAGGATCTCAGTTAGCACCAAGAAACCTGTTTTGCAATGGTTTTCCCAGGGATTTTGATAGTTGCTAGAATTTCAGAAACACTAATCTCATCGATTACTGTAAAAATACACACATTCCAGAGAGGGACGGATCTATAAGCTTTTATCAGTTCTTGTAGCTTAGCGAAGTGAAGATTTTAAATGCACACACCTGCTCTTGGAGATGGGGAGGCAGCAGGAAGGAGGGCTGGAGAGAGGTGTGGGAATCTGTGAAGTTAGGAAGGGGGGCAGGTCAACCAAGAACAATCTCTAAGATTTCCCAATTTTGCCTCAGGCCAGCCCTGCCTCTGTTAGTTCTTGCCTTTCTTCTAAGAAGTAAATGTCAAAAGTAGTTTTCTTTGAAGGCGACATAGGTATTTAACACCTCAAACAGCTAGAATCCTACCAGACAGTTTTATGATGTGATAATTTACCTCCTACAAGTAAGCACACTTTGGCAGGTAGAATTTAACTAGCAAAATTTGGGTTTCAGAAAGGAATTCTGCTGAGGCAATTTCTCTTGCTTTTTGAAGGCAAATCTGATTGACTTACTTTTAATTGGAAAATTAAGTTCCTTTGGGCTCATTGCATCACTGAAAGGATGAGCCAATTATCGGTCGGCGAACCAGTGTGACCAGGATCCTGTGGTTTCGACATGAAATGAAGCCCTCCAATCTTAATTTTGCACAGTATAAAATGTACGTGTTAATTCTTTCTGCTTTTAAAAATGTATTTAGGTAAAATGTTCCTTACCCTTCATCTAAATACAGTCAAGCCATAGTCATTGTGTGAGAATCAGGTGTTGGCATTGTATTAGATCCTGGGGATACAGTGAATGAACAAGATAAGATCTTAATGCCCCAGTAGCTTCTAGTCTAGGGAGAAGCTTGTAGTCATTATTAACATGTGTGTGTTCTATTCTCCATCAGACATCTTTTTTTTTTTTTTAAAGATTTAATTATTTATTTATTTGACAGACAGTGATCACAAGTAGGCAGAGAGGCTGGCAGAGAGACAGAGGGGGAAGCAGGTTTCCTGCTGAGCAGAGCCCGATGTGGGGCTTGATCCTAGGACCCTGGGATCATGACCTGAGCTGAAGGCAGAGGCTTTAACCCACTTAGCCACCGAGGCGCCCCTCCATCAGACATCTTGATGGACCAAGCTATGCCTGGATAGTAGTTTAGTCACCTATGCAGACTTACCTATAATCAACCGCATGTGTCAAGTCAAGCATGTATGTCAAGAGAATAACTATCCCTTTGGGCATAGCAAATAAAGGGAATTTAACACAGGAGTTTGGCTATAGGAGGCCTAGAAGAACCAAGGAGAAGGACAAGTCAGTGGGGCACTCAAAGGTTACCAACAGGAGGAAGGGCTGGAGGAACTTGGGGAAAGGTGATGTTATCAGACTCCAGAAGCTGGCTCTTTTGGCTGGTTCTAGAACCATAGTGGAGAGCTCCTGGTTGGAGCTGGGGTCCTGGACAGATGCAGCTGCTTCTATAGATGCCTGTGGAAGTAGAACAAGAAGGAAGGAAATCCCTGGTATCCCTTTTGGGTATCATGTTGGAAAGTGGACTTTAACTCCATTGAGTGGAGGGTGCTGGGACAAGGACAGCAGATGTAGGGACACTGTGAAGGAGCTATCACAGTAATCCAAATGTTAGATGTGGCTTTAAGTAATGGTTGGAGGAAGTAGCCCCTTTTAAGGATAATTCAAAGAAAAGTCACATATGACTTGCCTAATCCTTTTAGAATTTTATTTTTTAACTTTTGCTCTTTATTATTGAAAGACCCTTTGGCTGTGGGTGGCTCTCTAGAAGTCTCAGTTCTCTTTGTGTCTCTTCAAGGGTCTCTTCACAAGACCATCTTCAGGGTCCATGGTCTCCCTCTGGTGCCGCTCCTGAGTCTGGTGGGAGCCTCTCACTTTGATGAGATGACAGCAGGCCCTCATATGTTTATGATATCTTCTTCTTGTCATTCGACTCTTCAGAAATATCATTAGCTCCCTTTTCAGGCTGCACACCTGCCTCTTTCTGTGGTGCTTGGAGTCAGGTTGACAAATGCTAACCATGTTTGTTCCCTGGGCTCTTTTGACTAGGTAATGATGAGCTTTCCCCTGGAGGTGTTGTCTGTGGTTCTTCTGAGACCTCTTCAGAATGGGTAGTCTCCACACTGGGAGTAGCATCTAGAAGTAAGCTGCATTCTTCTGCCAGCATCTCCCCCTTGCCTTGCATTGAATAAACCTAAGGAGACCCAAGAGGACAATGATTCTGGAAACCACCATCCCTGTGACACTGAACAGGGGAAAGTGAAGAATGGATTTGAGAACCAGTAATCCCACTGGGGCAAACTCAGCTGTCGTCTGAGTTTCTCATCAGCTGGATCAGAGTGAGAAATTTTAGAGCAGGTCAGGATCAATTTCTGTTGAGTGTGGGGTGGGGAAGGACCATGGAGAGAGGCACCCCATGGTAGAGATGGGGAAGTCAGATCCATGCAAAGCTGTTTCAGAACCAAGATTCTTGGATTCTCTACTAAGACTCTGTCTCAACACATTAAAAAACAAACAAACAAACAAACAAAAAAACCCCACCTCTTTCTTTTTACACCAGAGCTTAAAAGTCTGCCTAGTCTACTCAGTGAAGATCAGTTTAACTCTGACTCCATATGGGTATCAGTGAGTCTACACTGGCCCCTTAGATACTCCAATAAGGAATGCTTAGCTTAAAGTAGCAAATTGGAAGCATCATGCAAAAGGAAACAGATTTTGGTCAACAGGGTCCTACTGGGCTCCTGTCTGCCAATGGAAAGAACTCTGCCCAGAGGTTTGACTTGTCACAGTTGCACCAGAACATTTCAAGTTGAGCATAAGGACATCAAATTTAGGACACGACTTCCTGAGGACCAGTTTATTTTTTTCCCCCTCAACTTATTATGGACCCATAATTTGTACAATACAACCTATTTTTTAAAAGTTTATTCGACAAGGACCCACAAAGCAGCAGTTCAAATATTTTTTGTCAGATTCACAAACGGCATAAAATCAGCTCCTTTGATGGTGCTGGAAGTTTCTAAACTCTTACTCCCCATTTTGTCCTTTTGTCCAAGCCAAGCCATTTCCAAACAGCATCTGGACCACTGTCCACACTTGGTCTGAATAGGCTGACTGAGGTTGTCCTTGATTGAGGGAAGTCACTCAGGAGAAAGCTTGTTTTTCTCACTCCTGCCTTCTGACCTGTGAGTTTCTGGAAGCTACAACAAGACGTAACAAAAAGCAGGAGCTGTGAATCAGAAAGGATTGGGTACAGAAGAGCCACCGAGGCCACCGAGAAAGAAGTGAGACAATGTCCCCCACTGGGCTTGGCATCTGTCTGCCTTCTGACCCAGGGGAATGGGGCGCCCACAGTTTTTCCAACCATGTCATTTTATGTTCTTCGAGGCTGACAACTTGGAAAACGCAGCAGACATATCTAGAAATGACAGTTATCTTCAGGGAAAGGGAAATGGCAAATATTAGACCAAAAAAGTATGAAGTAAATATTTCACCCTGAAGGGCCAAAGAAATCATTAGAGTTATCTGACAGCCTCAGTCTCCAGGCACGTGACCTGCCTGCTGGCTATCTCATTGCTATTTATATGAGTCAGGGCGTCTGTCTTGCGGCCACGGTGGAAATCAGGTGGGATCAAGGGAAACTCAGACATGGCCCAGAGTGCTATCTGCCTTTAAATTCTAGATTCCAAATCATTCACCTTGAGTTTATAATTAGTTACTCTTCTCCCAACACACACACACCCGCGCGTAAGCACACGCTCGTGTTTTTATTCTTCCCTTCCCCAAAACATCACTTTGAGCAAAATAAAACTTCAGGAGTTTATTTATTTATTTCTTTTTAAAGATTTATTTATTTGACAGAGATCACAAGTAAGCAGAGAGGCAGGCAGAGAGAGAAGAGGAAGTAGGCTCCTGGCTGAGCAGAGAGCCCGATGCGGGACTCGATCCCAGCTCTCTGGGATCATGACCTGAGCCAAAGGCAGAGGCTTCACCCACTGAGCCACCCAAGCACCCCAGGAGTTTATTACCAGGCCTCTTCCACAAGATATTACTCTGCTTACAGAATGGGTATTGAAATGAAGTAAAATGAAAAGAGGTGCTCTTTGCCCAGGTTAAGATTTTCAAATAAATAAATTGCGGGATGGAAAGTTCAAAATCTTTCTCTTGCTTTTTCTTGACATTTGCTTATACCTACCACATTTCTCATTAAAAAAGTTGCCATCATGGAAATGTTATTAGCGGGGAGTGTGGGTGGTTCAGTGGGTTAAAGCCTCTGCCTTCAGCTCAGGTCATGATCTCAGGGTCCTGGGATCAAGCCCCGCATGGGGCTCTCTGCTCAACAGGGAACCTGCTTCCTCTTCTCTCTCTGCCTGCTTCTCTGCCTACTTGTGATCTCTGTCTGTCAAATAAATAAATAAAATCTTTTAATAAAATGTTATTAGGGTCCGATCAGTCAAGTTCAAACACATACCACTGGAGCCTAGCTTTGGAGGCATTTATGTAGAGATGGAGTGTTTCTTTCCGGTGGAGAAATAGATTCTCTCTCATGGCCTTTATTAAAGTTTAAAGGAAGTGTTGACTTGGCGGGAGAGAAAAGGAGTGGGGAATGAGCTTTCTTGGAGCTGACCTTTAGGAGATGTGTGCCTGCAGTGCTGTCATTAAGCATGGTGGGATGCAGTCAGGTTGGTGAGAAAATGTTAAAAAATAAGCAGAAGGAGAACACCGCTCCACCCCCACATTAGCCCCCCAAATTCATCTCCCGGGATCGCTCTGTGGTTTGGACACGGCTCTGGGTGTAACACGTGTTTTGAGGGAGGGTTTGATCACTGTTGTACCAGCAGCTCAAATTCTGACCCCTATGTCAGTGTGCTTATCAAAGAGAAGCCGGACTCCGTTCTCTTCCTATGGTTTCAGCCATAGGTTCTAATCACCAGAGCTGAAAAATCTGTTCCCACCATCTTCTGACAAGTTAAAGTTTCTCCATTTCAGCCCTTCAGCATGATTAAAAAAAAAAAAAAAAAAAAATCAAAACCGGCCAGCCATTGAAATGGGATTGAAATTCTTGCTATCGCCAAACGTCTGCTTCCCCTCTAAGATCCCATCACCGTCTTTTTGACTAGGTTGTGCATTTAAGACCTGAAAACTGTGACCTCTGTTGCCTAGCAACTGAGAAACTCAGGCCTCAGCCCTGGTGGGTAAGATGAAAAAAGGTCAATTAATGTGGCAGGCCTGTCCTTATCAATATGCTTAGGGTGGCAGCTACTTTTATTTCTTTATAGTAATATATCATAATAAGTTTTGTAGGTCTTTATACTATGCTTCTCCTTTTTGAATAAAAGCATAACTAAGACTTGAGGGGATGTCTGATATAACAGAAAATGTAACCATTAAAAAAAAAAAAAAAGAAAAAACCAGAATAGAAATCATCTGACGCTGAGTACCCTGCCGGGCCGCCTGAGGCAGTTACACATTTCCATTGAGTTATTTTATGATCAGGCCAGTATGTTATTGAAATATTATCTCTTTAGCCTTTCTCATTCTGATAAGAAATGACAGGCTCTCAGAACAGTAATACATACAGAGTACAAAACAGGGAGCGGTGGACAAAATTCAGCTGGGGTGAAGAACACTGGCTTCGGAGATTTGCATTGAAACGGATCATCTCGGGTTGTTTTTTCGAATCAGGCGCAGAACGCACCCTAATGTCCGCTTGAATTGTGATGAGATTTTGGAGCCTCTGTCGATGATTACATTTAGACAATTACCGAGAAGCATTAAAGAAAAAGTCCGTGCTGTTTTCAGCAACCTCACTGAAGATACAATTTTTTTAGTATGCAATTCGTAACATTTGAGACACTCAGGTAAAAGTGACACTCAGGCTTTGAGGGGTCCCTCATGCAAACAGCCCAAGGAGACATAACTAAGGATATAAAATTTCAAGTTAGGGGCGCCTGGGTGGCTCAGTGGGTTAAAGCCTCTGCCTTTGTTTCAGGTCATGATCTCAAGGTCCTGAGATCAAGCCCCGTGTCGGGCTCTCTGTTCAGCAGGGAGCCTGCTTCCTCCTCTCTCTCTGCCTGCCTCTCTGCCTACTTGTGATCTCTGTCTGTCAAATAAATAAATAAAATCTAGATAAGATAAAATAAAATTTCAAGGTAAATATTGGGGGGGGGGCGGTAGCCTGGTTTTGAAAGCTTTGTTACTTCTTTTACAAAGTTTCACAACAAGAAGAGTGATCTTGTCACTGTTTACTTATTGATTCTTTATTGTCGTTTACATGAAAATCATTTCATATATACGAGATCGATGTGTACATACTTATAGATAGGGAAAGTAGAATGTGGTCCCTTTTCTAGGCAACAGGAGACCCAGGCTTTATTGTCCACTCTGCACTGATTAGCCAGTGATCTCGAACAATCTGGGAATTCTCGGGGTCTCAGCAATGACCACCTATAAAACGTAGCAGGGAAACTACATAATTTCTAGATTCCCTCCCTATGATTCACCTGTCCTCCACAAGCAGCACCTCCCTCTGTTCTCTCTTCCGTCATCTAGATGATGCACATAATCACGTTTTTGTTCTGCAAGATATGGTATACTTGTGGTTTTGCATCGTTGCCACTTTGTATACTTTAAGACTTTGTGAACTTCTGACAAATGACAGTCAGGAGGATATACACTATGAGCAGCATTTTTGGGTTGTATAAATTGACCTTCCACAAATCCGAACTTAGCATTTTCCTCTGTTCAGGACAGTCTCCGTGAACTTATGGGATGCACGCCTGTTTTGCTTTTTCTCTTCTCTTCTTTCTTTCTTTCTTTTTGTTAGAGCATTAATGTAGAAGCAGATGTTGTCTCCCTCCTCACAAATGCTACACAGTGAATCATCTTAGCCTCTCTGTAAAATTTTAACTTAATGGAGTCCTGGCATTTCTGATGAGACGAGGAACTTAATTTTATAGAACAACCTATTGAACAAGCTGTTCTTGGACATTCCCATCTCAACTAAATGTTAAAAGTATTAAAATTCACATTAGCGCAAGAGGAAATTTTGCATGGGTAATCCTTTAATACAGTGTTTTATGGCTCTATTAGCTGCACAGCAGCTGGTGACATGATGAATTTAATCCATTAAAAAATTCAGTAAGAGGTTTAAAAGTCAGCTTTTTAAAACATTATCTTGCTGCAAGGAAAGAGAACTTCTCCTCGGGGCCAGAACCGGGCTGGCCTCACACTGTGGCAGGTATAGGGAATGCACCTGCGTGACGAACTTCCCTCTGCTCAGAGAT
The DNA here is from genome assembly GCF_964662115.1 of Mustela nivalis. Lineage (NCBI taxonomy): Eukaryota > Metazoa > Chordata > Mammalia > Carnivora > Mustelidae > Mustela > Mustela nivalis. The sequence goes on from NC_139024.1 coordinate 139,983,705, forward strand.
TTGCACCCAGAGATGGTTGGAGTGATGAGCGGGAACCTGAGATGGGGGAACTGGAAGGCGTTGACAACCATCTCCGACTTTCGTCTTCCTCTTGAGCCGTGCTTTTTGGAGAAGGTGTCCCCCGACTATTGAATGATGGTGTTGTTTCTCAGTGGGTTAAGTATGTTTGTGTAGGTGTATGTATTTATGTAAAATCAGAAATTCCCTGAGCCTTTAGTGATATAATTATTTCTCTTCTGGGGACCCTGCTAAGAAAAGATTTCTGACTTTCGATATAAAGAAGCATGTGCAAAGTCTTTTATGTATACAAGCTTTGGCCCGAGGGATCTAAAGTCTCACTTTGAAGAAATTCTCCCAGTCTGTATCTCTGTGGAGCATCTGGAGGGATTTGGGGGCTCAGCTACATCTTGGATGACTGGGTAAGTGAGGGTCCCATTTAGGAACGGATTGATGGTGCCATCACGTCTTAGACACTAGCCTTGACACACTTCATTTTTCTTTCCAAATTGTGACTTGATTTGCCAAAATCAAGCATAAAGTCTCCATTGTCCACTTTCTACCAATAAACTCTGTAAGTTACTAGGTAAGATTGTTTTCAGAGTCAAATATGTAACAAGCATGTATTCCTTTTTTTTTTTTCTTTTTTTAGATTATATTTATTCATTTGAGAGAGCAAGAGCACAAGCAGGGAGAGAGGCAGAGGGAGAGGGAGAAGCAGACTCCCTGCTCAGCGGGTCTCAATCCCAGGACTCTGAAGTCATGACCTGGGTCGAAGGCAGATGCTTAACCATCTGAGCCACCCAGGAGCACCCAAACATGTGTTTCTGAGCAGAGACACTTACAGGTCACCTTGGATCAAGTTGCCTCCAATCTATAAACCAATTGGTTATTATATTCAACCCTCGTGCATTGCAACATAGGAAGCTTATCTTAGACGTGGTTTTTGTCTAAACAACTCCTTTATATAATTCCCATGTTAATGGAAAGCCCCTCATTTTACCTCCTCGCTTCGCCGAACTTGATGTAGGTGGGAAATTGCTGTTTCTTGTGGCACAGCTGTTGTGGATCATAAGAGCAAAACCGAAATCCACTTCGGTCTGCTTGGCAGGAGACCTCTAATGGTCCCTACAGTTTAAACAAACCACCAGGTTGAAAACGGAAATAGCTATTGTAGTCTCGAGTCTAAAAATTGGTTTATTTTTCTTCTGACATGAAAGGCTTTATGTTTCTCCAAGTGCACGGGTTACTTGGCTATGCAATGACCTTCTTTTTGTTCCATGGATGGAGACATGAACATTCTAACATTTTATTTGCCATACCCGCCACTCCCTCCCCCCAAATACTGCCAAGAATTTACCTTTTAATGGGAAGTTCAACATATTTAGGCAACAGCTGAACTTGAGAGCTGATTGCTGTGTGCGTGAGTGAAATCTGTTTTGATAATATCTCATCCTGTGTTTGAGGCTGATTGATCTAGATGCATCCCCCCCTCCCCTCCCACCAATGCTTTTACAAAGACGTCTTTCATGGGTGTGCAGTGATGTGTTTCTATTTCCAATCTATGTGGCTCCTGGTGGCTGAACGTGTTGTGGGAAGGGTTATGCCGTCTGAGAGCTCAACTAATGATACTGCCTTTTTAAAAAAATAAAACACAAACTCCACTCACATGATTTCCTTATTGAAAAAAAAAATGCATAACCGAAATCCAGCCAATAGTGTCATCATAAACCAGCCACATTTCCACGTATATACTGTTTTCCTAAGCAAGAGAAATTCTGGCTGACGTTTCAGACTTTATAGTCAAGGATAAAGCACAAGCAGAACAACCAGATCTTCTCAGCCAGCGTAAGGTATTGTGATAGGATTTGGTACGTCACTACTATTTCCTAAGTATTTTGAAGGGAGAGCAATTTGGGTTTCTTGGTGGCTTAATGGAGTCCAGTGATTCTTGAATGTCCTGGTTGGCCCACATGGGGTTACTCAATGTGGGATTAGTCAATCCCGGCTTCTAAGAAGAAGTCCATAGTCTCTTCTATGTTTTTGCAGTTCCTCCCTGGTATGTGAAAGATCCATGGATGGCCTCTATGCATTGTCTCCTATGATGCTAATTACTTCACTGTTAGCTCAAAAGGTCACCTGTGCCAAATTCAACATTTTAAACACCAATTATTTAAAGAACAGTCTGCACAAACAAATGTTTAGCCATTTAGAGGTCTGGTGCAAACTTGTTCAGTTGCTGTTACCTATTGATAAAGTAAGGCTTGCGGTTAAGAGGTTCCAAGCTGCTATGCCCTTCTGAGCTCTCTGTCCCAGAGATTCCCCACCATGCTTCTGAGCTCCATCCCCTAGATGTGTAAGCCCCTTCTCCGGAGAGGTCCCTTGTTATCCTTCGGAGTGGTGACCCCCCCATGCTGTGAGGGGGTTCTCCACAGGCAACCCTGTGGCTCCTGTGGTCATATCTTTTTCCCGGATCAGTCCCACATTTCTCAAGCCCCTGACCTCTTCCTCCTCCCCTGTCTCCTCCCTCCTTTCCTTCCGCTCCCCGCTCCCCGTTTCTCTTTCTCCTCCTGCCCCTTTCACAATGCACCAAAGAGTGACTGCTGTGGCTGAGAAGGAAAGGAGCAGGAAGTGTATTGGGATGTAAAAAAGGCCCCCAGAGCTTACCCAACCTTGACTACGTTGTGACAAATGACTGCTGGTCCCTTACCACTCTGGCTGCTGTAGGTAACTCCCATCTCTGCAAGACCCAGGCTTGTCCTCAGGAAGTTCCAGGCTCTCTGGGTGGACAGCACAGTGGCACGTAAAAGAGAGCAGAGTGGTGGCTACTCCTGACTTGTATTCCCATAATTCATAAGCTGGCCTCTTCTTCTGCTCCCTTTCTGCTATCACTCATTTATCCTTGGGTTCTGTGGATTTCAATCCCTCTTATAGGACCAGCAGTGCTGTAGGCATTGGGATATAGCAGAGAATGAAGCAAAGACATGGCTTAGATTATGATACAGGGGAAATGTCAACCAGAAGGAAAGGGAAGCAAAGAGAAACCTCACTGTTTCAAGCTCTAGGAGATTGCAAGGGGGGTGGGGAGAAGACAGAGTCAGGACTACAGCCTAGGGGGTGGAGACAAGGACCTGTTTTCACCACTCTCCAACCTGAGATCAGGGGATTCCGGGTCCTGTAGAGCCAGCAGGTTCTCTTTGGAGAAGTGGAAGAGAGCTGGGCCTGACCTATTATGGCAACACCCCAAATGAATTCCTAGTAACTTCAGGAAGTGCTCATGGTGGAAACCGGGTTTTTTGGCTAACTTCATTTAAAAAAAGTACTGCACACAACATGGTCCTCCAAGACAATGCTTCCCAGAGTTTCTGTGCATAGATTACCAGGGGATCTTGTTAAAATACAGATGCTGACTCAGTGGGCTTGATGGGGGTGTGTGATTCTGCATTTCTAACCAGCAGCCAGGTGATGTGATCCTGCTGGTCCATGAACCATATTTTGAGTGACAAACTTCACAAGATTCTTTCTGCCTCTTAGTGGATTAAAAGTGCTAAGAAATCCTCCACTAATTATTCGGGTTTTATTAGTTGAACATGATCATTTACAGAGCTATCTAGCTACAGAACACTGATGGGAGCTTTTGGAATACAGTTTAGGAAACATTACACCACCAGCCACGTGGGATTTCACTGCGTTATCAATCAAGAATTCTATTTATCGGGTGTGAGCATGTGTGCATTGGAATGTGTAAATCTGTGTGGCAGATTGTAGTTTCTGCACAAATAGCTACAATGTTATTTCCCATCCCAGATGGGAACCTCTCAGAACCTTGCCAGATCCTCACCCAAAGATGGAGTCCACATTTCCTCCCCTCCAACGGGATCCGTGCCGATGTGACGGTTCCAGTGAAGGGAACGCAGCAAGAGTGGGATTTCTGGGGTCCGGATATGTGGCATGGTTTCTACATGCTCTGTCTCAAGAGCACGAGGCTTCAATCACCCTGAGACCAACTTGTGCGGAGACACCTTGGAGAAGAAAGAGCTGGAGAGAGTGGGAGGGAGAGAGGGAGGAGGGTTGCCCACCGTTCCAGTACCCAGCTGTTTGGAGCTCCCTAACCCCGGGCACTGAACATGCATCAAAGACTTTCAATGTGACCTTGGTCAGATCTTGGCTCCTGTTACAGACTGATTGCAACTGATGGAAGACCTCGGATGAGTACTGCCTAGCTGAACCCAGTTAGCCCCCAGATTTCTCAGCAAACTAAGTGATTTGTTATTGTTTGAAGCCACTACTTCTGGCGTGGTTTTATGCAGCAATAGATGTCCGAGAGAGACCAAATAATAAAACACTAAACACATTGAAGACTTGCTTTTTATATTCACATAGGGCCAAGGGAAAATTTGGTACCATCTTTGAGCTGAGGAAAAAAAAACAACTTAGTTTTAGAATTTTCCTATGAATGGAGTTCTTATTGTTTGTAGCTAGTATCCAAAGCTTAGGCACCCTCTTTCCTCCTACCCGTCCAAGGATAAGGGTGTATTCTGTAATGCCAAATGACACATCTGATAAACAAGCAGACACCCATTAAAATGAATGACTGTCAAAATTTTTTCATGCTTATTTGTTATTAACGGCAGAGAATGTGAAGGTGCAATTCAAATAGTTTATTATTGTTATACGTTTGTAGCAATATATTACAGTTTACGCCTTGGCTTGGAAGTTGATTACAAGTTTTATGAGACTGAGTGCCTGTTATTGGCAATCTTGATGTTTCCCTTCTCCCTGTAACATGTCACAGGCAATTGATTTATATGCAGTCAACGATTTTTTTATATTATATCATTTCAATGAAAAAAATTAAAGAAGAAAGTGTGTAGTAGGGAGTGGAAAGAGGATAATGAAGGTTACATCAGTCATATGGAAGGATTTTAAAGTGTATTAATAATATCTGTGTACTCTGTGGAATCCATTCTAAGAACACTTTATATTCTTTGCGAGAGACAAAACAAGTCATCAGAGACTTTTCATAAACACAGGTGGTGCTTATTAACTGAGAAATAAAAATTTTACACTCCTGATGATTAGCCTAGACAAGTTTTCACGTGCTCCTGCACTTTTGGAAAATGGTTCTTATTTCTTTTCCTAGTTTTCCTCTTGATTCTGATGACTCTCATTCCATATGAACAGCTTGAGTTAGTGGTGCAATGACACCTAAAATGGCTCTGACAGATTTTGGGGGGAGGGTATTAGCAATCTCTTTTATAATGATCATTATAATAAAATATGGCACTATCCAAATTTAAGACACGGCCATGAAACCTCAATGCAAATACAAAAAGACCCCCTATGTGAATAGAGAATGAGGATTTACATCTACAAATAATTGGCTGAAAAGGGAAAGTCCAATTTTGCCTCTTTTTATCTGTCATTGCCATACATGGTTTGTATGCCGCTTCTCAAAGTTGCCTGAATTGGCTGGTTGTTTTGTTATTGTCTCAATACATATGGAAGACAGACTCAAAAAAAGATAGAAAAGAAAAATTAAGAGTATCCCGGGAAACAAGAGGGACAAAGTAGACAATGAAAAAAGAGAGTGCAGGGAAAATGTTTGAAAGAAGAGGCAAATGATCTCTGAATACTCGAAAAAGAGAAATCTGTTGTGTAAGGAGTTGTGAATTTAAGCTTCTGGAGGGCAAGAGAGGTGAGAAGTTGTGTGGGCATTTGAAGCAATTAGAAAAAATGTGATTGGGAGAACTGTATGAAATTAGAATCCCTGGAGCGAGGATGAGCAAAGAAATTTGACTTCAATGCATGTTGTAGAGGTCTTCAGACTTAGGAGAGCCCTATCTGTCAAGAAGTTCTTATTTCTCAGGTGCTTGGGTGGCTCAGTGGGTTAAGCCTCTGCCTTCAGCTCAGGTCATGATCCCAGGGTCCTGGGATCGAGCCCTGCATCGGGCTCTCAGCTCAGTGGAGTGCCTGTTTCTTCTCTCTCTTTGCCTGTCTCTTTGCCTACTGTGATCTCTGTTTGTCAAATAAATAAATAAAATCTTAAAAAAAAAAAGAAGTTTTTATTTCTCTTGGTTCTTTGTACCAATTCAATTTTCTGCTTAAAGAGCTGCAGAAACATTGTATATGAGCACAGATTGGTGAGTATGAGGTGAACAGTTAAAAAGAATTTTCTTTAGGGGCGCCTGGGTGGCTCAGTGGGTTAAAGCCTCTGCCTCTGGCTCAGGTCATGATCCCAAGATTCTGGGATCCAGCCCCGCATCGGGCTCTCTGCTCAGCAGGGAGCTCACTTCCTCCTCTCTCTCTGCCTGCCTCTCTGCCTACTTGTGATCCTGTCTCTCAAATAAAAAATAAAATCTTTAAAAAAATTTCTTTAGTTAAATAAATAAATGTCTATCATCTATCAATCATCTGTGTAATCCATCTATAATTCAAGATTATAAGTGACCTAAAATGATGGCATAGAAGAAGGTGATGTAAAATCATTAACTATTATTTGGAAGATGAGATATTAACTAGAGAAAAGTAAGTCATATAAAAAAAGAAAAGGCAGAACGCAAATAAATTGGTCCTGGCTATTGGAGGAGATCTGTCAGGGTGTGAGGCCTCACAGGCAGATGAGAAGAAAGGAACCTCCACTGATAGCAAAGAATGGGTTTCTCAGAAGTGATCACTTCCTGAACAATTGATTGTATATAAGAGAATGGACTCTCCCAGATGAGGGGTTCAAAACACAGCACAAGTGACTCCAAGCTGGAGCAGATCTCAGATATCTTTCACCTATGAATTCTTGGAGGAGTGTCTGCTTTACTGCCCAATTGCCTGGGAAGCTGGTTAGCTTTCCTTGACTGATAGTAAGTGATCCAGAAACTGGGGCAGCATAGAGAGAGGAACATTTAATGTCTGCTGGTGAGGTCCTGTTTTTAGTCTATCAACTGTATTTGGGACTTAAATATTTACTAGGATAAAAGTTAAGGAAACTTAATTTGGGTTTTGAGATTTAGACTCAAGGCAAAGTAGAATGTTTAAATAAGACAATTTTACTTCTTAGCAAAGGAGTCTAATGGCTGAAGTTGTGACCCAAGAAAATAAATCTACAAAACACAACAATGGATGAGATTCCTTTATTCACCTGGATATTTACTGAGCACATACTACATGTCTAACATCTGTAAGTCTTGTTTTGGGAATGAAGAAGAATACAAGAATTATTCTGAAGGAAGAGGCAGCAAGATAGTTGGTGACATTTGCTATATACTTGAGGGAAAGGAAATGGAAATATTTATACCAAATATTAATATAAGCCACCTCAAAATTAACATTTGAGATTTATTTTATTTTTTGAGAACAAAGGTTGCAATGTCTGCCTACCTGAAATGTGAATAAATAGGAGCTGTGGAATTATAAAGAGGAAAAACGGTGTGATAAGGAAGAAGAAAATTTTGAAAAGTGCATCTATTATACAGACAGATGGGTGATTTTCTCCAACTGTCCTCTGCAGACTTCTTATAGTCCCTAGTGGTTACAAGTTACCCACAGGCAAAGTGCAATTTCAAGCAAAAAGTGATTAAATTATTTTATTCATATACATTGTCCAAATTTGAGACTATTATAATCCCATAAATATCATTGCATTCTAAATAATTGCAAAATTATTAAAAGCAACATATACTTTACAAAGGCTGTGTGTGTTGCTCCTCTTGCCTAATATTCATGCAAAAGGATGCACTTTTCTTTGGGCTATATGTTTTCATATTACTTGGCTCTTTGACTTTAGTTTGTGAAATGCCCACTTTCATTGTGACCAATGAATTGCACAATATCCCCATTTACAAAAATCATACACACACAAATGCTCAAAAATGATTAATTGGGTAATGGCAGAGTGGCTTCTATCAGATTAGTCCTTCCATAAATAATGACTATAATCTCAGGTATCTATATAATCTATATCTATATTTATATCTATATCTAATCTATATCTATCTATTGAAGACACTGGAGAGCAAATAAAAACAGGCAGATATTAGAGAAACATTAAAAGCTGGCCAAGGGAAAGAAACTGAGTGTGTCTCACATTTTTAGGCTTTAGCTTGGGGTAAGTCCCAGTTGGTGCCATGTGGGGTTTCTAAAATATGAATTGGAACTCATCCTCTTACTGGTTTAAAGATACATAGGACAGAATTCCAGGTCCACAGCATCCAGAGATTGAGACAAGAAATCTCTGAAAGGACAGAACCAGAGAAGAGGGGAGCCCTGAAATAAGAGTAAAAACTCTATTCAAATCTCTAGATAACTCTCGAACAACACATCTAAAAGGTAGACTTCAGTCATCCCAATTAAAGCCAAAAGAACTAGACAGAAGTTTCAGAGTTTGGTATCTGAATTCACTTGAATAAACTATTTATTTAAAAGAAAATAAATTTTAGAGAAATGAACAGAATTTATAGTTTTATAATATGACATTCCTAATGTTCAGGAAAAAAACCCAAAGCTACCAGATACATAAAGAAAAATGAAAATGTGATTCATACTCAAGCAAAGGAGGAATCAGTGGAGAGTGATCTCAAAATGATCCAGATGCTGACATTAGTAGACAAAGATTTCAAAACAGCTACTATATTTATACTCAACAGTATAGAGGGAAATATGGTCAAAATGAATGAAAATGTAGAAAATCTCAGCAGAGAATTACCAACTATTAAAAAGAGAACCAAATGGAAATTCTATAACTGAAAAATGCAATGTCTAAAATTTGAGAACTATTGTATGTGCTTAACAACATAGTGGATATGACAGGAAAAAGAGTTCATGATTTTGAAGATTGAGCAGCAGAAATTATCCAATTTGTTGAACAAAGAGATAACAATTTAAACAGAAATGAATGGAACCACATGAAACCATGGAAAATATAAAAATGTCTAGTAGACGTGTCATTTGAGTCCCAGAAGAAAAAGAGAGGGAGAATTGGCAGAAAAAGTATGTGCAGTCAGTACAGTATAAAATGAAAATATCTAAACCAGCCAAAGAAAAATGACACTTCACATACAACGGAACAACATTCTGGATAATCACTGATTTTTCATCAGAAACTCTGGAGGCCAGAGGGAATGGAATAACTTCTTTAAAGTGCTGAAAGAAAAGGAAAAACTGTCGACCCCAAATTCTATATACAGTGAAAATGTCTTTTTAAATGAAGGCAAAGGAAAAACATTTTCAAATGAAAAACAATCAAGGGGATTTGTCAGCAGCAGACCTGCACTAGAAATGCTAATGAAGTTCTTCTGACTGAAAGGAAATAATACCAGATGGAAACTCATATTTTCAGGAAGGAATGGAAAGCATTAGAGATGGTGACTATCTGGGTAAATAAACATGAATTTTTTTTCTCTTATTTTCTTTTAAACTGTGTGGGTCAATTTAAAGCAATTATTATAACATTTTCTTATGGGATGTATATTGTATGTAGACGTAATATATATGCCAGCTATAGCATAGAAAATAGAAAATGGTACAATGTTAATTATAAAAAGATTGTAAAAAATCAAGGATGTATACTGGAACCCCTATATCATGCACTAAAAAATAATGCAGGGTAATAAATCTAAGAATCAATAGATAAATAAAAATTGAATTTAAGAAATATCCCAGAAATTCATAATAAGGCAAGAAGAATAGGGGACCAAACATTAAAGAGGATAAACAGTAAATAAATAATAAATTGGTAGACTTAATTCCAATCATATCAACAAGTACACTAAATATTAATGGGCTAGAGACTTCAATTAAAAGACAGAGATAATCAGCCTGGATAATAATAAAAACCCAACTAAAGACAGTCTACAGAAAATGTGCTCCAAACATAAAGACATAAACAGAAATGGACAAATAATATATATATGCAAATAGTAACCATAAGAAAAATTGAGTGAAATTAATAGATAAAACAGAATTCAAGGCAAAGATCATTATCAGTGATAAAGACATTTTATGATAAAAGTATTGGTTGTTTTTAAGAGAGTGAAAAACAGTCATAAATGTGTGTAAGCCTAATAGAGTTTTAAAATGTATTAATTAAAAATTGATAGAAATAAGGAGAGAGGTAGTCAATTCCATTATTCTAGCTTGATATTTTAACATGCCTTTCTTAGAAATTGATAGAAAGCTATATGAAAAAAATCAATAAGGACAACACTATCAACCATTTTGACCTGATATAGGTTCACTCAACCAAAGCAGAATATTTTTTATTCCCAAGAGTACATGATATGTTCACCAATGTGAACAGCCAGGTCAGCATATGGTGTACGATACAAATCTCATTAAATTTAAAAGGATTGAAATGGAAGAGTACATTCTTTGATCACAGAATGAAATTACACTAAAAATATATTTTAATCACATTAAAATTAAAAACCAGTAAGATATCTATGAAAACACTAAATAATCTGGAAGTTAATTGATTTGCTTTTAAATAATCTAAAAGTCAAAGATGAAATTACAGTGTAAATGAAAAAATATTTTGAACTGAATAATAATGAAAACACAACATATCAAAATTTGTTAGATACAACTAAAGTAAGCTTAGAGGGAAATTTACAGCTTTAAATACTTATGTTGGAATTTCTATGAAAATCAAAGGAACCAAAGGGGTGTGGTGCATACATTTGGAGCACACACATACAAAATTAAATTAAATTAAATTAAAAACAAAAATGAAAACAAATTGGAAAACTTATACTTTCTGACTTAACATAGGGGCTCCTGGGTGGTTCAGTCAGTTAAGAGACTGACTCTTGATTTCAGCTCAGGTCATGATCTCAGGGTCATGAGATTGAACCCTCTGTGTTCAGCAGGGAGTCTGCTTGAGATTCTCTCTCTCTCCTTCTCCCTCTGCCCCTCTCTCAAGCACTCTCTCTCTGTCTTTCTAAAATAAATAAATAGGGACCCCTAGGTGCTCAGTTGGTTAAGCAGCTGCCTTCGGCTCAGGTCATGATCCCAGCGTCCTGGGATCGAGTCCCACATTGGGATCCTTGCTCGGTGGGGAGCCTGCTTCTCCCTCTGCCTCTGCCTGCCATTCTGTCTGCCTGTGCTCACTCTCTCCCCCTCTCTCTCTCTGAGAAATAAATAAATAAAATCTTTTTTAAAAATAATAAAATAAATAAATAAAATCTTAAAAAAGAGACTTAATATTAAGTTATAATTATCAAGATAGCATGATGCTTATAAAAGGATAGACAAATAAATCAACAGAATAGAAGGGATCCTAGAAATACACCCATGCATTTGGATGAAGTTTATAGAGAAATTCTCTATGGTATTTCTTCAATTTTTCAAGTCTAAAATTGTGTCAAAATAAGAAAATTAAAGGTAAGAATATAAAAATATTAAATTATTTGGATGATAAAAAACTTGAATAGATAATTGTTGAATGGATGGAAGAATCTATAAAACAGCTATGCTAAAAAAGTATTAATGCTCTAAAATTTAAAATTTCCCAAAGATTAATATGTAATACTTTCATTTAAAGAAAATCTTACATGTTACAATTGAGAATAATATTTTAGTGTGTAATGAGTATTTGTATTAACATCTAAGAGCACATAAATACACATTTAAAAATGAAGACCTAACAAACCACTTGGGAAAAAAATTCCTAAATTAAAATGGAAGCAGATCTGTTAGTATGTATCATAGATCCTGCTGATGCTCATTCCTAGTCCCTTAGACTTTGCCTAGGTTTGCTTGCAGCCGAGGTGAACAATATCCATGAATAGCAATTGTTTCATATCTTGAACCATGATGGCTTTATATTTTTTTACTTGAAATATTTCTCCAGTGTGCTGAGTTCCCAGACATGGCAATGGGGAACTACTGAGGATTTAATACTCCTAGGAATTTCTGTGGATACATACCCCAGCTTTCTCTTTTTTTAATGGAACATTTCCACGATATGATGTAAACATTTTTTTCAGAGGTGGAGCTCTCATTGCCTGTAGCATTAAACCACTTATTAACCTGTCCTCTATTGTTTTTTATTCTCCTTCCCCATTTGACAGTCCTCACATCCTCATTTATGCTTAAAGAATCACATTTCAGAATCATATCACATCACATCATTTCTATACCCAGGCACTTGCTCAGAGTCTGCTTTCAGGGAAACCCGAACTGCAGCACACATTATCTTAAAATAATATAAAGAGGATAGATACATCTCAAAAACTTATAGTTATATAAGTTATATACCTTGAATAAATTTTGTAGCACTATAAATTTATATTATTAAGAAAGAAACATATAAGAAGTAGGTAATCTATTAAAAATCTTAGAAACTAACAAACATACCTAAAAAATGTAAAGATAAGAAAATTATACAGATAAATACACATGTAAAATAATTGTTAGCAAATTGAAAGTAAAATTAGTACTTTACTCCAAGAGCATGTTCTTTGGAAATGATTAAAAACCAGCAAATTTCTGGTAGTTCTGGTAAACAATTACAACAACAGGTGCACCTGGATGGCTCAGTTGGTTAAGTGTCTGCCTTCTACTTAGGTCATAATCTCAGGGTCCAGGGATCAAGCCTTGAGTCAGACTCCCTGCTCAGTGGAGAGCCTGCTTCTCCCTCTCCCTCTGCTGCTCCCTCACTTGTACCCTCTCTCTGTCAAATAAATAAATAAATGAAGTCTTTAAAAAATAACAACAACAACAAAACAAAAATGAGAGAAAACAAAGAAGCAAAATAAGAGATTATTACATCAGATATTGAGGACATAAGATGGAAAGAACGGTGTGTATATTTATGTTAACAGTTTGAAAACCTTGGCAAAATGAATGATTTTTTGGAAAACATGAATGATCATAATTAACTCAAGAAATCGATGGTTGAATATAATCATGGAAGAAATTAAAAATATTTTTGAAGAATTACCTTAAAATGTTCTGGGGCTGGATTATTTTGATATAACTTTCTTTAAACTTTCAAATCATAGTTCATTCCTACACTACACAAGCTGTTTCTAAGCACAGATGGCAAACTTTCTAGTTTCTTTTATAAAAATATTGCAAACTTGATGCCAAAACTTACAAAAGATAAATAAAAAATGAGGAAAACCACTGAACAATTTTTCTTCTGAGTATTCTTAAGATAATGACAAATTTCTACAATCAAAAGGCAATAGTTTCCTAGGCAGTGAAGAGCTAGAGGCATTGCCATTAAAATTAAGAACAAAACATGGATATATGCTATTGCCACTATCAATTTATGTTGTCCTGAAACTTACAGCTATTAAAAATAAGACAAAAAAAGTATACATGAGGCAATATGTTTGTTACTGAGAGGAAAAAATACCCTCAATTATTTGTAGATGGCATGGTTGTCTTTCTAGAAATTGCAAGAGATCAATTGGAAAACTGTTAACACTAATAAGGTCAGATAGTTGATTAATTAGATTAATGGCTCTTGTAACAGACAGACCTCAAACATAATGGATTAAATAAGATAGAAATTTCTTTTCGTCTTTTACAACAGTCCAGAGATCAGTGGTCAAGAGTGGCAGAACTGCTCTGCTCCAAGTTGCCCAATAATCAGTCTGAAGAACAGGGATGGGCAAGTAATGGGCAGAAAGTAAATACTCTAGGTTTTGAGTGGACATACAGTCTGTCACATTTTCATCTCTTTTAACTTTTCTTTTTCTTTCTTTCTCTCTCTCCTTCCTTCCTCTCTCCTTCCTTTCTTCCTTTCCTCCTCCTCTCCTCTCCTTTCCCTTCTTTCCTCCCTCCCTCCCTTCCTTCCTTTCTTCCTTCCTTCCTTCCTTTTCTTTTCCTTTTTTTTTTTTTTTTTTTTGCAACCACCTAAAATTTTAAAACCATTCTTAGCTCATGGGCCATACAAAGATCAAGCCACAGGTAGATGTGGTCTCCAGGACATAGCCTGCTAATTCTTGCTCTATAGTTTTTCACTGCTTCTTGATTGAAGAAGATTTCTCCTGTGTTCCAGGAGAAAAAGACAAAGATTTTTTTGCTTTTTTAAAGAGATGGCTTGGAAGTTGCACATGTAACTTCCATTTACATCCCACTGGTCAAACATAGTCAGCTGCTTACACACAGCTGCAAGGTGGGTTGGGAAATCTGGGTAGCCATGTGACCAAGAAAATAGGAAGAATATACATGGATGGGACAACTATAAATCTGATTTACTTGTTAAAATAAGAACTTAAAAAAAATCAATGCCTCCTATATATCAGTAATTCCCAATTAAAAAATATAATAGAAAATGGGTCATTTTACAGTAGCAAAATGTCCTCAATAACTAATTAGAGAATTTGGAACCAGAAATGTTTAGTATCTACCTAAAGATAATTAAGAAGTATATATTAAAGACAGTAAGATTCAAGAAATTAAAGAAATGACATATTTGCCAGTTTGGAAAGTATTTAAAAGGTGTATATAAATTTTTCTCAAATTAATTGATAGGTTTAATGTAATATGAAAATTCCAATAAGATTAACTTTGTGTGTTTGACAGCATGACTCTGAAATGTATGATGTTTCAGAACAATGAATGGGAAAGAATTCCTAAAAAAAAATTTGTAAATGAAATGAGAGGAACTTGATCCATCAGATATTTAACTGTATGTGCCATCAGTTGACGGCTGAAGAGGGAGTTGGAATAGTGCCAGATCATTGCCCCTTCTAAGTATTTCTAAGATTTGGGGAAATACAGGATCCCAATTTTTAAAAAAATTTTTATTTTTTAAATTAACATAAAATGTATTATTTGCCCCAGGGGTGCAGGTCTGTAAATCATGTCTTATGAACTTCACAGCACTCACCATAGCACATACCCTCCCTAATGTCCATAACCCAACCACCCTCTCCCCCCACCGCAACCCTCAGTTTGTTTTGTGAGATTAAGAGTTTCTTATGGTTTGTCTCCCTCCCAAAAATAAAGGATCCCAATTTAACCACTTTTTGTATGACTCTAGGTGAGTGATTTAATCAACCTGAACATTAATTTTAGCATAAAAATAAGGTAATAATAATACTTCCTAGGAGCTTTTGAAGGTTTAGAATTTGTTCTGTGCTACTTCTTTACTGTTCTATGAATTCATGCATTAGAAGATTTCATCTCACTAAAATTATGTTAAATCCAGTGTTCCTAATAGAGTTATATCACCTAGAATTGCCAGACATGATTCCTGTCGCCACTGATGATGCCAACCAAGGAAGAGGAGAATTGTTAAGTATAACCTTATCTTAATATGTCACAGCATTTTCCACAGGAGTTTATCTAAGAAATAGTCCTCAGTTTGGGGGAAAGAAGGCTGTTCTGAATTTTAGTTCTCTATTTCTAGTTATATAATACTAGAATGTTACTTAATTTCTCTGGGCCTTTATTTTTTATCAGTAATAATTCCAATAACAATGATAACAGTAACATACCAAAAATAAGAAATTTATTGATCATTCACTGTGTCCCAGACACAAGGTGCTCATGATTCATTAAATCATTTAGTTCTTCACACAAATTTTAAGAGGCAGTTACCATTATCATCACCATGATTATGGTCATTATTTACATTTTGCAGCTGAGGAAATAGAGATAAAAATATTTCTATAACTTGCCAAAAGTCACAATTGTTCAATGTGGACATCAGGACCAGCACTTAGAAAGCTCTTCATCACCAGGGAACTACAATTAGTATAAGGGTAAGTACTTGATTATCAGCTGTTTCATCTGGACTAGAACAGATGACTAGAAACATGGGTACTGACATTGCAGAAGCAGTAAATAGAAGTTGAATATTATGATATAGCTGTCAGTCTTGTATAAACTTTATTCAAACAAAGGGTAATTTTAAGGCTTAATGCATTCTTGAGGTCAGAGATTGCGTCTTGTTTGCAAAGCACTTAGGACAGTTTGTGGCATATGGTAAACATGCAATGAATGAGTCTATCATTGTGGTCATTCACCATTGTAATTAAAGGGTCTAGGAGAGTGCTTAATTCTTTATCATCCACTCAATAAATATTAATTGATTGAATCAATGCTTTAATAAAATCTCTGATCTTCCAATGTCTTTGATATTCGTGGCTTTTCCTTGAGTTATGATTTTTAAGACAGTGAAAGATATGCCACAGTGAAAAGGTTTGTAGTCATAAATCAGTGTTGGTCTGTTACATAACTTTCCTCTCTAAATTTGGTTTAGAACTAATGACCTTTAGAACTAATGACGTTACTAATGGTAAAGGAAGTGAAACACTGATTCACTTTGAATCAACAAACATTGCTTGAATATTTTGGAGTAGTAACTGATTCCTTTCCAAAACTCTGCCTCATGTGTTTTATTTCAGATACTCATTGTAACGAGCAGCACAATCCATTAAAATTATGAATTTTAGTGAAAATGATGGCTTTCACAACAAACATATATTTTACTTGCAGTACTTGATTGTTTTCAACTGTGTATCAAATGTTTGAATTAAGACAATGAAGATAACGATGCTGTTTTATTTTTCATTTTATTTTATTTTACTTCTTTTCAGTGTTCCAGCATTCATTGTTTACGCACCACATGTCCTCCATAATACCTACCACCAGGCTTACTCAACCTCCCACACCGCTCCCCTCCAAAACCCTCAGTTTGTTTCTCAGAGTCCACAGTCTCTTATGGTTTGTCTCCCCCTCCAATTTCCCTCAACTCACTTCTCTGCTCCATCTCCCCATGTCTTCCATGTTATTCCTTATGTTCCAGAAGTAAATGAATATGATATGATATGATATGATATGATGATTCTTGATACTTGGCTCTCTCTGTTTGACTTATTTCACTTGGCATAATCTCTTCCAATCCTATCCACACTGATACAAAATTTGGGTATTCATCCTTTCTGATGGAGGCATAATACTCCAATGTATATATGGACCATATCTTCTTTTTCCATTCATCCGTTGAAGGCCATCTTGGTTCTTTCCACAGTTTGGTGACCATGGCCATTGCTGCTATGAACACTGGGGTACAGACGGCCCTTCTTTTCACTATATCAGTATCTTTGTGGTAAATACCCAGTAGTGCAGGGTCATAGGGAAGCTTTATTTTTAATTTCTCAAGAAATCTCCAACTGTTTTCCAAAGTGGCTGCACCAACTTGCATTCCCACCAGTGTAAGAGGGTTCCCCTTTCTTCACATTTTCTTCAACACATGTTGTTTAATATCTTGTTAATTTTGGCCATTCTAGTGTAAGGTGGTATCTCAATGTGGTTTTGATTTGAATCTCCCTGATGGCTAATGATGATGAACATTTTTTCATGTGTCTGATAGCCATTTGTATGTCTTCATTGGAGAAGTGTCTGATCATGTCTTCTGCCCATTTTTTGACGTGATTATCTGTTTTTTGTGTGTTGAGTTTGAGGAGTTCTTTGTAGATCTTGAATATCAGCCCTTTATCTGTAGTGTCATTTGCGAATATTTTCTCCCATTCAGTGGCTTGCCTCTTTGTGTTGTTGACTGTTTCCTTTGTTGTGCAGAAGCTTTTGATCTTGATGAAGTCCCAAAAGTTCATTTTCACTTTTGTTTCCTTTGCCTTTGGAAACATATCTTGAAAGAAGTTGCTGTGGCCAATGTCGAAGAGATTACTGCCTATGTTCTCCTCTAGGATTTTGATAGCTTCTTGCCTCACATTGAGGTCTTTTATCCATTTCGAGTTATCTTTGTGAGATATGGTTTAAGAGAATGGTTGGTTTAATTCTTCTACATGTAGCTGTCCAATTTTCCCAGCAACATTTATTGAAGAGACTTGTTTTTTTTTTTTTCCACTGTGTATTTTTTCTGCTTTGTCAAGGATTTTTGACCAGAGAATTGAGGGTCCATATCTGGGCTCTCTACTCTGTTCCACTGGTCTCTGTGTCTGTTTTTGTGCTAGTAACATGCTGTCTTGGTGATTACAGCTTTGTAGTAAAGCTTGAAACCAGGCAACGTGATGCCCCCAGTTTTGTTTTTCTTTTTCAACATTTCCTTAACAATGTGGGCTGTTTTATGGGTTTTGTGGGGTCCCTAATATTTAGTTACTTTAATCCTTTCTGGAAATTTTAGCTTGACACTGCTTTATGATTATTATGGTTACCAAGTAGAAATGTCCCAGAAAGACATTATTTTATCATGGTAGACTATGTGATTTGCTGGGCAAAAATAAAACCACTGAAGACAACAGATACATTTAAAAATTGTTCTTTATTATAGAAGTCTTGTTTGCTAGTATAGATGGTGCCCACATTTCAGAAAATTAAAACTGGTTTCCAGTATTTTGTTGTGTCATTTTAGATTTTCTTATCTGTAGCTATATATGGTTTACTAATCACTTGGAAATGGGGTGTCCATTTAAGATAGGAGCCACGCCACTTTATCAGCTCTTGGAGAGATGAATCTTTAAAGATGAGAGAAATAATAGTGGGGAGAGAGCAGAGGCTGGAAAAATAATCTTGCACTTTCTATATTAGTTTCCAAATATCATCCCCAAATAGCTCTTTGAGACCTCAATTTATTGAACCTAATGGAGATAAGAGATGGAATGGTGAGACTGATAATGATTATAATGTGCCACTTCAGGAGGTCATGGGCTTGGTTAATTCCCTTCCAAAGGGACAGAAGGAAGAGGAATAGGAGAAGGGTGAGTGCAGCCATTCAGCCCCTCACTTTTAAGCTAACTGGGAACTGTTTCTAATGAATGTCCCTGCCTCCATCAAGGGCATTTCTTCCATTTAACGAGCACGCGGGAAGCAGACATTGCTCAAGTACAAGGGTTCAGTTTGCAGTGAGCCACAAATCACATTTCATTTATCAGGCCCTACAGATGACAGGATATCATCGAGTCCCTGGAGAGCCATATTCATTAAAAAGAAATCTTAAGTAATTACAACAATTAATTGACTTGAAACAGTTTCTGGTGGATAAGGTTTACATAATTCATTTGCCAGACAAAACAAGCCTGATCAGGTCCGGGAACATGCTATTTTGGAGCATCCCTCCATCCAAAACCGTGTGGTCCTGGAAAGGGGCTTGTCAACTAGGGCCCTCCCTCCCCCACTTTTTTTGGCAAAAGGAAATGGAAATTTCTAAAGTGAGAAATGGGAACCTAAGAGGATCTGACAGACTCTATTTTGGGTCCACAAGATGGTTCTGTAGCACTTCCTTACTTACTGTTGTTACTAAAACTGATTAATGAGAACTGAAAATGGGTTGTATTAATCAAGAAGTCTCCGTGTCTACAGTCTTGAGGAGGTCTAGACGGACCCAAGGCAAGGCCTTCCAAAAAGGCATGCAATCATTTAGGATAAGGTCAAGGTCCACTCCAAGAACTACATTATGCCCAAAGTTACTTGCATGAGCAACTACTTTTGTCAAATTAATACTTCGCTGATATTTTCAGCGGTTAGTCATAAATTCTTTAGTGCTAAGTTTTTAGAATGTGGGGTTTATGATTAAATTTGGAGAGGGATATTGCTGGAGAGCTACGGCAAATAATGTCTTTTAGGTGTTGTGAAATATGATATTCCAACCACCTGGAAACACCTGCAAGTAAGTAACTGTATTATCGGGCTCTGTTATACGAGTACTCAATTTTGGAGACATGATTTAGAGAGCACAACAATTATCTTCTAACACAGTTTCAATGTTCCTTGTTGGGCTGGTAAGAGAATGGATGATCATAATTCTTCAGAAAAGAAGGAGAAAACCATATGCTATAGACTCTTTGAGATGCTATATTTTATTTCATCGCTCCTGGGAGTGTTACTAAGGTTTTTAGGACTCAGAGAGATAGCCTCACTCGAAGGGCCACACACTGGGCAGTCTCTTGACTCAAGAGTGATAGTCTCTAAAGTTTCGTTCTCTCCAGTCAAGCCACGCACAGGCTGCTTCAATATCATCTAGAATCTTGTTGAATATATAAATGTAGGGTTTAGGACTGAGACACTGAATCAGTATTTTTAGGAGGTAAGGCCTGGGCTTCCGTCGTTTTAACAGACACCCCAAAACACAAAGACCATTGGTGAGATTCAGATTCTTTGAAAAGGTTATGGAGTGAATTTCAGTTTATTGGTATTTTTTAAAATTACTCTTTATTCTATATTGGTCAGTGTTTACTAGAGAAACAGAAGCAATAGGATATGTACATAATTATAAATATTTATATTTATATTTATATTGACATAGACACATTTATTTATTATGAGGAATTAGTTATGTGATTAAGGAGGCTGAGAAGTCCCAGTATCTGCCATCTGTAAGCTAGAGACCCAGGAAAACAGGTGGTTGTAATTCAGTTCAAGTCTGAAGGCCTGAGAACCAGGGGAGCCAATGGTGTAAGTACCAGTTCAAGGGCAGGAGAAGATGAAATGTCTAGTTCATTATTGATGAGAAAATTGGATGGACTCCTTTGCTCACTTTTTGTTCTGTTGAGCCCTCAAAGGATTGCATGTTGCCCACCCAGGGATCAGGATCAGATACACCCCAAAACAGTATTTAATCTGGGCACTGAGGGCCAGTCAGGTTGACACATAAAATTAGCTATCATCTTCTCCAAGATTTTCCCTATCCTCATTTGTGCCAATTTGCGGAGCATTAACAAATAACATGGAGGACATGGGGAGATGGAGAGGAGAAGGGGGTTGGGGTAAATTGGAAGGGGAGGTGAACCATGAGAGACTATGGACTATGAAAAACAACCTGAGGGTTTTGAAGGGGCAGGGGGTGGGAGGTTGGGGGAGCCAGGTGGTGGGTATTATGGAGGGCACGCATTGCATGGAGCACTGGGTGTGGTGCAAAAACAATGAATTCTGTTACACTGAAAAGAAATTAAAGCAAAATACTCTGGTTGAGATTACCTAAAGCTCTGTTAGCTATAAATCTGAAGAGGGCAGGGGGATTAGCATTGAGCTCCAGGATAAATTGCTGCAGACACGAAGACTTCTAGTGTGGCTGGGGTTAGGCTGTGATGACATCACATTTGTTTTCATGTTCCTTCTTCCTCCACAATCCTGGAGACGTGAGCATTTCTCTAAGTAAATGTGTGATCTGTGCCCCTGAAGAAATGGAGTGGCTTACAAGGAACAGAATGTGTGCATCACAGTTTGAGTAAACAAATTCAGAAATTCATTTATAAAGTCTTTTGTAATTTTTACCAGACTCTCCAATGCTTTGAATGGTTGAGGAGTATTTATTAACATAGCATGCATAAGAGCCAGCATCAAGGATTTCAGTCTTCCAAACAAGAAAATTAGAAAGGATGTCTTGTTCCCACTGAGACAGAATAAGAGCAAAGGCTATTAGGACAACTCATCTCCTAGAATATTAAAAACACCCTAACAGGTTTCTCCAGGTCGGAAGAAGAGGGACCCACCAGGGCAGGGAGTGAAGAACAGCTGTGTGGTAGCTCGGCTTTCTGACAGGTGTGTGGTGAGCTTGTCACAACTCACGAAGGCAGAGATTAAAATGAGGAAAAACGGAAACAGAAATGCTTCTCTTCAGGCCCATGACTCCCACTCTCAGAGAATGTCTCTCAACTTTAGACTCAGAGGAGAAAAATGGAGAAAAGAAGAGGGAAAGAAAGTCTAAGGAAGCACAAGGAGAAGATGCTCTAGAGTGCCTTTACCTGCTGGACACTAATTCCTCTAATAGAATAGATGCGCGATTTCTCTTTATTAGCATCATCTCAAACAGTCATGATAGAGGAAGCTGCAGTAATCCTCAAATCGTTTTTGACCCTGACAACTCTCTAAAGGATATGTTCTTCTGGCACAAGATGAACCTGTGGGAGGAGCATGAAATCCATCAACCCAAATCTATCAGTACTTGCTCCAGTTAATGTGTTTGTAGGTGACAAATTATCCTAAAACTTGAAACAACCACCATCATCTTGTACCTCATGATTTTGTGGGTCAGGAACTGCAGCAGGGTTCAGTTGGATGGTTCCTCCATCCCACAGGGCATCAAACATGATCACGTGGTGATGCATTCCATTTTAGCTGGGCTTGTCTGGAGGATCCGAGACAGCTTCACTCACAGGTCAGGTGCATTGGTGGTGTGGTGGGCCCCCAAAGATATCCAGGTCTTAATCCCTGGGACCTGTGAATAATACCTTGTATGGCAAAGGCACTTTGCAGGTGTGATTTGGTTAAAAATCTCAACATGGGGAGATTATCCCGAGTTAACCAGGTGGGCTCTACCTGTCATCAGAAGTGTCCTGATGCAAGGGATGGAGATCTGACTACAGAAGAAGAAGGTCCTATGACAACTGAAGCAAGCCACAGCATTGCTGGCTTTATAGCTGGAGGAAGGGGGCCAAGAATCAAGGAATGACCTAGATGTGGTTCTCGAAGCTGGGAAAGGCAAGGAAACAGATTCTCCTCTGGAGCCTCTGGAGGGAGTGAGACCCTGCTGACACCTGGATTGTGACCCTGTGAAACTGACTTCGGGCTTCTGACTCCAAAACTATAAGAAAATAAATGTGTGTTGCTTTAAGCGACCACCTCAGGTACAGCATCCATAAGAAACTAACAGCAGGGTAGCTAGAAGACTGGACTGACGTGACACTACTGAATGGAGTGTCTGCTACGGCCCCTCCAGCCTGGGAGCTACTCACAGTACTTACATGCTGACTCCAAAGAGTCTTCCAAGAGAGGGGTGGAAGCTTCCAGTTTCTTAAGGCTTGGGTAAAGCTAAGGCATAGACCCACGTCTCCAAGGGAGGATTATCAAAGAATTTGGGGCTGTCTGTCTATTTTAGGATAGAATATTTTGACGACTCATGTCCTGCTGATGATGGGTCACAGCATCATGTTTTCTATGTTTATTCAATTTGGTGACTTTCAAAGTCCTAGCTCTGTGGTAGATCCAATCGTTTATCAGTCCGACATACAAAACAGAGGGATTCCTTATGGAATTCAAGGTCACATTGACTTGTCATTCTAAAAGAGGCTGAGAAAATGAGCTGGGTTTTCATAGAACATACATACCTTCACTCATTCATTTATAATTTTTCTGCAAAATTTGCTAGAACACGGACATCGTGTCAGCCACAGGGACTGGTCGTGTAGAAGGTGCCATGGCCAAATGGACAAATCTTCATTGCAAGACTGGTTTCCAAAAGGGAATTTGGATTTTTCTCCTCTGTGGTCTGAGCATATTGACTGGAAAGAGCTATGCAGAATGTACTGCAGCTTCTTAGAAAATACTAGTGTCACGTCTACTTCCTACCTAAGCTGTCGTATGGATAAATGTTCAGAGCACTTCAGGCACTTTCCCACACATTATTTCTTTTGAACCTCATAACGTCCCATCTCTCAATTTATTATTTCTAATAACAGGAAACTGAGGCTGAGTAAAGTTACCTAGCTAAATAAATGATCCTGCCAAGGCTCTGAGAAGGACTTGCTCTTTCTTGCAGCTGAGAGAAGATTTCTGGGGATAGATACCTGGTATAAGTGCACAGAGACGTGGATTCCCTAGACATTTTTTGTGCCCTTCTTGTCAGCATCAGAGAAGCATGCTGATTTCCCACAAATGGCTGGTTTGACAGGGGTTCATGTGTCTGAGTATCTGGAGTCGAGATAGGTCAGAGATGGGGTCCTTGGATCAGCTTCATGCAATGAGCATGGGCTGATGTGTTGAACTTCCTTAGAAGACGCTTTCCTATTTTTTGCTACAGTAGGGAAAAATTCAATCAGCCCAGTAAGGGACCTGTATGTTGGTCATGAGAACAGATCGGTTGCTCTCCCCAGGGCTGGAGTTCCGTTGCTTTCCATCCCTCCAAAGGGATGTTTGGGTGTGTATAGAAGTCCATAAAAAGTGCTACAATCAGAATTTCTCTTGAGGCTTTTAAGAAATCATAACAATAATAAAGTTGAAACTCCTCATACAACAACTGAGAGCTCTGGGGGTAAAGGGTTATTTTGCAGGTATAAACTTGTGAGCATACTTTTCTCATATGGGAATGATGGTGGGACATTCAAGACTCTTAGCTGAGTCCTAAGTCATTTTGTGGTGGGAAGGGTTTCCAGGGTCCTGGGTAGTTGTAATCTCCACCCATTTCTCTCTAATTAAAGCTGGCTATATGCCAGGCACTGTACTTGGTCCTTTATTTATAATTTTTCTTTGGGCTTAAAAGGCGTATTTCCTCCAATATTCCTTTCAAGGAATGTATCTCACAATTCTCCTGTGGCTAGTGACCCACTTTACTGAGGGCTACTGAGCATCATACGACATAACATAATGAGAGAAATTTTGTAAAAAGGAGGTGGATTTTGAGTTATAATATTTTAGAATCAATTTTCTTACTAGAATTGAAGATTTAGAAGCAGATAAGGCATTGCTAAACTTCAAACTTCTTATATTATAGCCTTTACAAAGAAATCTGACAAATGGGCTGCAGAGTGGTCTTGCCACCAACCAAGAAAATGGAAAAGAAGAAATATGTTTGAAAATTACTAGATGGGGCAAACACTGCCTCCAGAAGAAAACAGGAAGAAACATGTGTCAGGAGTAGGATTTGGTTCAGATGTGTGTGCCAGAAAACCTAAAATGATGGTGTCTTATTCAAGGTAGGTGTTTATCTTTTCTCTCTGAGGAAGGAGGCCTGGGGTGGATCGTGGGTTCTGGTTTGATCTCTCTTAATTGCCAGGGATCCGGCTTGCTCTCATTGATCCACTGTCCTCAGTGTGATGTTCCATGATATAGGAAGCCTTCCTGAACCCCAGACAATGTAGCTGCATTTTCTCTCCCAGGAAGCATAAGAGAAAACAAAAGCATCAAAAGACACAAACATACTATATTTTAGGGAGCTTCCTAGAAGCTGTTACTTATATCACTTTTGTGTCCAGCGTAAGAACAGTAAGGGAGTGAATCCTTAATCTGGTTAAAAATGTGGCTTGCTAAGAAGGGAAGGCTTCCATTCCTAAGGAAGACAGGGGAAGCCAGTAGTAGATAGAATACTGGAAGTTAGGGAAAATGCATTCGGAAGAAGTGATAAGAACATAGGGGTCAGAAAAAAGAATGATCTGGTTTTCAACAGGATTTCAGTATATGACACAAACATACTGAAATTAACAAGCCATTCCCCCCTTTTCCAAAATCACATTGAAATTAATTCCAGTACATGTATTATGAAACTACTTTTCTTGTCCCTATTTTTTTCTGGTAAAATTGGGATGTATCTTAATGTTCATTTGTGTCTTTTATTTACAATTTAGGAAAAGACGGTAAATGTCTCATTGAATTTACTACCTGATATCTACGAAGTAGATAACATTATCCTCGTTCAAGTTCAGAGACACGTCTGAAATCCAGATGTGTCTGGCTTCAAAATTCATGTTGTTGCCACTTCAAAATACTTCATGCTTCCTCAAAATACACAAAAACTTTTGGACTTCAGGAAATAACCTTGACATGAGAGGCTTTATCCTGCTTCTCCTGCACTACAACAGTGCTTGGTGGTGGATAGAGGTAATTTAACATGAAGCAAGTGATATTTGTGTAATATAAAGAAAAACTGCTGTCCTGGTTAGAGAATTTGGTGTGATTATAACAGGTAGTAGTTAGGGCTCTGGGGTCCTTTCTCTAGCATTGCCTTGCTTTCACAGCAGTTACAAACTATCTCCCAGCTGAATTTATGTTACAGGCCTGTGGGCACCCAGTGTAAGCAATCAAACGGGATTTCCAAGCATACAAATACTATAGCAGATCTTCGTATGCAGAACAGATGTGAGAAATAAACTTGGATCATTTGTAAATTGAAGAAGGGAAAAATCCCCATGTAGAAACAGCTTGGTTTAGTGTTAGAAGAATTTATTTTTTAAAGACAATACTTGAGGAAATTTGAATAACAGAATGTTATCGGGTGTTAGTTAGGTGCAGTATTGGAGTCCAAATGTCTCCTAGAAGACAAGTGTTATCCTTTATCAGCATCCTAGATATTCACATGGTTGAGTCTTAAACTCAGGGAATGGCTAACAGCTCTTAGAGTCCAGCTACTCTAGAGTAGACTTGAGTATTGTCATGAGAGGTGTATATGTATATAGCCAGAGGTTTCCCCATAATTCCTTCCTTGAAGGGCCTAACAGTATGGAAGTAAATTTGAAGGAAGTATGTCTATATGGCTTTGATACAATTTGACAGACTATCTGCACTGAGACATCTTCGTTTTCTGCAGCTACCTCGAGACATCTGAAAAACTCCCTGACCCACAGCCAGCTCTCCTGGTATAGCCAGAGGCTTCTAAACAGTTATTAGGTCTGTGCCAAAAACAGTAGTGTGATTTAAAATACCAGGGTGTCAGACTTTATGGTTTGGGAACAAGAGTTGTCAAAATCAAATGCTACCTTCTACACCAGAGGAAAAGGAAGTCGGTTGGATTTGGGCACGTTTTTGGAAATCTGGTCAATTCCCCCCATTGGTATCTAAATACTAAGTGAAATTAACCTCCGAATCCCATAAGGTCCTAAAGAAATCATCTGTCCCCAAATCAGTGACTTGCTCTCATGAATACTTTGGGACTTATTGTCAGGTACAAGCTCGGGACATATAAAAATATACCTGCTGCATATTATTGAGTTCACCTTTAAAATAGATTCAAAGACTAGTTTCTTTGCTACTTCTTTCCTGTGTCTTGAGTAATGATATTGATGGTTTATCACTGAGGAAGGAGCATTGAATATTTAAGGAGCATTTTTCTACCTTACCTGAAGTATGACTTAATTGACAAATAAAACTTGTGCACATTTAAAGTGTGCCGTGTGGTGTTTTGCTAGACTTACACGTTGTCAAGTGATTACCACAATAAAGCTAATTAACACACGCATCACATCACATAGTTGCCATTTTATTTATTCGTTCATTTATTTATTTATTTTTTGGGTAGTGAGAAAACTTGAGGTCTGTCCTCTTAGCAAATTTTAGGTAATAATACATTATTATTAACTATGGTAATGCATAAGTTAGGGTTCTCGGAGAAACAGAACTAATAGGATATTGGGAAAGATTATATATGAAGGGAGATTTATTACAGGAATTGTCTTTTACACAGTTAAGGAGGCTAAGTCCCACCATCTGTTGTCTACCAGCTGGAGAGCCAGGAAAGCAGGTGGCATGATTGAGCCTGGTTTGAAGGCCTCTAGGTCAAGGTAGCTGATGGTGGGACTCCCAACCCCACATCAAAGTCTTGAGAGTCAGGGGTTACTGGTATAAGTCCCAGAGTTTAAAGACCCAAGAACCTGAATCTCTGGTGGCCAAGGGCAGAAGAAGATGGATATCCCATCACAACAAGAGAGAGTGAATTTACACGGCCTTCACCTTTTTGTTCCATTTGGGTCTCCAAAAGACTGGGGGATGTTTACCCACATTGCTGAGGGTGAATCTCTTCACTTAGTCTACTAAATCAAATGCTGATCTCTTTCAGAAACACCCAAATCAAATGCTGATCTCTTTCAGAAACACCTAGAAATAATGTTTGACCAGCTACTTGGGTCCCCCTTAGGCCATTTGAGTTGATGCAGAAAATTAACCATCATTAGGTTTCCAGAAATTATTAGGTTTCCAGAAATTATTCATCTTATAACTGAAAGTTTGTACCCTTTGACCAACATCTCCCCATTCCTCCCACCTTCTCAATCCATTGTAACCACCATTCTGTTCCCTGCTGCTTTGAATTAGGATGTTTTAGATTCCACGTATAAGTGACATAGTATAGTATTTGTCTTTTTATGTCTTGCTTATTTCACATAGCATAATGCAGTTCAGCCTCATCCATGTCACAAATGGCAAGATTTCCTTCTTTTTTGAAGCTGAATATGACACCACCTTCATCTGCTAATGAACACTTGGGTTGTTGCCGTATCTCTGCTGTCTTGAATACTGCAGCAAAAAACATGACAGTGCAGATCTCTCTTTGGGGTACTGATTTCATTTCCTTTGGATATAGCCAGAAATGGGTTTTCTGGATCATATGCTAGTACTATTTTTTAAAAAATATTTTATTTATTTGACAGAGAGATAGAAAGGGAGAGCACAAGGAGGCAGAGTGGCAGGCAGAGGGAGAGAGAGAACCAGGCTCTCCACTGAGCAGGGAGCCGAAGTGGGGCTTGATCCCAGGACTTTGGGATCATGACCTGAGCTGAAGGCAGATGCTTAACCGACTGAGCCACCCAGGTGCCCCTGATAGTACTATTTTTTAAGATTTTGTGGAAATTCTGTACTGTTTTTCATAATGGCTGTACCAGTTTACATTTTCACCAATAGTATAAAAGGGTTCATAAGGGTAATTTCTTAACTACAGAGGCAAGGAAATAGATTCTCTTTTCACTTAAGTACTAATGAATGTGAACTTCATGGCTGGAGAGGCACAAACTTCCCTAGGAAATATCTTGGATTTGCACAAGTTTGGGAATATCAAGATTCTCCATTAAAAGAACACCAACCTCATTTATTCCTTATTTTGTGCTTCACCTTCCTTTTCTCACCTCTTCCTTCCTTCTTTTCTCCCTCCCTCCCTTATTTCTTTCTTTGCATTCAGCACATTTGGTGTGCTTTTTATGGGCAGCTACCATACTGGTCACTAGAATTCCAAGGAGAGAGAAAAACTATAGACACCCTACTGCTTGTAGTGCAAGGAGTGCTTAGTATTTTCCATAGATCAAAGGATCAAAGCCCTGTAAGTTGGCTTCAGAAGAGTTGTTCAAGGTGACATGAGAGTTGACAATAGGGTTTCTCGAAGAACATAATATGAGTGGAGAGCTGAAGGAAGAGTGGGGAGGAGGGAGAAGAAAGGGAGAGGAGAGAGTATATGGAGGAGATGGGGTATGTGATGGGAAGAGGTCCCAAGTATTCTAGAAATAGGGTTGTGTAGGTAGAGCGGAGATGGAGAGGGATATGTGGAGGGCTCTGGCATTTCCCCGTTTTCTTCCCTTTCCCATTTCCCACAGCTGGGCCATCCTCAAGGTCATAGATAAATCCAGATGCAGAGTAGGAGGTCAGAGCCTTCCTCATTTCTAAATATGTTTATATTTTTTGTTCATCTATCAATTTTAGACCCACCCACTTCTGCCCTGTTCGGGTAGATGAAGACTTAGCTTCCTCACACTGCCTTTCATACACTTCACTCTCCTTATTTCCCCCATATAGTTATAATCACCATTTATTACATCATTCATGATCATGAACTTTGTGGATATTGTTCATTGCTGAACCCGCTGTATGCTGTGGTTATTTTTTATCCTTGCACAGTTTTTTGACTTTGCTCGAATTAATACTTTGCCTTTTTTCCTTATTGGCTTCATTCTATCCATGTTACTTTCCATCCAACTGAAAGGAAAAAAAAAAAAAAAACCTAACAAAAACAAAACTCCTGCATTGAGAGACATACATGCATGGCCACCAGCAATTTAGGAGAAGAGTGAGGCAAGGGGGTTGAGCGGCCCATTACTCACTCCATCTACTCTCTATCATCTTTCTCTTTTAGGATGATATCACCCACTCTCCACCATGAGCAGCATCTGGAGCCTCCCTGGGTGAATCTATTCAGACAATAAATCTGTTATTCTCGCCCTGTTGTGAAGAGCATTACTGATGTTCTAGGTGTAAAGCAGTTTTCTTTCTTTCTTTCTTTCTTTTTTTAAATTTTATTATTTATTTGACAGACAGAGATCACAAGTAGGCAGGGAGGCAGGCAGAGAGTGAGGAGGAAGCAGGCTCCCTGCCGAGAAGAGAGTCCAATGCGGGACTCGATCCCAGGCCCCTGGAGACCATGACCTGAGCCGAAGGCAGAGGCTTAGCCCACTGAGCCACCCTGGCGCCCCAAAGCAGTTTTCTTCTATTCTGCTAAGTCAGTTACCAGCCTTCCACTCTCTTTTCAACTTCCAAAAAGTTGGTTAAAATTGTTCATCTTATGATGCATCCTCTCCTGTTTTCTTTGTCCCAATAGGTTTGTGCCTGTTCTTTTCCCTTTCTCCTATTCTAGTGGCATTTCAGGAGAGAGCAGGACTAAAACATGGGGCCAGTCCACCATGTTACCTGGAGTTTCCAGTGGTTTCACAGTCAGGTGTCCCCTGTGTGCAATTCTTATGCCCCTATTCAGACTTGAGACTAGTGGGGATCTCACTAGGGAGGGAGGGGATAGCTATCATGCTGGACACGAGTTCTCTGGGACTTACTGCTTGCCTTCCTCCTGTGGCTTGTTGTGCCACACCCCAAAATCTGGAGATGGGTCAGGAAGGATCGCAGAAGATTCTTACCCACTTGGGGTTTCTGGGGTTGCATGCTCTGTGTCTGGGAAACAGGAATGAGACCAAAAGATAAGAATGCTTTTTTATTACCTCTTAAACAAAACTTTAATAATAGACACCTCCTTCTATCCTGGCTTCTATCTCTCTGTGCCTAACTTCATTGAATCTGGACATTTGGAGTATAGATGTTTATTGAAGAACTCAAAATCACGGGTCAGTCCTCCAGCCTCCTGGGCAGCTCTACCCATTATTTCTGCGGTGCCCGTCTCTGTCTTCTCTGATCCCAGACCCTCATCGGGTCGTGGATGAAGACCTGCCGAGGATGCAGAAGGGTCTTGGAAAATGTGGATGCTTTTGCATTCTGAAATGAATGGAAGCAAAAAGAGAACATTTTGGAAATATCTATCTAGGGAAGGTCAGCAAGGGAAGAATCCAAATACAGTATACACGGGGACGTGCCTGCCTTCTCTGGCAGGTGATCACAAGCCTCATGGAGGTGGGGGTCATTCACGGTCCTCCGGGTTACTCAGCAACGGAGACCGTGAATAATAAAATGGAAGACATCCATCTTTTCAGAGGCTGTGCTCCTGGATGTAGGGTCTGCCATGCCGCAGAGCAGCTGGGAGTGAATCTTTGCAGCTGCAAAGAGGGATTTGTAATGGAAATGCTGATAGACCCTTAACCATGGCAGTGCTAGCAAGAGCTGTGATAATACAGTGAATAAGGTGAATGGGCTCGGCTTATCTCATTTCACAGCTGAGCTGTGTATTGCCAGATAAATCAAATCAGGGTAAACGGCTTCATCTAATAAACTGGGTCAACATATAATGTATTTGTTCAGGTTCGCACTTTCATTGATTCTCATTTGATTTAAGAAGAGATATTTCAGCTCCTGTTTGAATGTGTTTAGTATTCATCCCTCCTTCTGGAAGGAGAGGCCGAGAGGCAGAGACACATGGCCGGGATTTTTTTTTTTTTCTTTTAAATAAATTAAGTTTTGCGATTCTTGGAAATTCTTTTGCTTTCCATCTTTATGCATCAAAGCGGGGGCAGGGCATCAGGAGGACCGCTCGGGGAGAAAGCCAAGAAGAAGCAGAAAAAGAACTCCATCTTTTCATCTGCATTTCCCAATAATGTTTTAGTGATGTTTGCTAATGTATCATTCATTAACCATCAGCCACTATGAAAAACATAATCTATCTCGCAAAGTGGACATTATTATCGCATTAAATCATTTCACAATATACCTGAACGGTTCCACATGAGAGGCCTGGCCTGGCCAAGCTCAGATGCCTCCGGGGCAACTCTTCGGCAGTAATGAGATACGAGGTCTGTCTGTGATGAATACGATATTACTCGTGTCAGTGGTTGCGGACGGCACCCAGAATATTTCTTCTTACAGGTTTTTTGTTTTTTTTTTTCCTCCTTCCATAGCAAAGGAACTCAGGCAAAGCACTATTAACCCAGTAAATGAAGCTCTAAAGATCACAGAGTGTGTCCATTAGGAGACAAGACGGTGACTAATCCAATTTTTCTTGCAGGGAGAGATCCTGATGCTTTGGTAACATCTGGGGATGGCGGGCCCTGCATTGCAGATGAGGCTCTGTGTTCTGTCCTCTCTGCTGGGCTTCCTTCTCTGCCTTTGTGTAAGAATGATTGTTGCATTGTCTCCTCCTCTCCCTCCAACTCTTCTTTCCAAATACCTCTTCGGAGGTGATTAAAAGAGAGTCCATGGCTGGTGAAGAATTGGGAAAGGTGATGGGTAGGGAAGGAAGAGACAGCCAAATGGTCAGTCTTCCCAGTTCACTTGTACAGGGCTGTTTCCGGATGCTTCAGGTCTGTGTAGTAGGCAGGCTGGAGTCTGCAAAAGGGAGAGGCCGGGGGTACCAGGGGCCATTGACTCTCCACTCCCGTTAAAAGCACATTAAATAGTCTTGCTTCTAGGGAAATAATCCCTGTTTTTAACTCTCATAAGGGCATTTCCTTGTTTCCTTTATTCCTTGAAACACTGTATGCAGGCATTTGTTTAAAATGTTGATGGATGAAAAGACTCCCATTGTCTCTTAGACAGCCATTGGCCAGCTATGGGATGAGTATCTCGGGGAGCTCGGTAACAATATAAACAGAGAAGTGATGCTTTCCTTGACCCTGTTCTACATCTTCTTCCCCTTCCTTTTCTTCAGCAGTGTTTGTTACATGGCCACTTTACGTGGCTCGTGCAGGACACCCACGGTTCATGGTCTTGTTACTCGAACTAATAAATACAAAACAAATAAGAAGTCACATGCGCCCACCTTTAGCATAACCACAAAGGAACTGTACTGATGCCCCAATTAAAATTGGGTTACAGTCTGGCAACTGTCATATGTAACTAAATGTGATGTTTGATTTTTTAAATGACAACCTTGCATCATTGCTTCCCGAGAGAATATCAAAAATACATTCCCCCGAAGAGTAGCCTAGAGAGAGTCAGAAAATATATCTTTCCTTCCCAACCCCCCCTGTGCATTTGTTTTCTGCAGTTAATCAATTCAGAAGGATTGGCTTAATTTTCCACACTGGAAAATACAGGTTGAAACACCCCCTTTGAAAGTCAAATTTATAATAGTTCACATTACTCTGGTATATCAGCTCAGGTGATGTGGAAAATGTAATTTTGAAAACATTTTGGCTTCCTCGTGGTCTTTAGAAAGGACAGCGTAGTATGAGTCATGATTTTGTATCTAAATGGATGTACTCTCAGCTTCCCTTCTCATACTGAAATGACTGTATAGATTTTATTAGTTTCAGTGAAATTTATTTACATTGATTGAAGGAATCAATCTCTCCCTACAAATCCCACCCTCCTTCTCCCTTGTTCCTCTTTCTGGGGTGTGCGTGTGTGTGTGCGTGTGTGTGCATATGTGCGCGTGTGTGTGTATGTGTGCATGTGTGCACGTGCGTGTGTGTGCATGTGTGTTTTTCTCATTTGACTAGAAAGTAGTGGATGGGCCATTTTACTGACAATGTCCTTAATTAGTCAAACTATAGTAAGAAAATATGTGTTGCTACTTTTTTCCAGAAGGTGTATCTGAGTTCTTTGTGTTTATTTAAATTTTCTTCAATTTATAGGGCTTACTGTGAGTATATTCCCAATGTTGTATAATCGACACGATGATCTCCAGAACTTTTTTTTTTTTCAATCTTCCCAGACTGAAACTCTATTCCCACCAAATATTAACACCCCTTTCCTCCCTCCACCCAGATAGTAATAACCACCATTGTACTTTCTGTCTACGAATTTGAAGAATAATACAGTATCTGTACTTTCGTGACTGGCTTATTTCATTTTAGCGTTGTGTCTTCCAAGGTTCATTTGTGTTGTGGTTCATACCTGTTTTTAACAATATGTTTATTTTCATATATGATCACTAACTAGAGACCAATAATCTGTTAGTGTTTTACTAGAATTGCTTCCTGAATTTAATGAAATGGAGTTGAATAACATTAAAATTACCACCTTATATGTTTTCTGAAACACAGTTTATATGTTTTTCACAGCTTATTTCTTAATTCCCTTATTAGAGGAGTAGTACTTTTTTTTTTTTTTTAAAGATTATATTTATTTATTTGACAGAGAGAAATCACAAGTAGGCAGAGAGGCAGGCAGAGAGAGAGAGGAGGAAGCAGGCTCCCTGCTGGGCAGAGAGCCCGATGCGGGACTCGATCCCAGGACCCTGAGATCATGACCCGAGCCGAAGGCAGCAGCTCAACCACTGAGCCACCCAGGCGCCCAGGAGTAGTACTTTTTGTTGATCTCTGAGTCTTTTCGAATATGTTCTGTTTATCATAATTGCCCACACAATACCTATACAAGTTTTGAAAATGATCCGTTGATGTCTTTCAGCATTATTTCAAGTCATGTAACTGTTTTGGAGTCCCATATCTGCTCTTCAGTTTCAGTTTTTAAAAATTAAAAAAAAATTTAAAGATTTTATTTATTAGAGAGAGAGAGAGAGAGCATGAGCGGGGAGAGGGGGAGGGAGAAGCAGGCTCCCTGCTGAGCAAGGAGCTGGATATGGGACTCAAACCCAGGACCCTGGACCCTAAGATCATTACCTGAGCTGAAGGCAGATGCTTAACCCACTGACCCACCCAGGAACCCCCAAATTTAACTCTTTTGTAGAACTATTTCAAGTAACCAGGATGTGCTGTGTTGTGCCAGTCAGGGCTTTGGTCATGCATCTGCCTACTTATCAGGTTAATGTTTCCATACCAATGGTCTTTTTGGACCAACATCTGGAGACTTATGTCTTAACTTGTGACAGTGACAAAATATTGTCTTGGGATCTTTTGCAAAAGTCACTTCTACAGAAGCTGCTAGACAGGATGCTACTGAGATCTTGTGTAAGCTGCAAAACAGCAATGCTAGTGTGGTTTTGTCTTAGTTGTCCCAGCTCCCTGTTTTCTTGCTGCGGACCCTGGCTCTGATCATCTGATTGTCCAACTAACTCTAGCAATTTCAAGAATTACCCAAATGTGATACAGAGACATGGAGTGAGAAAAAGCTGTGGGAGTAATGGTGCCTAAGACTTGTGTGAAACCTTCAATTTGTAAAATCAAAAAACGCAGTATCTGTGAAATGCAATCAAATAAAGGAAGTCTATTCTCTATTAGTCCAGGGGATCATTTATGAATTTTGGTGTGAAATTATTTAATTTGCCATTTGGTTTATTTTTTTTTTTAAAGACTTATTTATTTTAGAGCTGGGGGGAAGGTCAGAGGGAGAGGGAGAAAGATCCTCAAGCAGACGCCCTGCCAGCACAGAGCCCGAGATGGGGCTCATTCGTAGGACCCTGAGATCATGACCTGAGCTGAAATTAAGAGCTGGATGCTTAACTGACTAGGAAACCCAGGTGCCCCATTTAAAATAAAAAATTCTTTATTTATTTGAGAGAGAAAGACTGAGACCATGAGTGTGTGTGGGGGGGGGGGTAGAAGGAGAGGGAGACCATTTGGTTTATTTTATTTTATTTTTTAAAGATTTTATTTATTTATTTGACAGAGATCAGAGTAGGCAGAGAGGCAGGTGGCAGGGGTGGGGGGAAGCAGGCTCCCTGCTGAGCAGAAAGCCCGATGTGGGGCTTGATCCCAGGATCCCAGGATCGTGACCTGAGGCGAAGGCAGAGGCTTTAACCCACTGAGCCACCCGGGCACCCCCATTTGGTTTATATTAAACTGAGTATGGTGTTCATCTTTATCTTTATAATACCAAAAGTTCTATTTGTGAGTCCCAAGAGAAAAGAAATTTGGTTATGAAATTTCTCTTTCACAAGTTAGTTTGAACATCCAAAGAGTAATAAAATTTCTGTTTCTTTTTATTTTTGAATTTATATTAAGGGCTTATTACATAATATAAAATATTTATTTCCCATTGTTAGTAATTTCAAGAAACAAGGCCATGGGATATTGGGTGCAGCTGGGTCTAAGACAGGGGTTTGTGACCTTGGATCCAAAGCCAGGCTCAGGAGTCCACTGTCAGTTCTGTTCCACAACCTCTGGCAGCGGTTTTTTCCAGGGCTCTCTGGACCCTGTGTACTCCCACTCATGGTTCCATCTTAAAATACTGAGAAAGGGAGCATGGAAGCTGACCTTGATGGACAGGTCAAAAATATGGCCTCCTGCAGGGCAGAATGGTGGGCATGAAGACCATGACTGTTGTGCCTGGACCTACTCTACTTAATCTTCTTGACGCCTCTAGAGTCAGTGGATGTTCCGTGTTACTGATGGAACCCATCAGACCAAAGATCTCACTGGCGGATGACCCATGCCTGGAAGCCCATCTGTCCTCTTCAACTGCAGCATTGGGCTGCTCTTCTGAATGTGGGTGGGTGAGGAGTGTTGTCCAAAAGCCACCCATGAGTTCTGCTTGCATTTTCTCCACTTTCTTAAAAACAAACAATTAGCTAAAATGTTTGTTGTCTTTCCTGAGACATTGTAGGTGTGCTTGTTATTCCTGCTTTTTTGTTTGTTTCAATAACTCAACTCATTGAAATCATTTCAATCATTCCTCAACACTTTCCTTTCTAGTTTTTTCTTTTCTGCTTGGAAATTGTACCACAAGAAAGGGGTTCTGTGGATTACGTTCCGTGGATTACACTCTGACCACACCTTTATACCAGGTGAACTTACATGCTCAACACTGTCTTGAGCATCCTATGCAGCTGATTTTCACTCTGGAGGGCCTCCTAGAATTTAGTGGGAGCAGGAATAGCCCTTTGGAGAATGTTAATACCCTAATCCGAAGGCTAGATTGTATTTTCTTGTTGTCCTTACATATTGATAGTGACTTCTACTATCATTGAAACCACAGCGCTCTCCTCTGGAGGAATTATATGAAAATTACATTGTGGAAAATAGCTAGGATATCACATGAGCATTGAGGGCTACCACCCCAAGGCCTTTCTAACTTTCTTTTTCTCTATTTGATTTACTTGTTCACTGCCCCCATGACGTGACTCAGCTCCTGACCAGTCTGACCAGATCTTGACCATTTCTCACGACACATGTTGGCTTAGGGATAGATGTGGGACCCAGCTCAGGCCAGTGAAATGGGCAAGTGTGGATCTGGAAAAGGATTCTTTTTAGAAGAAGCAAAGGGGAAACATGAATTCTTCTGGAGTTATGATTTCTGGATATGAGGTGTGATATCTGGCACTGTGCAGCCATCTGGCGACTCGGGGGCAGGGGGCAGCTCAAGCCAGCAGGTCACATGTGGCATGGTTGAAAAGATGGAACAAACCTAGTTCCTTTAAGACATCGTGGAATTATAGAGTATATCAATCTTGAAGCTCTTTTAACTCTCATTTCTAATTTTCTGAAGTAGAAGCTTGTGGATTCCTGCAATACCAGCCAACCATTGCATGTATTTTGAAGAATTTCTCTGAGTGGCCCATAAACACCCTATATCAGAATCTCTTGGAATGCTTGTTAAAAAAGCAGATTCCTCTACAGATGTGTATTATGGGTTCTGTGGATGGGGCCTAGGATTTGCCATATTTTTTTTTTAGCAATTTTACAATTTATTCCATGTTTACTCAGGATTTAGAAACTATATTTTCGGCAGGGGGAAGACATCTACTGAAAAGGATTCAGTCTATTATCCTTTTAGAGCACAACCTTGCAGTGTATTATATTTTCTTATGTTGATCATAAATTCTTGCTTGGTATCTCAAAAATCTGAAAAAATTATCCTAAGGACACATGAATCCACAGTCCAGGAATAGGAAACAGATCAGAAGTGACATAAAGATCAGAAACATTTACTGGGGCAATTAGAAGAAGAAGAAATGCTGTAATCCAAGAGGATGAAAATAATTCAGTGAGCAAATGGGTTTCCTCAAATATATATTCAGCAAGCAGATGGTAAAGTGGAAAGTTGGCCCATTAAGAAATAATTATAGTAGGTGATCGGGGACTGGGGAAAAGGAAGTAAGAGATTTATTAAATAGCTTCTACGCATTTATTCAGAAAGGTGGCTAATCTTTGGATTTTATGGGCAAGAGAATGTGTATGGGTAAGAGGAAGTGAGCCTTAGAGAAAGTCAGCAGAGTTTAAAGCCAACCCAAAGAGTGTGAAAATGCATCAGATGGTCCTCTTATGATCTGAAGTGTAGCCCTCACTCCCAGCATCTCACAGGCCATCAACGGAATTTGACTCCTGTGTACTTAAATGGCAGTTGTAAAAATGATAGTTCTGTAATGTCTGATAATTAAAATACTTTTTTTTTTTTTTTTGCCAGTGAAGGCTCGATTTGTTGAAACACACACCTTCACACGTGTGCACAGCACTCCCTACCCCCCACTTCAACCACTTAAACACCTTTATCTTCTTTTCACAAGCCCTCGATAACTTCCAATTACTGAAGCCATAAGTGCCCTATTTTACAAAATAATACTCTCGAGGCCAGCACGTTTGCCTCACTTACTACCTGGAAAAGACTAAGTCAGAATAGTAATTTAGATTCTATTTAGTTTGGAACAACTTTCCCATGGCCCTAGAGAACAGATATTGATGTTTTCATCCTTCTCATGGGTTTTTTTTTTTTTTTTTTTCCATCTGAAATGTTGAAGGCTAGAGAACCTATCTATAAAACACTACTAAGGAAAGAATTCTTGCATTTCCACACAGGAGCATTTCACCAACTTCCCACTCTCAGACATGTGAATCTGCCTACATCTTTGTCGATCACATCTCCTTATCAACATCCCCCACCAGGATGGCACATTTGTAAGAAGCAATGAATTTATAATGACACATCATAATCCCAAAGCCCATAGTTTATTCTTTTAAAGGTTTGTTTATCTTAGAGAGAGAGAACATGAGTGGGAGGGGCAGAAGGACAGAGAGAGAGAATCTCAAGCAGACTCTGAGCTGAGCATAGAGCCCACATGGGGTGCATCTCATGACCCTGAGATCGTGACCTGAGCTCAGAAACCAAGAGTCAGGCACTTAACTGACTGAACTACCCAGGTGACCCCCAAAGCCCACAGTATAACTTGGGTTCACTCTTGGTGTTATATATTCCATGTGTTTTGCCAATTTATAATAACATGGATACATCATGATGGTTTCAGAACAGTTTCACTATCCTAAAAATCTGTTCTCAGGCTTCCTATCCCTCCTTCCCCACTAAGCAGGTCAATCATTGGTCCTTTTATTGTCTCCACAATCTTGCCTTTTCCAGAATGTTGTACAGTTGGATTCATACGACATGTAGCCTTTTCAGATTCGCTCCTTTCACTTAGTAATATGCATTTTAAGTTTCCTCTATGTCTGTTTATGGCTTGATAGCTCAATTTCACTTTAGCACCCTAAATATTTTATTGTCTGCCTGTACTACAGTTTATTTAAAGTTGACCTATTGAACGGTGTCTTGGTTGCCTCTAAGTTTTAGCAATTATGAAAAAAGCTGCTCTAAACATTCCCGTGCAGGTTCTTGTGTAGACATGAGTTTTCAGCAACTCTGAGTAAATACCAAGGAGCATGACTGATGGATCATAGGTAAGAGTATGTTTAGTTTTGTGAGAAATTGCCAGATTGGCTTCCAAAGGGGCTACACTATTTTTCTTTCCCATCAGCAATGAATGAAGATTCCTGTTCCTCTGCACCCTCATCAGGGTTTAGGATTTTGGCCATTCTATTAGATGTATAATAGTATTGTGTTTTTTTTTTTAATTTTTAATTTTTTATAAACATATATTTTTATCCCCAGGGGTACAGGTCTGTGAATCACCAGGTTT
Organism: Mustela nivalis; assembly: GCF_964662115.1. Taxonomy (NCBI): domain Eukaryota; kingdom Metazoa; phylum Chordata; class Mammalia; order Carnivora; family Mustelidae; genus Mustela; species Mustela nivalis. The sequence goes on from NC_139024.1 coordinate 140,023,255, forward strand.
ATACACTTCACAGCACTCACCAAAGCACATACCCTCCCCAATGTCCATAATCCCACCCCCTTCTCCCAAACCCCCTCCCCCCAGCAACCCTCAGTTTGTTTTGTGAGATTAAGAGTCACTTATGGTTTGTCTCCCTCCCAATCCCATCTTGTTTCATTTATTCTTCTCGTACCCACTTAAGCCCCCATGTTGCATCACCACTTCCTCATATCAGGGAGATCATATGATAGTTGTCTTTCTCTGCTTGACTTATTTCGCTAAGCATGATACGCTCTAGTTCCATCCATGTTGTCGCAAATGGCAAGATTTCATTTCTTTTGATGGCTGCATAGTATTCCATTGTGTATATATACCACATCTTCTTGATCCATTCATCTGTGGATGGACATCTAGGTTCTTTCCATAGTTTGGCTATTGTGGACATTGCTGCTATAAACATTCGGGTGCATGTGCCCCTTTGGATCACTACGTTTGTATCTTTAGGGTAAATACCCAATAGTGCAATTGCTGGGTCATAGGGCAGTTCTATTTTCAACATTCTGAGGAACCTCCATGCTGTTTTCCAGAGTGGCTGCACCAGCTTGCATTCCCACCAACAGTGGAGGAGGGTTCCCCTTTCTCCGCATCCTCGCCAGCATCTGTCATTTCCTGACTTGTTGATTTTAGCCATTCTGACTGGTGTGAGGTGATATCTCATTGTGGTTTTGATTTGTATTTCCCTGATGCCGAGTGATATGGAGCACTTTTTCATGTGTCTGTTGGCCATCTGGATGTCTTCTTTGCAGAAATGTCTGTTCATGTCCTCTGCCCATTTCTTGATTGGATTATTTGTTCTTTGGGTGTTGAGTTTGCTAAGTTCTTTATAGATTCTGGACACTAGTCCTTTATCTGATATGTCGTTTGCAAATATCTTCTCCCATTCTGTCAGTTGTCTTTTGATTTTGTTAACTGTTTCCTTTGCTGTGCAAAAGCTTTTGATCTTGATGAAATCCCAATAGTTCATTTTTTCCCTTGCTTCCCTTGCCTTTTGCGTTGTTCCTAGGAAGATGTTGCTGCGGCAGAGGTTGAAGAGGTTGCTTCCCGTGTTCTCCTCAAGGATTTTGATGGATTCCTTTAGCACATTGAGGTCCTTCATCCATTTTGAGTCTATTTTCGTGTGTGGTGTAAGGAAATGGTCCAATTTCATTTTTCTGCATGTGGCTGTCCAATTTTCCCAGCACCATTTATTGAAGAGGCTGTCTTTTTTCCATTGGACATTCTTTCCTGCTTTGTCGAAGATGAGTTGACCATAGATTTGAGGGTCTATTTCTGGGCTCTCTATTCTGTTCCATTGATCTATGTGTCTGTTTTTGTGCCAGTACCATGCTGTCTTGATGATGACAGCTTTGTAATAGAGCTTGAAGTCCGGAATTGTGATGCCACCAACATTGGCTTTCTTTTTCAATATCCCTTTGGCTATTCGAGGTCTTTTCTGGTTCCATATAAATTTTAGCATTATTTGTTCCATTTCTTTGAAAAGAAGAAATTATTTTGTTCCTTTGATAGGAATTGCATTAAATGTGTAGATTGCTTTAGGTAGCATAGACATTTTCACAATATTTATTCTTCCAATCCAGGAGCATGGAACATTTTTCCATTTCTTTGTGTCTTCCTCAATTTCTTTCATGAGTACTTCATAGTTTTCTGAGTATAGATTCTGTGTCTCTTTGGTTAGGTTTATTCCTAGGTATCTTATGGTTTTGGATGCAATTGTAAATGGGATTGACTCCTTAATATCTCTTTCTTCTGTCTTGCTGTTGGTGTAGAGAAATGCAACTGATTTCTGTGCATTGATTTTATATCCTGACACTTTACTGAATTCCTGTATAAGTTCTAGCAGTTTTGGAGTGGAGTCTTTTGGGTTTTCCACATATAGTATCATATCATCTGCGAAGAGTGATAATTTGACTTCTTCTTTGCTGATTTGGATGCCTTTAATTTCCTTTTGTTGTCTGATTGCTGAGGCTAGGACCTCTAGTACTATGTTGAATAGCAGTGGTGATAATGGACATCCCTGCTGTGTTCCTGACCTTAGCGGAAAAGCTTTCAGTTTTTCTCCATTGAGAATGATATTTGCGGTGGGTTTTTCATAGATGGCTTTGATGATATTGAGGTATGTGCCCTCTATCCCTACACTTTGAAGAGTTTTTTCAACATCTGCAAATCAGTCAATGTGATACAACACATCAATAAAAGAAAGAACAAGAACCATATGATACTCTCAATAGATGCTGAAAAAGCATTTGACAAAGTATTGTGTTGTTTTAATTTGAAATTCCATACTGATAATGTTGAGGATCTTTTCATAGGCTGTTTGCCATCTTTATATGTTCTTTGGTGAGCTGTTAGGGTCCTTGGCCTGTTTTTAAATAACTGTTTTCTTACTGCTGAGGTGGTTTTTTTTGTTTGTTTTTGTTTTTTGTTTTTTACTTTATTCGTTTTACAATTTTAATTCCAGTATAGTTAATATACAGTGTTATATGAGTTTCAGGTGTACAATATAGTAATTCAGTAATTCTATACATTCATCAGGGCTCACCGTGCACTCTTTAATCCTCACCCATTGTCCCACCCACTCACGTCCCCTCTGGTGACCCTCGATTTGTTCTCCACAGCTAAGAGTTTGTGTGTTGGTTTTTCCCTTTTTTTCTTTGTTTGTTTTGTTTCTTAATTCCACATATGCGAAAAATTATATGGTATTTGTCTTTCTCTGACTGATTTCACTTAGCATTATATTCTCTAGCTGCATCCATGTTGTTGCAAATGAAAGGATTTCATTCTTTTTATGGCTGGGTAGTATTTCATTATCTATAGATACCACATCTTCTTTATTCATTCATCTATCAATAGGCACTCTTGATAGGATTATTACAAATAACCTCTGCACTCTATTCCACAGTGGCTACACCACTTTGCATTCTCACCAACAATGCATGAAGGTGCCTTTTTCTCTGTATCCTCACCAACACTTGTTGTTTTTGTGCTTTGGATCTCGGTCATTCTGACCTGTGTGGACTGATATCTCATTGTGGTTTTGATTTGGATTTCCCTGATGTTGAGTGATGTTGAGTACCTCTTCATGTGCTTGGCTGGCCATCTGTGTGTCTTCTTTGGAGAAATATTCATTTGTCTTCTGTTCATTTTTAACTGGATTTTTTTTTTTTTTTGGTGTTGAATTTTGTAAGTTTTTATATATTTTGGATACTAAGTATTGGATATATCATTTGCAAATATCTTCTTCCATTCCATTGGTTGTATTTTAGTTTTGTTGGTTGTTTTCTCTGAAGTGCAGAAGCTTTTTATTTTGTTGAAGTCCCAACAGTTTATTATTGCTTTTGTTTTCTTTGCCTCAGGAGATATATCTAGGTAAATACTGCTATGGCCGTTGTCAGAGAAATTACTGCCTGTGTTCTCTTCTAAGAATTTTATGGTCCCTAATCTATTTTGAATCTATTTTTTAAAAATTTTATTTTATTTTTCCAGTGTTCCAAAATTCATTGTTATGAATCTATTTTTGAATCTATTTTTGTATATGGTGTAAGAAAGTGGTCCAGTTTCATTCTTTTACACATGGCTGTCCAGTTTTCCCAGCACAATTTGCTGAAGAGATTGTCCTTTTCTTATTGCATATTCTTGCCTTCTTTGTCAAAGAGTAATTTACCGTATACTTGTGGGTTTATTTCTGGGGTCTCTGTTTTGTTCCACTGATCTACATGTCTGTTTTTGTGCCAGTACCATCCTATTTTGTTCACTATAGCTTTGCAGTATATCTTGAAATCTAGGATAGTGATAATTTCAGTTTTGTTCTTTCTCAAGATTGGTTTGGTTATTCAGGATCTTTTGGGGTTCCATACAAATTTTAGTATTGCTTGTTCTAGTTCGGTGAAAAATACTATTGGTATTTTGATAGGGATTGTGTAAAAATCTGTAGACTGCTTTGGGAAGCATGGGCTGTTTTAACAATATGTGTTCTTCCAATCCATGAGCATGAAATATCTTTTCATTGGTATAGTCTTCAATTTTTTTCATCATTGTTTTATAGTTTTCAGAGTACCAGCCTGTCACTTCCTTGGCTAAGTTTATTCCTAGGTATTTTATTATTTTTGGCACAATTATAAATGGGATTGTTTTCATGACTTCCCTTTCTGCTACTTCATTATTAATATATAGAAATGCAGTAGACTTCTGTATATTGACTTTGTATCCTATAACCATTCTGAATTCATTTATCAGTTATAGTAGTTTTTTGATGGCGTCTTTAAGGTTTTTATATACAATGTCATGTCATCTGCAAATAGTGAAAATTTTACTTCTTCCTTACCAAATTGGATGACTTATTCCTTTTTGTTGTCTCATCACTGTAGCTAGGATTTCTGGTACTATGTTGAATAAAAGTGGTGGGAGTGGGCATCCTTATCTTATTTTTGATCTTAGGGGGTCAGCCTCTCAGCTTTTCCTCATTGAGGATGACTAAGCTGTTGGGTTTTTCACAGATGGCCTTTATTATGTTAATGTATGTTCCCTGTAAACCCACTTCATTGAAAGTTATCATCATGAATGGATGTTGTACATCAACAAATAATTTTTTTCTGCATCTATTGAAATGATCAAATGGTTTTTATTCTTTCTTTTGGTGTGATGTATCACATTAATTGGTTTGTGACTATCAAGCCACTTTTGAAACCCAGGTATAAATCTCACTTGAGTGTGGCGGATGATTTTTTAAATGTATTGTTGGATTCAGTTTGCTAATATCTTGGTGAGGATTTTTGCATCTGTGTTCATCAGAGATATTGGCCTGTAGTACTTTTTTTTTTTTTTTGTATCAGGGCGATGCTGGCCTCATTGAATTAATTTGGAGACTTTCCTTATTCTTCTATTTTTTGGAATAGTTTGTGAAGAATAGGCATTAACTCTTCCTTAAATGTTTAGTAGAATTCACCTGTGAAATCATCTGGTTCTGTACTTTTATGTTGGGGGAGTTTTTCAGTTACAGATTCAATTTCATTGCTTATAATTGGTCTGTTTAAATTTTCTATTTCTTCCTAATTTAATTTTGGGAGGTTGTATTTCTAGGAATTTATCCATTTCTTCTAGGTTGTCCTGTTTTTTTGGCATTTAATTTTTCAGTTCATTCGTAAAATTTCATTCATATATGCTCTTATAAACCTTTGTGTTTCTGTGGTGTTGGTTGATATTTCTTCTGTTACATTTATGGTTTTGTTTATTTGAGTCCTCTCTCTCTCTTTCTCTCTCTCTCTCTCTCCCTCTTTCTCCTGATGAATCTGGTTAAAGGTTTATCAATTTTGTTGATCTTTTCAAAGAACTGGCCCCTAGTTTCATTGATTTGTTCTCTTGGTTTTGTTTGTGTCTATTTCATTTATTTCTGCTCTAATCTTTATTATTTCCTTCTTTCTACTGGCTTTGGGTTTTTATTAGTTCTTCTCTTTCCAGCTCCTGATAGGTCACATGGTTTATTTGAGATTTTTCTTGCTTCTTGATATAGGCCTGTGTTGCTATAAACTTCCCTCTTAGAGCAGGTTTTGCTGCATTGCAAAGATTTTGGTTCACTGTGTTTTTACTCAAAGGAGGCTATAAATTGATATTTGGTGAGCCAGCAAGGAGGTAAAATACATGGGCTTTGGGAAAGAGGCATCCACGGGGAAATCCCAAATTGGCCATGACCTCTAAGTTGAGAAGGGTGGCCCTTATGTCAGATGCTTGTGGACCACTGCTTGAGTACTGGGTAGGCAGCCATTCTGGAGATACCGGCTGCTTTAATGGATTTCTTTGAGAAACTGTGCATGGAATCACTGTGATAGTGATGAGAGCAGGGAGAAAGATGTTAAGGTGATTGACAGTGAAATGGATAAAACAACCCCCCATGCTCACTGACTCCTGATACCAAGGGGAGCAAAAGACAGCAACAACACCAGCCAATGGGGAAATCCCCACTTGAGGAGACTTTCATGATGAGAGAATACACCACCACTGAGCTTATTGATATAGCTGTCAAGTTCCAGCAAAGGCCAGGGAGAGTACCCAGGTTTGGTTAGTTGTGGCTATTGGATTCAGGAGGTGATGGTTTTTCTCTTCCCAGAAGGCAATGGCTTTTCTCTTACCAGGAGGCAGAGATGATGGGCAACATCACCACACACCTTGCCTCTGGCAGCACCTGGGTGGTTCAAGATACTCACTCCCTCATACACTGGACTATTATATCCTGCCAAGAGTCTTATAGCTATTAGGGGGACATCCCTGGGCATGTGGAACCCTGGAAATCTATACAGGAAGTACAACAAATTCGTAGGGAATTGGGAATGAGACAGGCAATCTGTGCAACTATCTTTGAAGACCTTGATTAGGCCACACTCACTGCAAGAATGAAAACTAAGATTCTCCAATCTACTCCAGTACCCAGGATGGGATGCTGCTATCTATGCTAAGCCCAATTGTGAGACAAGATGTTTATGATGGTGGGCAATCCATTGCTGATCTGGGGACAGCTGACAAATCCCAAGAATGTGTATGGGTTGTGCAAAAGACCTGAGACAGAGAAGGAGCTTAGAAAGCCAAAAGATTATCCCAAATAGTAACCCAGAAGCAAAGGTGGTTTGACTTCATTGCTGTGGGGACCACACCTGAAGATACAGACTGACTAAGAGACAGACAAACTAACATTATGTTGGTCAGCCTGTGGAAATCCTTAAAACTTGAACAACAGTTTGGACCTGCCTCATGTGCCCCTTCCATCCCTGATGCCCGATCTCCTCCAGCAGAGACCTCAGGGATATAATCTTGTTAGTGGGTGCCTCCTATGCTCTGAGACAGGATGCAGGCCAAGAGTGCCTCCAGGTGAGAGCCATTGAAGGTGATAAGAGGTCTGAGGTCAAGCTCACTGTTCACTGGTCCTCCAGAAATAAATGGAAGGTGATGGCTTTGGGGGATACTTGAGCTGAATGTACTCTAATACATGGTGACCCTTACAAGTTTCCTAGTTTCCTCAGCATTATTGATGGTTATGGAGAGCAAAGAGTTACATTTAGGAAGGTCTTGTGACAACACAGATTGAGACTTCTCCCCACCAACTTCAAAAATATAAGGACTTTAACTTTCCAGTACCAGAGAAAATATTGGGCATTGATATCCCCCAGGGTCAAACCATGCAAACCTCTTATTGATGAATTCTTCCTCTGGGTTGGGATAATCAAACCAGTGCTGAGGGGAAGCAGCAACAGGGAATCTGTAAGCCCACTACTCCCGTGAAGAGTGGTAATTGTCAAACCATATAAATGGCTTGGGGACATAAGTATATAGGAGAAACTATCTAAGAACTGTACTGGATAGGTGCCTACTCCTTTCAACACTCAGTATGGATGGGAATAAAACTAGATGGCCCACAGTGGAAGACAATGGACTACTGAGACTTGAACAAAGCAGTGTCCCATCCATGCAGCTATGAACAACATTGCTACCATCTTAGATGGCTTGGCCATGGTACTAGGAGTGTCTTATGCTCTGCTGGCTTTAGCAGAAGATTTTTTTCAGTATATCTCTGGTCACCAAGCTGCAAGAACAATTTGTCTTCATGTTGGAGTGACAACAAAGGACCTTTCAAGTGCTTCCCCAAGGATACCTAAGAGCCTTACCACATGTTATGGGATGGCAGTCCATGACCTGGCCCAGTTTTTCCCTGCACCAGTAAAATGGACCTAATACATTGATGATATAATGTTAACATGTGAATAGTTACCTCTGTTGCAGGATGCACTGCAGGGTTTGCTGGAACACCTGCGAGGGAGAGGATGGACAGTGAAACTGCAGAAAATTCAAGGCCCAGTCACCACTGTAAGGTTTCCGATGTGTTTGGAGGGATAAGATGCTCATTGTCCCAGAAACTCTGATTGATAAGGTGCAAGCCTTATCAATCTAACCACTAAGAAAGTGTGCAAGTGGAAGTGTGCAAGTCTTTATAGGGAATTTGGGATTTGGGAAGCCTTTTATTTCCCCACTTGGCATAGTGCTTCTGTCTCTTATACTGCCTAGGCTTTGCCAGGGCATGTATAAGACTGGCAGTCAAAGCAGCAAGATGACTTTGGAAAGGAAAAAAACACTAATGAAACAGATTAGAGCTCTGGACATCTCCTAATCAAGGCTACTGTTTGAGTTAGATGTGTCTGGGACTGAAAAGGTGTGGGTCTGGCACTATGACAAGGGACAATAGAAGGAGAGTGGCCCCAGGATTTTGGACCCAGCTCTGGTAGGTAATCCCAACAGTTCCTGAAGTGTCCACAGCACTTCTCCAGGTGGAGCCTTAGAGGAAGGAATAAACTGTAGCCAGTAGGCTGAACTCAGAATGGAGTTCACTTGGCTGGTGGTCACTTATGAGACTTGGCTATTAACCCTTTGCACTGACAGTGGGTTGCTCTAAAGATATTAACTCTATGGCTCAAATGATGGCAAACTGAGGGGTGGTGGTTATCAGTAAGCCCTTGATGGATCCTTGAAGGGTCAGGATATATGGAAAGACAATGGTTTTACCTGTAAGAAATGAGGTAGTCATTGTTCTCCTTGTCTTGGCTTATAAGGCACTGACACCCCCTGGCATTCCAGAAGCTGATGCCCTTTCTCAGGTATGAGCCTGAGGAACTGATCCTTCAGTAGAGACAGCAGACTGGATGCACAGGAAGAGTAGCTATCATTTAGCCCAGATGGGATGGAGGGTTGCAAGGATGCCAGATTGCTCTTGAAGTACAGTGACTCAGTTAAGCAATAGTAGGATGTTCTATGTATTCTAAATAACATCCAAGGTAACTGCCAAAGGAGTCTGGGGCCATCCATTAGAGTTCCTAACCAGTGAGTGATTGGCAAATTGATTGTATTGGCTTCTTCAGGTGAAGGTTCTAAATAGCCCTGGTTTGTGTAGACACGGGGTCTGGCCTAAATTGTTTTCCTCTGTCATTGTGCAAACCAGGCTGCCACCATTAGGGAATTAGAGAAGCTGAATACCTTGTATAGATACCCTCATAGATTGGACAGTGATGGTGGGGGGGCACATTTTAAAGGTCATGATGTGTGAAATTGTGCAAAAGAACTAGACACTGATAAAAGTTCTATCTCCCCTAACCTGTGAGTAGCAGAGTTGGTAGAAAAAAAAGTGGACTATTAAGACAGCATATTAAATTACTAACAGAAAAAACCACCTTGGCTGGGTGAACTACCATAGTGTTCCAGGCTTTAACACATTTTACTGGTCAGCCAGTAGGGCCTGTAGCCCCATATACCAGACTGGGAACTAGGCACCTAATATTGTAAAGGTACGGAAGTCCCGGGAAACAGCTATTGTCCCAGCTCTCACTGTGGGTCAGTGTACTTTGTTGCTGAGAACACCAAGACCATCACTAACTAGGTGGGAGTTCTCTATCAGAATTTGCAGTGGGACATCCTGCCTGGATGGATGAGTTACTTCACACCCTGGGTGAAGGGGAACTACTCCATCTCTTCTGGGACCTTGTTCTACTGCAAGCTAGACCTGTTGAAATATTTGGTATTTGGAATGAAACACAAGCCATTGGAAGAGGGTCCTGGTCTGGTGTATCTTACTCCTAATCTGTCTTCTTACACCGGCCAGTGCTGGCTCTTCCAGACAACCTGTATGCTGTATACAACCAGGTTAGTTCTTAAAATAGCCAACCTTTCTCTCCTCAAGGCTAGGTGGACATGGCTGGTAGGATCATTTGGCTGCTGTCTCTCTTCCTTCAGTTGGCCTGGAGGGTGTTTTAACACACATACAAGCCCTTACTAAATCACCCAGTAAGCTTTAAATAATAGGCAACAATGCTTAGCGTTGCTGAATGTTAAAAATGTTTCTAATGAGAAAAGGTGTCCTCCAAACTAGAATGACCTGGACATTATTACTGTCCTGCAAGGAGGCATCTGTTCCATAATAAACTGAATGTTACCTGTTTATACCTGATGAGCCTGTGAATGTATCATCTTTATTAAGTCACATGAGGACACAAGTGAGCACCTTAAATGATCCTGGTCTGTTGCCTAAGTGACTTAATAAATCAATGGTTCAGATCATGGGGCTTTTGGTGGAAAAAGTCATCAATGATTTTGGGGATCATTGTCTTAGTCTGTGTTTTTTACCTCACATGTTCCAGTACTGTGGCTACGGCATCTGCTTCCACTTCACCCAGATGCCAACATGGGAGCCACTTCTATGCTAATAACTCTCCTTGCTATTTGTGGAAGAGGGGGTCATGTGAGATGGTAAGACCAGGTCATGAGGGACGGTCATTGAGAGAAATGACTGTCGGTGGACCTGTGAGCTGGACCACAACAATCAGAAGCCCATCACTCTTCCCCTGGCCTTGGAACATGCATTGCACTTGCTTTTCCCATTTCCAGAAGCTCAGCCCCCGAGGGCACTGCCTTGAGATAGTGATGTGGTGTTAAGATCATCTGCACGTGACTGAACCTAGTTAAAGCCTCTGTATGAACTTTTAAGACTTCGGCAGGTGAGTGCAGAGATCTATTCTTCTTGCAGATGTCCAAGACAAGAATTATAGGTAAGTTTTCTTGTTTATTTAACCTGCTACCTACCAGTCTGGACCATCTGCCTCTTTCTTTGGTCTCTCCTTACCCTTTGAGAATGGGTGCTGGTTTCAGATCACACTTGGGAAGCTCCCGAGTTGGTGTTTAACTAACACCATTTGACACTCCTTTGTAACAAGTCACCAGTATATATATGATGACTTATCCAGTCATTTACTTATTTCTCTTCCTAGGCTATTATTAGGAGACCAAGGACTGGGTCTCTTTTTGGTCCACAATGTCAATCAATATTCTTGAAAGATGGGTCCATGAGAGGAAACTTGGTGATCATACTGTCTCTTCTGTAGTACCCACAACATAGAATTATCATGTCGATTATTTTTATTTTTTTCTCACCTCTCCAGAGAAATTGCACTTGCTAAACTGATTAACAGCTTGTTCCCTGTCAAATTTTTTGGCTTCTTTACTCTCATCTTTCTGAGATTTAAGTGGCCTAAATACGTTTTCTCCTTGGTTGCCTTTCTCTTCCCCTCTCTCACTCTGTATGAAGATTTTTGCCTGTTTGAAACATTTCTTGTTTCTTTGTTGGTTTGTCTTTTTTCTCTCCAATAACTGAAGTAAGAATTCCGAGCAACTTGATTTTCTCTGTCCAAGCGCAGCCCACAGAATTTCGGTAACACTACATTTCATGCCGAAATCCATCACCACTTGACGTTCACATCATTGAAAATTAATTTACTGTGTGGTTCTCACATTCTTCACAGCATATTCTTTGGTACTTTGCATGCACTTTATTTTGGCCTACATATAAATACTAATGTAATAAATATATAAATAAAATATAATAAGATTAAATATATTCCTATGTTAATTTGTTGTTCCTTTCTAACTTTCCTCCATGCTCCCCTGATCCCTAGTTCTCAAGTTTGGTGCCAGTCTATTCTTTCTGTCCTTCTGTTTTTTTTGTCTTCCCTTACTGCCTAGCAGACCAGGCTGCCCTTCCAATGACTGAGCACACAGTGAATGCCATTGCTAACACCCTGTTCTGAACCCTCCCTCTCAACATTTTTGCGTTATATTTTGTGACATTTTTTTCAGGTCTTGGGCTCTGGACATCTGGTCCTAGGTGTGTGTGTGTGTTTTAAGTAAAAGCTTAATTGAGATATAATTGACACAGTAGTCAATTTGAAATGTTAACATTCAATGAGTTGTGACATATATACTTCTACCTCACACCCCTTGGTCATTCATTTCCCCTCCTCCCCATAAACCCAATCCACAAAACTACTGATCTACTTTCTGACCCTCTAAATTAGTTTGCATTTTTCAGAGTTTTATATACATGAAGTCGTACAGAATGTTTTCTGTTTTATCTGGTTTCTTGACGTAATTATTTTGTGGTCCATTCATACTGGTGCTTTTACCAAGAGTGCATTTCTTTCTTTTCTTTTCTTTTTTTTTTTTAAGATTTTATTTATTTATTTGACAGAGAGCGAGAGATCACAAGCAGGCAGAGAGGTAGGCAGAGAGAGAGAGGAGGAAGCAGGCTCCCCACTGAGCAGAGAGCCCGATGTGGGGCTCGATCCCAGGACCCTGAGATCATGACCTGAGCTGAAGACAGAGGCTTAACCTGCTGAGCCACCCAGGTGCCCCCAAGAGTGCATTTCTTCTTATTGGTATGTAGTAGCATATTATGTGAGCACACAGCAATTTGTTTGATCACTTTCTTTGTTGGTGGAAATTTAGATTGTTTCAAGTTTGGGGCTCTTAGAAGTAATGTTCTATCTTTGTATAAATCTTTGTATAAATGTGTATTTCATTTTCTCTTGAGATAATCCCGAGGATTGGACTGGCTGGATCATATGATAAGTCTAACTCTTTATGAAATTGCCAAACTGTTTTCTAAAGTGTTTTTTTCATTTTTTAAAATTCAATTTTATTTTTTCAGTGTTCAATATTTTACATCTCTTTCAGGAGTGGCTAAGATCTCCAGTTCTGCCTCTATATTCTCACCAATATTTGGTATGGTCAGTCTTTCTAATTTTAGCCATTTTAATAGGTGTATAGTAGGATTTCAATGTGGCTTTAATTTGTATGTCCCTAGTAACTAATGATGTGAGCATCTTTTCATGTGCTCATTTGCCAGTTATATATTTTCTTTGCCCATTTTTCAAATGTGTTGTTTTCTTTTTGTTGAGTTTTCAGAGTTCTTTATATATTCTGGACATAAATCTTTTATCAGATATATGCTTTGCGAAGATTTTCATCCAAGCTGTGGTTTCTTTCTGTAAGCAGTATCTTTTGATGAGCAGACATTTTTACTTTTAATGCACATCAATATATCATCTGTCCTTTTATGGATTATATGCATTTGATGTCTGCCTAATTAAAAGTCACAAATATTTCATCCTGTATTTTCTTCTAGAAGTTTTATACTTTTAGGTTTTACATGTAGGTCTGTGATCTTTTGTATATACAAATTATGGATGGAAGTTCATTTTTCCTTTTGGCTAAGGGCTTGCTTCTTATTTTTTAGCCCCATGCTTCTGTCTTAAGCTCAACACTTGGGACTTATCATCAACGACCATTTACACCCACACATTGGGCCACACTGGTTGCAAATGCTCTGGCTAATACTCTGCCAAATAGAACTTAGCCTTAAGACCAGATGATTATTAGGGTCAGCCTTTGCACTGTGTAGTTTCCGTTCTGCACAGGAACCACATAGATCTCCCCCCACTTTTTTTTTTTTTTTTTGAGCCTCACTGATCATTTCTCAACTCTTCATGCAGAACTCTTGATCTTTATTCTTTAAGTGCTCACCTCACATCTCTGTATTAATTACTGTGATGGGTAGCTTTCAGAACTTCTTCTTTTCCATTTATCTCATGTACAGCTCACTTAGCGCCGTCTCCATCTTCACCCCCAGATTTTCAACTCAAGTATGAAACCTAGTTCTTTTAGTTCATTTAACCAACATTCATTGGGCTTTACAATGTGCCTTGCAAGGTGCAGCAAGCAGAGTGGACCACAGCCTTGCTCTCATGGAGCTTATAATCTAGTAGCAGATACAGACAGATAAAAAGGCTAATGCAGCAGAGTGAAATTAGGTCTCCTCTTTTCAACAGTTCATTCATTTACAGCTGGGCTGCTTATTCTGAAGAAGTGCATCTGTTTATGGCTTTTCTCTTTGCCCAACCATCCATCGAATGAAAATTAGATGGCACACACTACAGATGAACAACATAACATTCACACTAATGAAATTTCTGCAAGAGGTAAATTTTTTTTTTTTAACCTGAAAACCAGCCATCTCATTTTGGCTGTAAGCAAGTAACCTAAGCAGTGAATTGCAACTGTTTAATTCCAGTAGGGATTCTTTTGCTTCTGCGTTTGAGTACTCTTTTAATGGGTTGCATGTAAAAAATTATACCTAGCTTAACACTGTAAGACTCTCGTTCAAATGTTTTCTCTGTCGTTTGCTGTGTGACCATAATTATTCTATGTCTCAGTTTTTTATTACATAAAATTGAGAGTTTGGAGTTCTCTTGATTTTCAAATGCTAGGATGCTTTCTTTTCAAAATTACTTAACAATTGCCTTATTATTCAACATGGCAATACCATCTCCCTCTGTCATGATCACTCTTGCAACCCCGTAGCTAGTTATTTTATATAATAAGCATAAAACATATATATAATATAATAAACATATAATCACAATATACACATATATGGTAATACATAACCATGTACCTATGTACAAATATTTCTATTTCAGATGTTTAATGTTTGAGTGCATGAAAATTGTTGCTCTGTATTTTCCCTAAGAATTTAAGTATATGAAGTCAGTAGTTTTTTTTTTAATTGTTTTCTTTAAATTTGTGACATCTCTATAACCTAGGCATGTGGTATAAGCAAAGTGTTAACCAAGTGAGTTTATACTAATGGCTTCGTGTATAGATATAAGAATTCCTCAGTAGCCCAACAGGTTTGGGCATTCTGGTAAGCAAGCTACAATTGTGACCCATTTAACTGTGGTCTTTTATGAGACGTCAAGATTGAGGGCCCGGTCTGTCTAACTGGACAAGTTCTCCTTTTTTCATTTTGTTTGTGTGGAAACAGCCTCACCCTTGAGCTCCTACTTGGCTAATTCCGGCGAAGTCCCACTGGGAGCGAGGCAGGAAGGGGGGAGCGAGGCGGACAGACTGGAGAGCTTTAATGCTGCTGGTGACTGCGCCATTACCCAGAAAATGCAGGTTAATGTGGGGAAAGGGAGGGAACTGCAGGAGGCAGCAAAGCAAACCCAACAATACCTATTAGAAGGAACAGTCATGCAGCATAATGGTCAGGAAGAAGTGGTAAGTGTCAAAAAGTCAGAGGAGCTCCTTCCATCCCCTAATCAAAGAAAACATGCTAGAGACATGGATTAAAGAAACAGCAATAGAATAAATGCTGGACTGATGCGTATGGACTCTGCCTTCACACTGTGCCCGGGTCCAAAGTCACCCATGGGTCTCTTAAGTCCTATTGGGACTTAAGGACAAACAGCCCACATTGAAGGGAAGAATGTGCTCATGTGGCAGGATACAACTGTGTTGTCACCATTTCTAGTAAGTTTTGGGTCAACTTCTGGTAAACAATCAACTGGGCATTTACAAATAACTTTATTATGAAGCGGAATATTAAGTGAGAAACAGAAAGACACAGGATTATGTGATAATTCAGAGTAGAAGGAATTCAATTTCTACTCAAGGATTCATGAGGACATTGAGTTTGAGATAAGCCTCATAGAACTGGAAAGATTTCATGAAGCTGATATCGTGGAGGCAAGGCAGATGGAACAAGAGAAAACGAAAGAGGCATTAGGAAATAAGAGGATGCCTAGAGAATATTAACACACCAGTCTGGTCAAAGGATGAGAAAGGAGATGGGGGCAGAAAGAAGTAAGTGTGTATTGGTAGAGCGCAGTAGGTGAAGACCCTGGATGGTGCCGTTGGCTTTGTTTCTCCATGTATTCCCACTTTCTCAACGTTATTCCACTCCTGGCCTCCAGGTGGTGCCTCAGGTCTGAGCCATCCTGATGGGAATATGTGAAAGTCTTCCTCCTCTGGGTTTGATTGTACATCATGTTCCTTGGAGTTAGAATCCAGAAGCCCAGCCTCACTGGCAGACTCTAACATTCCTTTGGCTTCTATTCTCCAACTGTCCTCTACTCCATATGGAGAGCCCAGTACCCGGAGCTCCAGAGCCTGCCTTACCACTGGTGCCTAACCAGCTCCCACATCACAGGGCTCCCTGCTTTATCCAGCCTCATGTTCATCAAACTGAGCTTGTACTTGCTCCCTCCTCCATAATCTGCCCAGTCACTGGGCCTGCTGTATAGCTGCCCCCTAGAAATGAATCCTAACACACTGAAGCTGTGCCCTGGGATCCTGTCTAGCTGTTAACAGTTTCTGCCTCTGGGAGTCTCACCCCATTCCCAGCAAGTTGGAATTTACCACCTGTGGACTCATTGTTTCCACACCTGTGAAGCTTCTTGGCTGGATCTGCACCTGCTTTGTGCTAAATTGCTAATTTGATGTTTTGGTATTGATCACTATAGAATTAGAAATAAAACTATGTATCTGGCCTAATTGAACCTACGCATGCTAGTGGTTTCTTCAGTTTATCAATGCTCTTGGCTGCCTTCTATTGGAAAATGCAGATCTCTGTGCAGTCTTGGCCTTTTGTCTTTCCCACTTGCCCACCTAGCTTAGTGCCAAAGCCTACCTGAGATGCCTCACCAGTTGAAGGAGTGAGGACGTCATTTTGTCAAAGTGAAGTGGTTTCCCATTATCTACCAGCCTGTTGTACATATGGCTTATTCAGACAGGGTTTATGTTTCAAGGAGAATCTATCTCCATCTTCTACCATTTACATATAGGAAAAACTTCAAGGACAAACATGGTATAAAAGCCTATACCAAATAGGGCTTTTAGGGGGCACCAACTAAAACTTGACCCTGGGGACTTTAAGCAAAGGTCCTATATCAGAAGGATGTCAAGAGGTCATGACAGTAGTGGGAGAGCTGAAGAAATAAGGATTGACAAAGGAAGGGCAAGGGGAACATCATAGGGTTGGCAAGCTGGAATCACAGAGCTGGGCTGATAATAGGGACTTGAACTTCCATTTTTTTTTTTTTTTTTTTGCCTTGTGTTACTGTCTATAGATTCAACATCACAAAAAGTGTTTACTGCATTACCATCCCAGCATGAAGTGTTCAAGAGGAAGGATTCAGCCAACAACCAATAGTGAGAGGTAAGGATCTGAACTTATTATGACAGACTCATCACAAAATGGGGAAGAAGGAATTTCTCAAAAAGAAATTAAGATGCTATTGGGAAGCAGGCATGGATATTGTGCTGATAAATTTTTACAAATATTTTACAAATATCCACAAATTCCATTTTCCTGTTTGTTCTGGTACCAGTCCAGACCTCATGCATTTTGAGGCTTGAAAAGGCATTTTGCAGATTGGGTGACTTTCTCTCTAGAAGATCCAAATGACCAAACTCTTCCCAGACAGCTCTGGGAATGCCCCAGTGGGGTCTCATGTGTGCTCTGAGAGCTGGTTTCCTGTCACAGGGACTTCTTTGGATTTGCAAAGAAAATTTGGGTTTCCTTCCCCATATTCTAAAGTTCTTTGCTTATATCTTGAGACGATACTGGCCTCCAAAGTTGAAGTTCTTCTGTCAATGTGGCCTTAATTCTTAATCCATGACCTTAATCCCTGCTGCCTCCAAGGCCTCAGTGCTCTGACTATGACTGTCACCTCTATGGTCACCAATGGTGCCAGTGGTACCCAGTGACCCCTCAGACATGTGGAGAAAGTTCTTTTTGGCTTTTAGCACTTTTCAGTTGTTTCCATGCTTCATATATCTCAAACATGATTGCCTGGGTTGGTCAGCAGAAAATCTGAGTGGCTGTGTCCCTCTCAGAATCCCTCCTATCCCTATGAAAATGTGCCAGTGCCCTATCTTTGGACCACATTTCTGGGCCTCATCAACTTTTCACTTATAGTGGACTATTTACTCACAGGCTTATAAAAAATCTGCACTATCCACCGTGGTTGACATTATCTCGGGTACAAGGTAAGACCTTGTTACCTGTACTGGGTGCAATTAAACCAGTCATGCAATTCCCAATTTCTATCTATCTATTATTATTATTATTTATTTAAGAGAGAGACAGGGAGAGAGAGCATGAGAGGCGAGAAGGTCAGAGGGAGAAGCAGACTCCCCATGGAGCTGGGAGCCCCAGGCGGGACTTGATCCTGGGACTCTGGGATCGTGACCTGAGCTGAAGGCAGTTGCTTAACCAATTGAGCTATCCAGGCATCCCAATTCCCAATTTCGGTCTTTTGTCTTCATCTCCTGTGTTCCTAGGATGGTTCCCAAACCATATTCGCCTGCAGAACTCTGACTAATTCTCCAATCTCACCTGACCCAGCTCTGCAATTAATTGCAACAGATCTACACTTTACCCCATAGCACTCAGGACATTTTATTGAAATTGTCCACTGTTTCTGTCTCTGCAATGTAACTATGAGCTACATATGGAGGCAGGGCCTGTGTTTTTGTTTTGTTTTGTTTTTCCCATTTCTCTCTCTTTAGAACATAGCTTGCTTGTTGGCATAGAAGATCCTGGATACACTTATTCCATCACTCAGTAATGAAATTTTAGTTTCAAAAGATTTCCCATTTAAACTCTTAAACTATTCAGTTCAAGAGGAATATCTATAATAGGAAATTATAGATACCATATGCTTTCAACCAGATAGTTAAAAAGTCATTAATTTAGAATAGTTTCATAGAAAATAAAAAATTGAGGATACCTGGGTGGTTCAGTTGGTTAAGCGTCTGCCTTCAGCTCAGGTTATAATTCCAGGGTCCTGGGATGGAGCCCCGCGTTGTGTTCTCTGCTCAGCAGGGAGTCTGCTTCTCCCTCTCCCTTCTCTCTCTGAAAGCTTGTGCTTTCATGCTTTGTCAAATAAATAAGAAAGTCTTTTAAAAAATAAAAAAAAAATTAGATATTAGTGTTTTAGTAGAGCTCATGTTACAGAATACCATGTAAAGAAATTCTATAGCCCATCTTTGTATATTTTTCCTCCTGGTTATTTTTAGCTAAAGAAGCATCATTTTAAATTAATTTTTTCTGTATTGCTCTTTGGTTTATTGGTATTTCATGAAAAATATCAACTTTTTTTGTGTGTGTGCCTTTTTTCTCCTTCAACTGTAGCATTTAAAATAATGGGACTGATGTCAAAATGAGGTACGAATTATGATTTTCTTCCCTTCCTAAGATCGTTTTCAGGCATTATGTTTGGTGGGGAACAGAAGAAACTTAATTAAAGTTGAGTTTTGTGGCAAGTCTGAAGTAGAGAAAGAACAAACTGTGGATAAGTTAGTTCTAGAGAAACCAGGGAAAGGAAATTCACACCAAAAACTGCAACTTACGAATGTTAAGTGCTTTCTACATAATATGCGCTTAAAGTAGGGACAGTGACAGGAAAGGAGATGCCAGGTATCATTACCAGTTTTGGAGATTTTTTTTTGTTATCAGAAAATACTCTCAAGTTACAACCTGGGCAGGTCTGTGTCATGTTCCTGCTTTTCTTCTTTTGCATGGAGTAGGCACTCAGAATCTTCATCATGCATTATCTGATATCACAGATGCTTTATTCAGTGTGAAATTGGGCTGTAAGCTATTTCAACTCATGCTTTGCAATCTTTGGTTCAGGAAACCCTGCATAGCAAGAATAATAGACTCTAGAGTTGGGAAAGCCTTGAAAAGTTGTCTCCACAAATGATCTGTCCAATACATAAGTTCCTTCCATTATTTTCTCTTGAAGTGAACATGGAGACTCTTTCTCAACAGCTTCTGCTCAGGCAGGTCACTCCAGGCAGCCTTATTTACCTTGGGGTGGGAGCCAGTGAGCTCTCAGGATATCAGAGATCTTCCTAATGTGGAATTAAAACGTTCCTCCATTTATTCTCCACTTGTTATTTCCAGTGAGGCCTTCTGGGGTCATCCTGAGGGGATATAGGCCCTTTTGAAGATGACAGCTCTGTAAGTATTTAAAAACTACTATTGGGCTTCACACAATGCCCTTGTGTTTAGGATAAAATGCTTGAGTTTTCTTAACAGATCTTCATCTGCACAGAAGAAGCAGACCTGTGAAGGTAACAGCCCCTACCCCCTTATTTGTCAGTTGTCCAAAAGTGGACCTGTCTCCTTACTTTGAGAACCCATTTATCAGAAATTTAAAAAAAAATGTCAATTCCATGGGGATAGTTTCAGAATTAATTTACTCAATAGATATTTGTTGAGTATCCACTAGGCAGGAAATACAACAATGAACAAGACCGATTAAACCCTTGTACCCTCTTGAAGCTTAGGTTCTACAAGGGTGAGGAATGGGAAATATGTAAACTATAAGGAATATTGATTGGTGACAATACTATGAACAAAGCAAAGCAGAGAAGTGTAGCTGGGGAATACCAAGCTGGGGGTTTGCAATTCTGGAAAGGATTAGATGACATAGTGTGGATGATTGCACTTGGCAAACCCTAGAAAACTATACAGATGGAATTTGTATTTCTACGGCATGGGTTCTAACTCCTTGGCACTGGTCAGTTCTCTGGCCATACTAATTTTTCCTATTTCTACCATGATGTCTGGTCCAGAACTGAGCCTAGCATTGTACGAGGGATTTGGTCAGCTTAATGTATTACATTGATTTTGCCTTATCTTCTTCCAAAAGGATTTTACATGACTTACAATCAACTATGACTCTAATTTCATAAGCGAGCATAGCACTCTCGCTAGCTGCTTACCAATTACTGGACTGTAGAGCTACCTTTAGGAACAGGATGGACAGCTTTCAGTGGCACAAGGTGTCTTTACCCTGACTGCCATCCATTTAACCCAAACTTGAAGTGTTTGAAAAAGAGGAGCAGAAGTTTTCATTCCTCAAGAAATTGGATGCTTATGAGCAAGTAGACAAATCTCTCACACAGAATGACTCCAAATAATTTATATTTCTATAATTACTTTCTCCTCAAGGAGTTGGAACATAACTGCCCACTCGTTAGGTGTGGGTTTCACAGAGTGACTTTCTTCCAAAGAGTTCAGAATGGAAAAGGCAAAACAAATCATAATTTTACAGCAGAGAGGAGAAATCTGACAAACACCACTTTGATCAAGTGATCAAGGTCCAGGTGAACAGCCGTAAATCATGTTCATATCATGCACCCTTATTGTTGTGTCTCTGCCTTGATTAGCTCTGTGACCTGGCAACTCATTCCTTCCATCTTAGCTTCTGACATTCCTTCAATTGTGCAAGGCTGGGTTGGAGGGAAGGAAGCATTTCATCATTTCATCACATAAGAGTATTCAGTAATGTTGAATAAAAAAACCTGAAGAAGGAATAGCCGTTTCTCATTCATGACTTTTTTTTTTTTTTTTTTTACAGAATCTTTCCAACTAGAGCTTTTCCAAGTGGAATTCACTCATAAGAGATTAATTTTATTCTAAAAAGGAGGCTAGAAATGAAACAAAAAGTTATAGGAGTGCTTTAAATTCTGTCTCCATTGAGATCTTTAGCTCATACTAGAAAAAACTGGAGAAGGAACATGGAATGTGTGAAAAATAAAAGGCTGAAGAAAATAAAAATTTACGAGCTTGGTTTCTAGGGCTCTCTCTCTCACACACAGACACATCACACACACACACACACACACACACACGTTCAAAAAATAAATACTGATAGGTATTAGTGTCACCTAATGGACACATAGAACTGAAAGAAATGTTTATAATCCTGACCTCAGTGACTCCATAAGATCAGTCCTTTAGTGTTTAATATTGTTTCAGAGTTTGTGCTGTTAAATCAAAAGGTTATCTATAATACATCTGGTGATATTAATGCAAAAGATCAGGGGTATTCAAAAGACATTTATTCATTATTAATATAGATAATAAAGGATCATTTATGAGGCTTCAGATGAGATTTTTATCATCAGAAGCTTAAAAAAGGGAAATTTATTTTTGCTTCAGGACAGCCATGAGAGGTGTCTGTAATGGGAAATGTGAGCCAACACAAAACTGTCAGATTCACTCTGTTTCCGAAGATGGCTGACACTTTATAGCAACAGATTAAAAAGGAAATAAAATTTTGTGCTTTAAATTTCTATTGACAGGGACTTCTTAATTTATTCTTGGTTTGTCCTTTATCAAGACGTGTTGCTGGTGTTCTTTGCTTTTCTCTCTTACATTTGTGATCTTTGTTGGCTTATGTAAATTGGTGGGGGTGGTGAGGAATTTATCAAACTATGAAATATTTGGGACTGTTGGCAAAAAAATGGAGGACTAGTTAAAGCCTGGTAATGAGAGTCACAAGGCCAGCTTCTACTGAATATGAGAAGCAATGAGAGAGAGTGGTTGGAAGTTTGCTATTTTGGAGGAAGACAATGGACTCTTGGGGGACTTGAAAGCGCTTTTAGATCTGAAGCATAGTATTATTGGAATTACCATGAACTTGTTCTGTTGGAGCTGATCAAAGTGGAGCTTAAATGGGTTTTTAAGGGAGTAAAGAGGATTTTCAGAATTTTTCTGACTTCCACTCTGCAAATAAGTACCAACCAACACATCTTCAATCAAAGTTATAGTTGGAGACTTATTGGATTTTGAGTTTGGAATCCACACAAATGAGAAACAGAAAACTAAGGATGGTCTATACAATATCCACTGCAGAATAGGTGCTTAGGAAATGTTTGTTGAATGAATGAAAATACCCTGTTAGGTCCAGTATGACAGCTGAAGTTACCATAGTATGGTGTGCATGTCTCAAATACATTTACTCATTACTAATATACATAATTAAAAAAAAAAAACATGTACCTGAGATTTCAGTTGAATTATCTGAATTAAAGAATGTAAAGGGATCATTTGTGGACCAAATGGCGAAGGATTACCATAATATTATTTATAATAATATTATTTATAACATAATCATTTTAATTAATCACATTATTTAATTAATTATTAAGTAATTAATTATATGAACTATAATTAATTATATTATTTATAATAATATTATTATAATATTACCATTATATTATTTCAATATTAGGTCATAGTTTCAGGACTGAAAATTAAGTTAAACTGAATAAAATCACACACTGCTCCAAACTTACTTCATTATTGTGTTGGATACATGATTTGCTCCTAACATCCATTCCACTCTTTTGTTAATGATCCCATGTATACGGAAGGGGCTGAAAAATAAAAATAAGTATACTTCTTAAATGCCTTTGCAGTCACATTCCAAAGAAGAGTTAGGTTTTGATGATCAGAAGATGCCAAGCTGCTTGTCTTGCGGTTTTTTCCTTGCAGACACCATCCTGTGACTGTTTTCTCTGCAGTCCTGGAGGACACAGTCTGCAGTCACCAGCTCTGTGGGTTTTGAGAGCTAGAGAGCCAACATTTGTATTATTGTAGTAGGTGAGGCAAGGTTCTGGAACCCTTAACAGTTCCATCTCCTCCTTATGTTGGTGCTGTAGTCTGGGAACTGGCTATATAATCATAGAAAGGGCAGCAGCTCCCTTGCTGGACACAAGTTGTTCCTGAAAGTCCAACCTCTTTAATGTTCTTGTCAACTCTCCCCATAACTCTGTAGGCTGCTGAATAGGCTGTAACGAACCTGTTCTTATTCAAATTGACTAAAGCATCCTTTTTCAAGCTTTACCCTTAAAATGCCTTAAAACAATTTCCAGATCTCAGGGAACACCTGTATTTAAAGATGATTATATCTACAAACACACCATGATATAACTAACCCTTACCATTCAATACTTTTTTTTTTAATTCTATTTTTATTTTTTATTATTATATTCCATTAGCCAACATATAGTACACAATTAGTTTTTGAAGTAGTGTTCAACAACACATTAGTTGCATATAAAACCCAGTGTTCATCACAACATGTGCCCTCTGTTAATCAGAGTTTAAGGATATAAGTGTTGGCAAGACATAGGTCATTTTCTACATGGTACACTTATCTTTCTTACATTATACTTACATTCTTCTTAGCCTGTGACTTAGGGTTTCCAAGACTTCTTGCTTCAAGAATTAAAAAAACAACAAATAAAAAGATTTATTTCCAATTCTTGGAATTGTTACTGTGGTCTGTGAGTTGTGATGTAATTATTGAGTCACAATTGTCAGTCTCTTCTAACAATCATCTTTTTATGTGGATCTGTTTATTTTGGGTAACTTAGTAGTCTTCTCTTTTGTGTGGTTCCCCTTTCCACAAAGAATATCAATTCTGATACCAGTCAGAATACAGGTAGAAGAGATTTCGGACTTGCCTTAAAAATAAATTATTTTGACATTTTTGCCATATCCAAGTAGATTCAAGAGTCTTGTCAAAAATTTCTACTCTGTTGATGATAGTGAGGTATGGTTATGGTATATACTGTGGTCAAGAGTAGCCTTCCATTTCTTAAAACTAAAAAATGTCAATTTTGCTAATCTTTCTTAGATAAAAAGGTAGTTAATCTTTCCTTTTTTTTTTTTAAAGATTTTATTTATTTATTTGACAGAGAGAGATCACAAGTAGGCAGAGAGGCAGGCAGAAAGAGAGAGAGGAGGAAACAGGCTCCCTGCTGAGCAGAGAGCCCAATGCGGGACTCAATCCCAGGACCCTGAATCATGACCTGAGCCGAAGGCAGCGGCTTAACCCACTGAGCCACCCAGGTGTCCTAATCTTTCCTTTTTATAAAGGCAAAAGATAATAAATCTCTACCAAATAACCATGTTCAACTAAAATGGAAATTATTTTTTTCAGTGGTAGTCTTGGTAGACTTAATTTAGGTTGTAATTTAGAGTGTAAGTTGATTTTAAATAGTGTTATTTCCAATGTGAAAATTTATTGATTATGTTGAAATGTGAGGTCTCTAAAATCATAAGCCAAAGCAGTATTATTAATTTAAAAAATAGTCTAAGATGCATATATCACTTAGAAAACATGTTTTTTTTTTTGTTTGTTTTGTTTTGTTTTGTTTTTAAATTTCTAAAGTGCATGAAGCCCAGTTCAGGGTTTGAACTCATCACCCTAAGATTCAGACTTGAACTGAGATCAAGAGTCAGATGTTTAACTGACTGAGCCACCCAGGTGCCCTGGAGAAATATATATTTTTTTAAACAAATAACCTTATTAGACTCAAACATAGGTCTAGAGATCACAAAATTATTATTTGCCTGTATTGATTACTTTTAGTTTATAAATGCATAAAGTTTTAGTTTTGAAACTAGAAACACAGAATAAAGTTTAACTCTTTAATGTGAATCTTTCTTTTTCTCTCTCTTTCTTCTTTTTGCTTTCTTTTTCTCTTTGCTATGCAAATACTCAATTCTGGGTTGTACTTGAGATAAACACACATGGATTTCATTTTCAGTTAAAATGAGAAGATTTCTGTCCCTGCTTTTGATATTTATGAAGCAATAAAAGTCTTGCTCACACATGTAAGAAGTTGAAAAAGAGCCAAAAATGTTTCTTTTGAATGACAGCATCTTCTCCTTTTATAGAAATAGAGAAATGATATAGGGAGATATTGGCAAATCTTATCTTGAATACACTTTTGCAGTTTATAAATTCTTCCTCTTTTCTCAAAGTCAAGGTCTCAGCTGAGTGAGGGCTCAGAGATGGATCCCTTACCCCATTGTACACTTGTACTGAAAGGGAAGGAGAATATTCTGTTTTGCTCTGTA
The DNA here is from genome assembly GCF_964662115.1 of Mustela nivalis. Classification (NCBI taxonomy): domain Eukaryota; kingdom Metazoa; phylum Chordata; class Mammalia; order Carnivora; family Mustelidae; genus Mustela; species Mustela nivalis. The sequence continues at coordinate 140,048,666 of NC_139024.1, forward strand.
GTTCTTTGATGTGGATTACAGTAAGATTTGAGACCTATTGGTGTCCTTCATTATCAAACCAAAGTATCAAACCAAACATTCCAAGACTTCCCTTTGTCACATGATTTTTCTAACAGCTCAGTTTCCTTTAAAATCCAGGAATCTGATTACTTGAAGTGAAAACATTTTCCCCGAGGCTTTGCAGAAATTTGCTGAACTAATTCATGTGATTAAAAAAAAAAAAAAGAAGTGTGCCTTGTAGGCTGACTTCTGTAGTTAGTCTTCATCTTCAAAACCTTCTGCAAATCTGGCCTGATGATTCCTTGAAGAACTCCTGATGTTCAAACACCTTGTTGGGAATTCCTGCTCTTTAGTCCACATCTCGGTATGGCATGGAAACTCATGTGCTCTTTGTCCAGGTTCTCAATTTTTAAAACATTGTTGAATGATCTAACATATTTTGTATTGTCCAGAACTTTCTTCATCTCCTGTACTTTTTAGCAACACCTCCGTCTGTGAAGAAAATAGTGTGTCATCATGCCCCCCAATGTTCATAGCAGCAGTATCCAGGATAGCCGAACTGTGGAAGGAGCTGAGATTTCATTCAACAGATGAATGGATAAAGAGGAGGTGGTCCATATATACAATGGAATATTACTCAGCTCTCAGAAAGGATGAATACCTACCATTTACATCAACATGGTTGGCACTGGAGGGGATTATGCTGAGGCAATATGTCAAGCAGAGAAAGAAAATTGTCATATGGTTTCACTCATATGTGGAACACAAGGAATAGAGCAGAGGACCATAGGGGAAGGGAGGGAAAACTGAATGGGAAGAAATGAGAGAGGGAGAAAAACCATGAGAGATTTTGGACTCTGGGAAACAAACTGAGAGTTACTGAAGGGAGGCGGGTGGGGGGGGTTGAGGTAACTGGGTGATGGGTATTAAGGAGGGCACGTGTCGTGATGAGCACTCGTTGTTATATGCAACTAATGAATCATTAAATACTACATAAAAACTAATGATGTACTGTATGTTGCTAATTGAACATAATTAAAATAAATAAACAAATAAAAAGAAAATATTGCATAGTAATAATGTTAGGACTTTCTTTTCATACAAGAGAGGCAAAAACCTCTCTTGGAGCCAACCATTGACGAGTATCACTAGTATTACGCCAACATTTCTCTCTCAAGACAGACCTTTTGTTTCCAGGTAGGAAAATCAAATATTAAATATATCTGGGTCATTGTTTCTTTGGGATAGATCTTTGCAGCAAAATACTTTTTTCGAATTTTACTGTCATCTAAAAATCTTACAGATGGTACAGAATAAGAGTTTATTAAAGAAATAGGTTGACTCACCGACCTGATTGGAGACACTGTTGTTTTTCAGTTACAATACAGAACCTCTTCAGCTTCATGTGACCTGTCATTAATAAATTAACTTACTATACTATTAAAGAGTAGAATCCAGCTTTTCTTTCTTCTTTAAATTAAAATTAAATTAAAATTTTTAAAGAGGGAGTGTATGCACACATGTGTATGAGTGGAGGGGTGTTGGAGGGGCAGAGGGAGAGAGAGAATCTTAAGTAGACTCCATGCCCAGCACAGAGCCCAATAATGCAGGACTCGCAAACTGAGGTCATGACCTGAGCCGAAATCAAGAGTCTGATGCTTTACTGACTGAGACATCCAGGTGTCCTTTTTGTTTGTTTTTTAAGATTTTATTTTTAAGTAATCTGTGCACCCAGCATGGGGCACAAACTCACAACCCCAAGATCAAGAGTCACATGCTCCCCTGACTGAGACAGTCAGGTGCCCCCCAAATTTTATCTTTCTAACAGTAAGTTTTGTTACTAAATAATTGGTTTCTTGAGACTTTTTATTAAATGTAACTTCAAGAGTTTTACTCCATTTTGAGATTCTTATGGCCATTAAAAATAATTGACACACTTAGTTATAAAACCACTAATAAGTGTTTCCAATTGCGCTAGAGTTAAGTGCTGCATTTGAGCTTATTGCCCTCAACAATGCACAGTGGAGCAGGACAGTTTGGATTACCTATTTCAAACATGAAAGATCCCTAAGGAACTGGCTAACATCCCATGGTAGCATCACATGCCAAGTTCAAATATGATGTTTCTTTTGTCGCAGTCAATGTAACAAAATCACAACACTATTAGAAACACTTTGCAGAAGACTGGGGTTCTATAGAAATGGAGGTGAGAAACAAGGGTGTTGCAGCCAGTGTGACGAATCGACAAGGAAAACCGTGAGGGCTAAGAGGATGGTGAAAAGAAATTAAGAGACAAAGAGATGGGGGCAGGGGGGACACTGAAGATGATGTCCAACAGTGCCAATTTTATTCCACATCTTACAAGCATTTATAAGGCAGATCACAATAGAGGGAATAATACATCAGTACCTAGTCAGATGACCATAAGTTCCTATAACAAGTTTACATTAACTACAAGCAAACCTAGTGATGCCAGGAAGTCTCAGCTAAAGCCATTAGCAAGACAATCAACCAGGGAGTGGATCATGGGAGGTACAGAACAATAAGGACCAACTAAGAACTCATGACCCTGACCACATTCTTCCCTTCTGTAGGGAGAGCATGTGGGAAGTCATGTAGGCAAGTGAACGACACATAGCACAGACCCTTTTCTCAGTTACTCAACTTTCCCATCCTTAACCTTGTCAAGGTGTCCGGACTTTGAAAGAGACACAAGTCAGGGCCTGGTTTGGTCCTCGACTCCGACCATGCCATGGCCTCCAACACAGGGGATTAGAGTGGATTCTATTTTCTGCACATGAACTCTGATCAATATAGCACATACTAGGTATCTAATTGATATTTATAGATTTATGTTTATATGTAAATTGTTATATTTATATCCAATGACAGAGCACATTGTTTTTTGAGTCACCATTGGTTCAAACCATCAGAAAATATTATGGACTACAAGACACACTTTAATAAGCTTAAAAGAATTTAAATCATACAGAGTATGTTCTCTGATCACAGTGAAATCAAACTAAAATCAATAGCTGAAAGATAACAGGAAAATCTCTGAACAATCAGAAAGTAAAGAAGACACTCTTGAATAGTCCATGTGTCAATGAGACATTAAAGAGAAATTTAAAAATACAATGAACTGAATAAAAATGAGAATTCAACATATTAAAACTTGTGAGATGTAGCTAAAGCAGTACTGAGAGAAAATGTTATAAGACCAATGTTCACACAAAAAAAGTGGAAAGCTCTCACATGAATAGTCTAAGCTTGCATCTCAAGAATCAAGAAAAAGAGTAAAGCCCAATGCAAACAGAAGAAAGGAATTAATAAAAAATGGAATATTATGAAAAACTCTATACCTATACATTTGAGAATTTATTTTTTTAAAATATTTTATTTATTTATTGAACAGGGAAGGGAAGAGGGAGAGGGAGAGAATCTCAAGCAGACTCCCTGCTGAGCACAGAACCCAACCCAGGGCTCAATCTCAAGACCCTGAGATCCTTACTTGAGCCAAAATCAAGAGTCAGGTGCTTAACTGACTGAGCTATCCAGGTGCTCCCACACATTTGAGAATTTAGATAAATCAGACCAATTCCTTAAAAAACAAAACTACTATAATTCACCCAAAATGAAATAGATAACTTAAATATCACTGCAACTCTGAAGGAAACTGAATTATTAACTAAAAATCTCCTTGGAGCCAGATACTTTTGCTGGGGAATTCTAAGAAATGTTTAGAAAAGAATTAATACCAACCTCATACAACATCTTCAAGAAAATAGAAGAGAAGGGAACACATCTCAATTCATTTTGTGAAGCTAATGTTACCTTGATACCAAAACCGGACACAGCCAAGGCAGGAAGGCTACAGACCATAAATATGGAGGGAAGTACCCTTAACAACATATTAGTATATAAAATTCAGCAATATACATAAGTAATTATATACCATGACCAAGTGAGGTTTACTCCAGGGAAGTCATCTCAGTTCAGGATCTGAAAATCAATCAATGTGATTGATTATATTGGTAGGCTAAAGAAGAAAAATCCCAATGAGCATATGAGCTGATACAGAAAAATCATCTGACAGAATTCAACAGTTATTCATGATAAAAATCTCAGAATACTATGAATAGTTGGAAACCTCTTCAACTTGATAAGGTGCTCTCACATTTTGCAAGAATCCTACAGATAACATTATATTTTATATATCAAAATAAGGCAAGGGGGATTGAGCTCATCACTCTTATTCAAATGGAGTAGTGAAAGTTCTAGTCAGTGAATTAAGGCAAGAAAAGGAAATAAAGGGTATAAGAATTATTAAGGAAGAAAAAAACTATCTTTATTTGCAAATGATATGATTCTGTATGTAAAACTCCCAAGAAATATTTGCATATTCGCAGAGACTCCTAGAACTACCAATTTAATAAAGTAAGATTATAGGATATAAGCATAGAAAAATCAGTTGAATTTCTATACTAGCAATGAATATGTAGACACCAAATTAAAAATACAGCACCACTTATAATCACTCACAACAACAACAATTAGAAATTCTTAGGTGTAAATTTTCATGTACAATGTGTATATCATGAAAACTATAAGATGTTGATGAGAGAAATCAAAGATCTAAATAAATGGAGAGAAATGACATGTTTGTGGATATGAATACTCAGTGTAATAAAGACCTCAATTCTCTACAACTTGATATATGGGCTTACCATTAATTCTTATCAAAATCACAGTAGGATCTTTTTTATAGATATAGAGAAGGTTATTCTAAAATTTATGTGAAAAGTCAAAGGAACTAGAATATCTGCAATAACTTTTTTTTTTTAAAGAGTTAGGACTGCCCAATTTTTAGTTGTTTTTTTTTAAAATTTTTTATTTTTTATAAACATAAATTTTTATCCCCAGGGGTACAGGTCTGTGAATCGCCAGGTTTACATACTTCCCAGCACTCACCAAAGCACATACCCTCTCCAATGTCCATAACCCCACCCCCTTCTCACAACCCCCCTCCCCCCAGCAACCCTCAGTTTGTTTTGTGAGATTGAGTCACTTATGGTTTGTCTCCCTCCCAATCCCATCTTGTTTCATTTATTCTTCTCGTACCCACTTAAGCTCCCATGTTGCATCACCACTTCCTCATATCAGGGAGATCATATGATAGTGTCTTTCTCCACTTGACTTATTTCACTAAGCATGATTCACTCTAGTTCCATCCATGTTGTCACAAATGGCAAGATTTCATTTCTTTTGATGGCTGCATAGCATTCCATTTTGTATATATACCACATCTTCTTGATCCATTCATCTGTTAATGGACATCTAGGTTCTTTCCATAGTTTGGCTATTGTGGACATTGCTGCTATAAACATTCGGGTGCATGTGCCGCTTTGGATCACTACGTTTGTATCTTTAGGGTAAATACCCAGTAGTTCAATTGCTGGGTCATAGGGCAGTTCTATTTTCAACATTTTGAGAAACCTCCATGCTGTTTTCCAGAGTGGTTGCACCAGCTTGCATTCCCACCAACAGTAGGACTACCCAATTTTAGGACAACTATTAGGTATATTTGTCAGGACTCTGTGTCATTGGCAGAATAGACAGTAGATCAATGGAATAGAATAAAAACCCAGAAATAGATCCCCCCAAATATGTCCAGCTGATTTTTGACAAAGGCACAAAGGCAATTTACAGGCATGCCTCACTTTGCACTTTGCTTTACTATATTTCACAGATATTGTGTTTTTTAGAAATTGAAGGTTTGTGGCCACCCTGTGTTGAGTAAGTCTTTTGGCACCATATTTCCAACAGCATTTGCTCACTTAGAGTGTCAGTGACTCATTTTGGTAATTCTCAACAAAACCTGATACATTTTCACCATTATTTTATTGGTTATGGTGATCTGTAGTGAGTGATGACAGACTCACCAAGGCTTGCAAACTCCATATTCAACAAAAACAGAGTATTTAGAATAGACGAGGAAATTATTGAAACTCAACAGTAAAAAACAAAATCCAATTAGAAAATAGGCAAAAGACATGAAGAGATATTTCACCAAAGAGAATGTATGGAGGCAAATAGTATGTGAAACCACATATGGAAATGAAATTAAAATCACAATGAGGGGATGCCTGGGTGGCTCAGTGGGTTAAAGCCTCTGCCTTCAGCTCAGGTCATTATTTCATGGTCCTGGGATCGAGCCCCGCATTGGGCTCTCTGCTCAGTGGGGAGCCTGCTTCCTCCTCTCTCTTTGCCTGCCTCTCTGTCTACTTGTGATCTCTGTCTGTCAAATAAATAAATAAAATCTTTAAAAAAATCACAGTGAGGTATCTGTCAGAAAGGCTAAAATAAAAAATAATGATAATGCCAAATGCTGGTGAGGGTGTGGAGAATGTGGGTCCCATACAGTTCAGTGTGTGAACTAATAAATCTAACTTTTAGATTAAAAATCTAAAGATATGTGACTGAAAGACTGCTATTCTCGGCAATTTCCTCAGCGAAATGAAAATTTACATTCACACAAAAACCTGAACATAGTTGTTTACAGCAGCTTTGTTTATAATACCCCCAAACTGAAAGTACCCCCATGTCTTTCAATGAGTGAATGGGTAGGCAAACCTCAGTATATCTGTGCCAAGGAATACTACTCAGCTATGAAAAAAAATGCATGAGCTATTGATAACACAATTTTTAAAAGAATTTCCAGAGAATTAGGCTGAGTGAAAAAAGTCAGTCCCCAAAGGCTATATCCTGTCTGGTTCCATCTATAAAACATTCCTAAAATGACAAAATTATAAAAATGGAGAACCAACTGGTGATTGTATGAGTTAAGGAATTAAGACGGGTTAAGGAATTAAGGATAGGGTCAAGGGATGGAGGGACATTGGTGTGGCTGTAGAAGGGATCCTTGCAGTGATGGAAGTAGTCTATATTTCACCAGTATACCTGTCAATATCCTAAATGTATGTCAGGCCATGATTTTGCAAGATGTTGCTATTGAGGGGAACTGGGTAAAAGATACATAAGATCTAGGTTATTTCTTACAAATCCATGGAAATATACAATGATTTAAAAATAAGTGGTATAATTTAAAACATCATATATATCATAAATATATTACATATATTTGCAAATTGACTCTCATGGAGATTCTATTCCAATTTATATGTCTGCCAGAATGGTGATGGATGTGCCAGATATCCTTGCATCTTAGCCCACACAATTTATCACATTTTTTAGATTTTTGCCAATCAGATAGTTGACAGTGGTATGGTTTTTGTACATATTTTAAGTTATGAGTGAAGTTAAGGGTTTTTATCTCATGTTTCAATGTCGTGTGTGTGTGTGTGTGTGTGTGTGTGTGTGTGTGTGTTTCTCTGAACTGCCTACAGATCTTCAAAACCAGAAGCTCCCTGCCAAAATACCAGCTTCTCTGAATGGTCTCCCTGCCTCCTACCCCCATAGCTTACCACACATATGTTTTCTCTTCTTCATTAGGATTGTTCTTGCTTTTTTAAGTAAATTTTAGCTTTTGGCATCTCTTGTGCCTCTTGGAATAGCCAAACACGTGGTGTGTTCTCTCACCAAAGGGTGGGCTCTTAATGAAGTGTTCAGCCAGGTTCATTTTTCTGTGTCACTCCTATTGAATTCTGTAGTATCAACTCCCACAAGCCATTGTTAGAAGATACTTCTTTTACATTCTCTTTCCATGTATATTTTCAAGCCAATGTATTTACTGTTCTTTCTTAGTGGATGTTAAACCATTTGGGTTCAGAGAGCTTTTTTTCCCCTCTTTTTAAAGATTTCTTTCTTTCTTTCTTTGAGAGCATGAGCAGGGTGAGGGGCAGAGGGAGAAGCAGACTCCCCACTGAGCAGGAAGCCTGATGTGCGGCTTGATTCTGGGACCCTGGGATCAAGACCTGAGCTGAAAGCAGTTGCTTAACCAACTGAGCCACCCAGGTGCCCCACAGAGAGAGATTTTATCTCCTTCTCTTCTTGCTGTACACACTGTGCCTATGTTTCCAACGCCCCCAGTTGTCATTCATCCACTAGTAACTTTCATGCAAAATTATTCTTGGGAGAGGTCTTGAGCTATATTTCACTTTAATCAGGGGGCCACAGCTTTGGGAGTGGCTATTTTCCCTGTCTGTCCTAGCAAACTATTTCTAGTTCCTTCAAGAGAAAGATTTAGGGAGTTATAGAACTCTTTTATGAGTCTCACAAAATTGAGAGAGGTTCTTGTCTTGGCCACTTTAAAAAACATTTATTTTTAGAAAGGAAGTGTGTGTGTGTGAGGGGTGGGGAGGGGCAGAGAGAGAGGGAGAAGGGTCTTAAGCAGACTCCACGCTGAGTGCAGAGCCAGCTTGAGGCTGGATCTGAACCCCTCAGATGATGACCTGAGCAGAAATCAAGAGGTGGATTGCTCAAGTGTGCCACCCAGGCACCTCTGTTCTGGTCATTTTCAAATGTCTTCTGTCTGGTCCCCTTTAGTAGCCTTTGGGCTGTCTCTTCCCTGTTGAAATTCTGCTTTTAGCAAAATATTTAATAAGCTCATTCACTCAGAAGTGTAATTGACAGGTAACAGTTTAGATGTCACCTGCTCAGTCTGAAGCTGAGGAATGAAGCTTTAATGCTGACATTTCATGAGTTATGTGTACAGCCAAGTAATTGCATTCTTGAAATCTGAACATGTAGGTAGCACATTACTCCTGCATGTGACCCTGTTCCATGTGTGGGGCCGTGGAGGAGGTGATCTTCTTCCTCCTCCCCCTCCCCTCCCCCTCCCCCTCCCCCCTTCTTCTTCTTCTTCTTCTTCTTCTTCTTCTTCTTCTTCTTCTTCTTCTTCTTCTTCTTCTTCTTCTTCTTTTTCTTCTTCTTCTTCTTAGTGAGAGACTGAGAGTGGGGATAAGGGCAGAGGGTGAGGGAGAGGGAGAATCCTAAGCAGACTCCAGGCTTTGCATGGGGCCCAAAGCAGGACTCGATCCCATGACCCTGAGATCGTGACCTGAGCCAAAATCAAGAGTCGGAGGCTTAACCAACTGAGACACCCAGGTACCCCAAAGAAGTGAACTTCTAAGTGAGTTAAGTGTGCAGTGATGGGAGGGTCAGCATGATCTACAGGATGTTATGTAAGTATTCTGGTCTAAATCATACACTGATGCAACAAGGGAGTTGTTAATAGTTCATCTTTAAAATTTTTTGTTTTGGTTAGACTTATTGGTACAGCTGATATTTCTCTTGCATAATCCAGTGGCATTCAGCATTTAGGTTAATAATAGTGTTCTTAGAAAAATCTGTGAAAATTAAGAATGGCTCAAGAAAAATAGAAATAATACTTCCATGATAAAAACAAGGCTTGGTGTTGTAAACATTAGTAGACCATCATGCTTCTCCCTCTCTTTCTATTTCCACATAGTTAATTCCCTTTGTTGCAGACCCAATCTTCCTTTCAGCCACTGACATGTCTTGGACAGCTTTAATTGATTTTCTTGACAGCATTTTCCTATTTTTTTTTTGTTGTTGTTGTTGTCATTGTTCTTTCATTGTTCCATTTTCCAGATGCGGTCCTGTTTTTTATTTACTCACAGGTTGTTTTTTTTTTTAAAGCCCTTTATAAAATCACATCAATTGTTTGCTGTAGAAACTGTGATTTACAAAAGCTTAATTAGGATCTTTTTTGATTCTCCACACTTCACAATTTTAATATGTACCATTAGTACAATAGAATCCACAGATTTTTTAGTTATTCCAAATTTTCTTCCCCCAACCTAACTCCTCTATAGAGTTATAGTTGGCTAAAACATTTCTTTCTAAAAAAAGTCTGGAAGAAAACCAGATAAACAATATTACTACATCAAAGTTACAAACTCTTCCCACACCATCATTTAGCATTGTTGTTTTAAGTTTTTGCAAAAGCAAATGCTGAACCTCATTTGGATGCTGTTTTCATAAGGAGGAGGTATTTTAATGATCACATATGTTGTTTTAAGGGCCCACTTTATAATGGAAAGACTCAACACGAGACTATCTTGGGGATTTAATTCATGTAATTCCTACTTCATTTTGCACTAGTCTGTTTATTAATCAGCCTGACTACATGGTCTGTTTTTACTCACTCTGGTTTCTTTTGTGTTTAAAGTTCAGGGTTTAAGTGTTTAGTGTTAAAAGTGAAGATGACTGCTTTTCGTTGTTTGTTTGCTTGTTAGTCCAAATAGATTTCTAAACATTTCCATGCTGCAAAGGGAAGAAAAAAAACCAAAATGATGGGAGTGATATTGTGTCAACACATTTGTTTATTACAAGAGGAGCCCTCTGAATGAGCAGATTAGGCTTCAAGTTCTCTTCTACATTGTGTTGCAAAGGTCTCTGTTTTCCAACATGAGCGATTTTCAGTTGGGAGAGAATGGGATGGCTTTTACTGTTTCGATTCAGAATTTTCCACCCACTCCTTCTATCCAGCAGTCCATCACCTCACTTCCTGTTGAACTTAAAAGGTTTTCAGTGTTTAGGAGAGATGAAAGTGTAACATGTTTTAGTCCCAAACAGTAAGATGCAAGAAGTCTCATAGGACTTATTCCTTTATCCAATTAGCTAAATTCCACTTGATCCTGCTCAAAGGACGAGTTCCCTAGTGGGATTCCCCCTTGCTGGGTACAAATTTAGGAGGGCTTGCTTCAGCACTGCAGAACATGTAGGCAGGGGTGCTTTGTTCCTCTGATTGCACTGGTCACCTGAGAGATGAAAAGAGACCTATGGGAGTAAGAACAAAATGCAAGTTAAAAACTCAATAAATTAGCTGCTTTGGCTAATGTTTTCTTGATAGAGGTGCCTAAAAAGGTGGGGGAGAAATTAGAGAATCATCCTTTCTGACTCAAGTGTCATTGGCCATTCATCAGGTTACAGACCAGCGTAGATGTCTGGTAAAGGGCACAAGCATCTGCGTGCTTGCTTGAAAGTAAGGAAAGTTGTCCAATGAAGTCTGAAGACAGAAACTGATATTAGTGTCTGCGATTGTATTCTTTTTCCTGCCATGCTAGACCTGCATTTCCTATCAGGATCCATTGCTTGTTACCTGCCACCTCCTTCACACAAGCAGAAGGGCTTCTTTACTCTGTCATTTGGAGGAGCAAAAGGATTTTATCCCCCTTAACTTCTTAGCTATTAACCCAACATTCCTTACCAACACTTGGTAATGGCGGTAGTGGTTGAAAACGTATTCGGTACTACCCAAATTAACCCTTCGCCTCAACCAATCATTCTAACAAATTTTTTTAAGGTTTAATTCAGACTCTTCAGGATCAATTTTTCAGTCTCTTAGAGTCCACGCTGCGGTTTTCCAAGATCGTGTGTGGGGGTATGAGATTTGGGGTAGAGGCTCCCATGATCTGTTGGCTTCATGTAGTAAGGGGTTGCCCAGCCTCTATTGGTTCCTGGTGTGTTCCAGCTGGAGCTGTCTGGGCTATGTTTCATGTGCCCCCATCCCTGGCCACTCTGGGGTATCTACCAGTAACATGTGAGGATGGCAATCCCATGATCTCTTGTTTCCTAAACGTGATCTGGGCCTGCCCCGCTCACCTCTAACATTTGCAGGACCTCAGGAAGACTACCAGGACTATATGAATATAAATATAAATATATATAAATATAAATCAAACCAAGAGACTTTTACATAAGTTCTATTCTCTTACCTTGATAGGTACACCTTTGTAATGACAACACTGAAAAATATATTTAAAGCTATGGCTTTCATATGCTTGAAAATTGGCAAAATATTGTAGAAAAACTTATTATTGTACCTGTCTGAGTGTTCTGTTGATGGGTTGGTGATAGTTGGATGACTAGTAAAATAAATACATAATTCATTCAATATATTCATACTTGTTTATTTTGTAAGTTAATTTTTCTGATTTCATTTCAGCAGAATCATTAATAGCGTTCTTGTATGGGATGCCTGAGTGGCTCAGTGGGTTAAAGCCTCTGCCTTTTGCTCTGGTCATAGTCCCAGGATGCTGGGATGGAGCCCCACATCGGGCTCTCTGCTCGGCAGGGAGCCTGCTTCCCTTCCTCTCTCTCTGCCTGCCTCTGCCTACTTGTGATCTCTGTCTGTCAAATAAAATAAAATCTTTAAAAAAATAAATGTTCTTGTGATCAAGATTTTCATGACTTGGTTCCATTGGTAGTAATGCCAAATGAGATAACATTTCCTGAATCATTATATTATTTACATTTTTCCTTTGTCTTAATTTGGAGAACTCTGGCTCGGCTGAGGGAAGTAGCAACCAGAATCTCAGTAAAAGTTTTAAAACAATATTTTGTGTGGGTAAATATTGTAATAGAGTTGTATATAATAAAATTGTTACAAAAGAAAAATTATACAAGTTATTAAATTTTATCTTATAAACATCACTACTTATGTTACTAATGATCAACACCATCTCTTTAGATGCATACAGTTTATCTCGAGTTTTTCTTGTTTTGAATTTTCAATTCTTGAATATATTTTTTGAAGTGAAAATTCTATACCCAACATATTCACCTTTCTCTTTCACTTAGACTGTACCTTGATCTATAATGGCCAGAAAATAGACTCTAAATTTTGGAGACTGTTTCTACACACATCTCCTTCAAAATCAAACAATGGTTTTGTTTTGTTATTCTAATTTTCTTATTTTTAGTGAAATGGCATCTTTTTCTTTGCACATTTCATATGCAGTTTCTTTCAAATCAGGCATACCATACTTTTCTTCTTTTAAAGGTAAAATAACTAAAGTTAGAATTTTTTCTTTTTCTTTGCTAACATTTCTTTGTTAAATTTAGAGGAAGGAATAGTTCAATCCCCATACTGGATACTGCAGATGAAATTAATTTCATTCTCCCACAGGTCACAACTTACTCTATTTGAACATCTTCTCCTGATCATCTTGTGCTGTTTTGCTTAATATGGTGTGTACTTTAGTAAGTAGTTGGAAAATCGGAATTAACAGGTGTTTCATGAACATTTCTCCTCCTTGGGCATATCCAGAAAATGTTGTATGTGATCTGTGATTGGTCCTGTGACATGGTTAAAGGCCTGCCTCCCACTCATCATATACACTTGTCATGAAAGCTGAGCTTGTTCCTGAGTACTCCAGGATCATGAATTAGAGCAAGAGGAGAAGCAAGAAAATGGACACTTAGCACTTCTGGGAAATGACATCTCATTACACAAGAATTCTGTCCTACTCTTGCTGAGAGAATCTGATACACTGAGAGCTTCCTCTGCTCAACATCTTGCTTTGAAGCAGCATCTGTCTCTCAGTCAGCAGTGGGACTGGAACTGAACTCACATCCGTCTGTCCAATGGGGAGCAAAGTCAATCATTGAGACATCAGGTTTGCATCAAGGAGAGAGTTTATTCCAAAGGCAGCCAAATGAAGAGACAGGAGGACAAGCATCAAATCTGCATCTCAGAAGAGGGAAAGAACAAATGTTCTACAGCCACAGGGGTTGAGATTACATACATACCAGTGAAAAGGGTGGGGGGAATTTATGATTATCCATGAGGCAAGATATAGCATGCATATTGAGCAAACATGTATATAATGTATATTCCCATGTTTACTTTGGGGTAGAGATTTAACAACAGAATGAGGCAAAAATACAACCCTGATGTCAGGAGGTTACCTTAGGGCAAGGAGACGGGGCTATGCGCATGCGCTGAGAGCTGGTAGACGGATCTTGGGCTCGTTTTCTTGGGTAAGGAATGTGGGACTTTGCTTGTTCATAGGCTGGAATGCTGTCAGTTGACCTTGACTCCAGGCTTCTGCAGAGACAACCAGTGAGTTTGTTAGTGAGGTCTGAAAAGACACAACAGCTGATCAGGGGGGAAACAGTTCTCTGAAAAGCAGGCTTCAGACTTTCTGTTAATTTCAACCTTGTTAACACTATGGGGCACAGTTTCAGGACCACCTTGAACCATCACAGCATTGGGAAGCAGTCATCTTGTTTTGAGGACACAGGGTAAAGCATGTGAGCTGTCTCCCTGGCACCTGAATGGTGTCACTCCTGAGAACAAATATTTGGGATTATGAGTTCCACTGTGCAGCAGCACTGAGCCCCAGTTCCTAAGCAATGAAGACACTATCTACTTTTATCCCACAGAGGTGCCCACGTGGGCACACAGCTTGTTTTGACTCTGGGAATGTGCCATTGGAAGAATTAGGTGATTTCTTATATTCCATAAAAAAAATATTTGCTTGGTTGCATATTTTATTCTTCATAATTATTTTATGTAACTTAATTCTGAATATCTTATTTTTTATTTCTTATATAACTGCTTTGTTGCCTGGGTGTGTATGGTGTGATACGCTCTATTCCTCAGAGCATGGTCTGAGGTTAGGACTGGGGACTGGAACCCTTTCCATGGACTCAGCCTGCCCCCTGCCCCTGGCCTTATAGATGCTGATCCTTCCAAGTGACTGCTGTATCTCCAGCCAGCCACCCTCTAGGCTCAGCTTTGAACTCACTTTGTTCTCAACCACAGTGAGCCTCATGGAAGGCCCTTTGGCTCTCAATCTAGTTTCAATACCATATGAAGAACACGGGCAGCTCAGAAACTCAAACTAGACCTTTTCTCTCTCCGACCCTCCTCACTAGTGCTGCTCTGTATAGCGAGAGACCCTTGGGAATGGGGCCACCAGGGCATATCTCTTCTTTCTTTTGTCTGACTTTCTTTTCCCCCCATCTCTCCTCCAGGTGAACAATGGGAGGGATTTTCTCTTGCTTCCCTAATCGATGATCTGCTCACTGGGCTTAACCCTCAATATGTTAAATGAGAGCTAAAGAGATCTAGGAAATTCTTTTGTCTTCAATAATGTTAGACTTTTAAGGCCACTGTCTGGGTGCCCGAGTGGCATAGTTGGTAGGGCACTGGCTTTGGTTTCTGCTCAGGTCATGATCTCAGGGTCATAAGATGGACTCCCACGTCAGGTTCTGCACTCAGCACGGAGTCTGCTTAGGATTCTCTGCCTCCCCTCTGCCCCTCCCCACTGCTTGTGTGCTCTTTATCTCCATCTAAAATAAATAAATGGAGTTTTCTAAAAAAGACCATTGTGCTATTATTAAATTCTAGATTTCATGTCAGAAATGGAATAATGATTTTATGTTTAGTCCAATTTCTTCTTTGATTCTTTTACAGCGGTAGTGAAACTTGAATGCCTATTGGAATCACCCCGGAGGGTGATTAAAACATGTTAGTGCTAGAACTCACCCTGGGAGTTTCTGATTCTGTAGGGCTGGGGAGGCGCATGAGAATTTTCATTTCTAGTGGGTTCCAGGGATGCTCATCTTTCTTCTCGGGACCACAGGTGGAGATCCATTCTTCCAGGGTAATCCTGAGCATGCCTCCCTACACGCCACTCCAACAGATTGCCACCTTGGTCTGAGCAGAGAGAAAGTTTATGTGTTTTGGAAGGGAAACTAGAAAGGCACCTTGAGTGTTGTTTTTCTTAAAACGGTTCCCTCCCTTAGTGAACACTCCAAGAAGTACTAATCTGAATACCTACTTAGTTAGGTAGAGAGTATTCTAACAATATGAAATTTAGAAGAAAGTATTATTTCTTCTTTGCATTTGGGCCCTCCCTAGTCAACAATGGTAAGAAACAGATACTTCTTACTTAGCTGAGATACCCATGACATGTTTTTTTCCATGATAATTCACCAGAATGTAATATTTTATAAACAGAACTGAGGGATTTTTTTCCCCCCCTAGGCTTCATTTAAAATTATACTTAGTAGAAATTTGCCATAAATATATCTTTCTGCTTGGGAAGATTTTCTTTCACTTTTTTCATAGTAGCAATAGAGTGACATCATTGATCACTTAATTATGATTCCCTTTGGGGTAAGATGTTAATGAAAATGCTTGAAAGCATCAAGAAGTATTTTTCAGATTCGAATGCCAAGTCACAATATAGCCAATCTTTCTTTTTGAAAATGGAATAATGTCCTGACTAAATGTTTCCATAAAAGCCTTTTTAGGTGCTTCCCTTTTGAAAGGGATTTGTGTGGGTGAGGAACACATTCGGTGTCTTCTACATTACTCTTGCTTTATTTGTTTTCACAATAAGGCACAATTGTAGATCTACAGACATTATAAGTCCTATAAAACCAGAAGTAGCCCTAAATGAGCTTGTTTTCTCTAATTGTATTCTTAAATTTCTTTTTTACAGCTTCCTTATATATTTTTTAATTTATTATTTAGTTTTTAAAAAGATTTTATTTATTTAATTGAGAGAGAGGGGGGAGAACATGAATGGGGAAGGGCAGAGGGAAAAGCAGGAGCCCCGTTGAGTGGGGATTTCTTTTCCCCCCACGTAGGTCTTGATCCCAGGACCGCAGCATCATGACCTGAGCAGAAGGCAGACACTTAGCCAGTGGAGCCATCCCAGCCCCCTGACTGCTTCCCCATTTAAATAGGGGTACCTCTTGCTTCCTTATTTGAAGAAGAGGCTTGACAACAAGCATCAAAATCTTCCTAGCACTGAGTGCTTTTTTATCTTCAGATATGAGTAGACCAGTCCATAATTGTGAACATGATTTTGGACCCATCTCTGTCTCCCCCTGACTCACTCTCTTTTCTTTTGTCCCTGCAAGCTAATGGATCTCACCAATGGTCTGCTGTTCTCAGCTGTAGAGCCTTCTCCCACTGAAAAGGCAGTAAGCTAATTAACAAAGCCCCTCCACAGCGAACACAGCAATCAACCCAATGCGCATGAGGACACCTTTGAGAAAGGAGTAACCCTCTGCAGCAAACACAGCACTCCAGAAGAATATAAAAATGCAGGGGAATGGAGCAAAAGGAGGCAATTCTGATGGGCAACTCATCAAAGTAGACTTTGTCCCAAAGATGGGATGTGAGGTAGTGTAGGGTGTTTTGAGTGTTCATCATTATTGGATTCTTAAGTATTTACTAAAGAGAGATTGATTTGGGAGGCAGGGAGAGAGGTTGATAAAGAACGTGAAAGCATGCCTGGTGAAACCACTAACAGGGGCAGACAGGCAAGCTCGCTTGCATATTGCCAATGCATTTTATATCATATCATATCATGAAGACATTTTGGATGCTTAGACAAAGTTTAGAGATTTGGAGGTCCAAATTATTCTGACACCTTTTAAAAAGCTTGACAAATTTGCACCATGCTGCCATGTTTATGGAAAGAACATAAAATAGTTGCTTCTCCTTTTTTTATTAAATACAAAATAGAAGGATTTTTATCTTCTCTGGGTAAGATTTGATTCTGGATAAAAGTGTGATCTTAAAAAAAAAATGGTGAGTATACAGTATGCTTTCCTTTCCAATTATCTGTAGAAAAACATGAAATTCTATTTTATGCCTTATATGAAAAGAAATCTCTGTTCAGAGTTTTAAATGACCAATTACTTATCCCTACTTTTTTTTTTTTTGTAATTTTATTTCATGACTTTTGAGTACCTGTTATTCTTAAAAATTCTCACTGATACCTGCTTTGAATTAAATCACAGGCAGTCTGAGATGCCCCAAATCTTCAATTATAGAGTTGTTCTCATTGTGACAATCCTACATATTTTAGTTAAAAAAAAAAATCTCTCAACCTGAGTAATCTTCAGTATGAATTCACATTATTTAACTTTCAATTGAAGGTATAGGTTTGTAGGTTCCATTTTAATTTTTGTGGAAAACTTTTGTTAATTTTGAACTATGTCCCAGATACTCCACAGGGTGAGGCAAAGAAGTGAAAGGCGGGCAGGTGATGACTCATCAGCTCTGGAAATGGGGCCCCAGCTCCACAGCGTGGGCGCCCTGCAGGGCTGCGCACAAGGCCTCCTCCCATCCACCCTGGAGACCAGAAGAATTTGATCTTTTCTAAATGAGGAAGACATTTTACTTCCATTTGGAGGGTTAAAAATGAGGGGCATTTTTACCTCCTGGGACAATATTAAATAAGGTGTGCAATTGAGTGCCCCAAGTTTAAAAACTAAAATTGTAAGACAACTGAATTAAACATTCAGCCTTTTTTTCCTGATACCAAAAAAAAAAAAAAAAAAAAAAAAAAAAAGTGATGGAAAGAAAGATAGCAAGAGATAATAATAAAGTCAGGATACAGAACAGAGGGCCTTAGTTTCTGTCCAGAGGGACCACCATCTTTTAATATAGTCGCTTAAAAATACATGCATTGCTACATTTTTCATTAGCCTTAATTTTTTCATCAATCATGTTAATTTATACAGAGGGCACTTAATAATAGCTAATTAACACTTATGACTTTTGAAATTAAAAGACCTTTGGAGAGATTACTGCTGGTTGGGGAAAGGATTTTTTTTTTTTTTTTTTTTTTGTTCCTCCCATTTTAGGAAAGAGAGAGAAATAGCAAGAAGGCATGAGGCTTGGTGTGTTGAGAAGGGAGTCTTGCTTCTGTTTCCCTGATCATCTAACAGATGACAATGACCCTGGATTATGCAGGCGCAGTGACATTCTTTGACACCTCCTTAGAAAAATGACACTTTCGAGCATTGTTGGTTTCCAACTAAACAAATCAAAATTTAAGATGATCTCTAAAAAGACGGAGGTCAAAATGGGACTTATAAATGCCACCAAATCATGTCAGAGATAAACAAAAAAAATGAATAATCCAGTGTAGTTACTCCTGTTAGAATAAAATAAATCACATTAAAAGTCAAAATTTACTAAGTGGAAATAACACTGAATTTTTTAGGGGAGAAATGGATATACAATTACCTTCTTCATGAGTGGAGGTTTTTGACTTGTATTTTCTGCGTCATATTAACCAACTGTGTTTGCCTGTGTCATTCCTTTGTAGTTTACGTCTTTAGGTCATGGTCTCTGTATTAAGAAAATATATTTTAACTGTGTCCTTTTTAGTACCTATAAAATGGCTTTGGTGCCATATTTGTTTTATGTGATTAGGGTGTGTGTGTGTGTGTATGTAAGTACACATAAAAACACTATTATATACAAATATGACATATATGTTATAATTTGTATACATTATAGCATTTTATATACATTTATAGCTATATCTATAAATACATCTTTTAAATTTTTAATTTTATCTGCCAGTAGATGTCTCCCTTCCCTGACTGAAGATTTAAATCTATAGGCCTGCTTCAGGTTTTTAGTGAATCTTGTTTTTGTAGGAACGGAGAAATTAAGGCTTTAAAAAAAGGAAAACTTTATATAAAGCATCTCCCACCCAAATCCATGTTTTAAATGCCTATTGTTTATATGGTATTCAGTTGAAAATGTTGCATTGGGGCATTTTAAGTTTAAGAGGATTACACAACAGATTCTCATATCTCTCAGATCCTTTGAGTATTTCTGTTTTGGCTAAAGGTTTAGGATGTCTAACAACTTTCACAAAGTAGCTAAGCAAGTTTTGGGGGAATCTATGAATCTCAAAAGTCTGAAGTCAGAAGAGGGAGCAAAGTGTATTTCTGAATTTTAAAATGTACTTGAAAATTGCCCAAATGTACTTGAAATTTGCCCAAATTTAGCTGTACTCAAGAATGAAAATGTTGACTCACTTCTTGGAAAGGTATTTGGTTTCCTGCTCCAGAGGTGGAAAACATTTCCAAATATGTTTGTATTACTTCTGCTAATGGTAAAGTGTTTAGTGCAAGTTACAGCTTAGGGGAGAAAATTTTGTACACTGAGAAATTAGTTCTGTCTATACTAAAAGTTTTCTCTAGAAAAATTGTAGTGATAAGGCAAAAATTTTGAGCCATTCTTTTGGTGCTTCCAACATCTTCTCTCCTCTTCCCTTCTTCCATTTCCCTGAGTTGCCTTTGGGGCTCTGGTCTCATCTGCTCTGGTATCTTCCCCATGAGGTATTCTTAATTTGGTATTTAGCAGGCCATTGGAGACATTGCTAGAGGTCATGAGAGCTCTATGGCCTGCCAGCTGTGGAATTTCCCCATGGATGGGATGGAAGAGTTCTTAAATCTGTCCATGTATCTTTGAACATGCTTGGAAAAAAGTGATTGGCCTTACTACTCATTGTATTGATAGTGTTGTGTGGGCCTCTGCTCTAAGAAGACATGGGGATGTTATTCTGTAACTGTCTGGAATTACCTGGATCGCAGCTGTTTTGTCAATTAGATCAGTAATTCCCAAACCTTTTTCCATGAGGAATGATCCCTCCAAGATAGATATAGTTGGAGTGTGGGGACTCCTGGTAAGACGGACTGTAGCTTATACCCAATTCCAATCTATGGCACGCGCGGTTCTTCCTTTCTCATCCAACTGGTTGAAAGCTATATGTTCTGACATCAGGGCTGAGAACTGCTGGTTTAGATAATTCATTGTCCCCTTCTCAGACATTGGTTATGGTTTTAGATGGTGCTTTGAGTCCATTACTGAATCATCAGATTAGTAGGCTGTGAAATTACTTAACCCACAGGAAAACCTTATTTTTCTAAGTTGAACCAGTTTTCAAACCAGTGGTCCCGCTTTTTTAAATAGCAATTTTTATTTTTTTTATTTTTTTTATTTTATTTTTTTTTTTATTTGACAGAGAGAGATCACAAGTAGGCAGAGAGGCAGGCAGAGAGAGAGAGGAGGAAGCAGGCTCCCTGTGAAGCAGAGAGCCTGATGTGGGACTCGATCCCAGGACCCTGAGATCATGACCTGAGCCGAAGGCAGTGGCTTAACCCACTGAGCCACCCAGGCGCCCCTAAATAGCAATTTTTAAAATTTAATTACACATTACATGAAAGTACCATTTTAACTATCTTAAATATGATTTATTGTATTTAAATGCAATTATGTATACAGTGACAGTTAGTACATTCAGTACAATTCAGTGACATTTAGTACATTCACAGTGTTGTACAAGCATCACCACTGCCTGCTTCCAGGCATTTTCATCACCCCAATAGGGAACCCCATCCCCACTAGCAGTCACTTCTCACTACCTACCTCTACCCAGCCCCTGGCAACCACAGTCTACTTTCTGTCTGTATGGGTTTGCCTATTCAGGACATTTCATTTTAATGGAATCATACAACATGTAGCCTTTGCATCAGGCTTCTGTCATTGAGCATCATGTTTTCAGGTTCATCCATGTTGGTGCAGGTATAAGAACTTTATTCCTTTTTATGGCTAAATAATATTCCATTGCATTTATATACCACAGTTTGCTTGTCCACCTTTTAGCTATGGTGGATAATGATGCTATGAACATGCTTGTGCAAGGTTTTATTTAAACACTTGTTTTTCATACTTCTGAGTGGATATGCTGGGCCATGTGATAATTCTATGTTTAACCTACTGAGGAGCCTCCAAACTGGGGTGCTACCTCTGTCATGTGAATGATTCTTCAGAGAACCATTAATGTAATATATGTGAGAGGTTTCTTACTTCAGTAAAAATGCAGAGCTGGGATCCCAGGACCTATTATAATAATAATAATGATCATAATTATTTCTATTACTTTAGAATCACACTTACAGTTATAAGGTACACTGTGATTGTTCATGTGCTTTGACAGTTATTATTTATTTGAGTTTCAAAGCAGTGCAGGGTGGGAAACAAAACTAGCAATGTATTAATTTTATCAGCGAACAAAAGGAGATCCAGAGAACTTAGATATCTTAGCTTGGCTTTGTAACTAGTAAGTGCTATGACCAGGACCAGAATCCATGTCTACTAGGGGAATAAATTTTATATTGTTTTATGACATGCATTTATTGCTTTTTAAATTTTTCTTCACATTGACAATTATAGTTTGGAGTCATCTGTTTTGGTTGTTTATGAGGAATGGTACCTTTAGTACAGCAAAGAGTGGCAAGGTTTTGTGGTTGTTGACAAACGTGTTCTCCAAGCATTTAAGCAATCAGTGACTATATTCCTTGCCTAAGTTTCACCATTGTGCTTCCCCTCTGAATGCTGGACAACTGGTGTGCCTTGAGAAAGGGATCCGCTCACCTTCAGATGAAAAATGATGGTACAGGCATTAATGAAACACTGTTTCGCATTTTCACATCTACAGTTAGAAAAACTGCGACAAGGTTTCTTAGCTAATTAGTACCTTGACTGGCTATGGGAAAGGAAGACTGATTTTTTTTCTGAAACTTGATACCCGATTTTTATTAACAGAGTCAAGAGGGGTGATCAGAGGAGAAACTTCTAGAAAGATGATTCTTCCTTTTTAATCGTGGTATTGAGACAAGAAGCTTCTCTTTTTCTAGACTTCAGTAGCTTTCATTCCACTGTAATCAGTAAAGCAATTAGGACTAAATTGGGCCCATGCTGGCTTGTAGGATACAGTGATCCCTTTCCTTGGAAACCCCTCCCCCACCCAGCTGCATCGCCTCACACATTTGGAGGTACTTTTGGTAAGAGTAGAAAATGGGACTATTTCAGGAGCGTTTTTTTCCTTTGGCAGTAAAACCCACTCTTTGGAAGGACAATCATCATAGCATCAGTCAGAAAGGTGCATTATTTCATCCTGCCTTCATTTGGTAAAACGTTTTGGCAGCCAATGCACTCAAGAGCTTGCCTGTTTCCGAGTCCCACTACCACCAAAATATGGCACACGGTAGGTGATTATTCTAAATTACTTTGGGTTTGAAACTTTTTGAGAATTTCATTACAATCCTTTAGAGCTGTACCATCCGATAGAGTGGCCTCTCACCATATGTGACTATTTAAATTTAAATTAATTAAAATTAAGTAAAACTCAAGATTCATTTCATCAGTTGCACTAGACATTTTCAGTTGCTCAGTTGCCACAAATGGCTAGTGGTTACTGTTTTGGATGGAACAGATATAGAACCTTTCCATCATCATAGTAAGTTCCATTGGATGATACTGCTTTAGATAATTGGGAGGAATCACCTGGAGTTCCAACACTGCCATTTTGCAGCACAAAATATAAAAATGGTTGTTTGATTCACAGCCTCAGATCCTAGAAAAGAGGTCCAAAGGAGCTGGGTGAAGTTTTAGAAGTCATTTGTGATGAGCCATCTGTTTCACAGATGGGAGGGAGGTTGGTTTTGGCTTGCGACAGGTGACTTGTCAGAAGTCCCATAACGAGTTACTGGCATATATGTCATTACTTTACATCATGCTTCTCCTCATAAAGCTGACTTATGAATTGTCCATTAGTGCTTTGAAAGTTACGTTAAAAGAGTAAATTCCTAGCTTATCATTCTCTTTTTGTCTGTTGCCAAGCTCCTTGAGAGTTGTATTCATGTTCCCTCTGTTTCCTGCCCATTCACTCTGGTATCTCTTGATGTGTAGCTTCAGCCCTTCCTGTCACTAACATTTCTCCATTGAGGACATCAATCACATCTTAGTTACCAAATCCAAAGTTCTTTTTTTACCTTATAATTTATTTTTTGTATTATATTTTTAAATCTTGGAATATTGAAGAATTGATGCCCACCCACTCATTTATTCTCCTTTTCCCTCAGCCTTACCTTCTGTTCCACTGTCCTTCCCTTTCTGCTCTCCTTCTTGGATTCCTCTTCTTTCCTTCATCTCCTAAATGAGGTCATGCAAGGGCTGATTATTTTCTTATCATTGTCACCCTACAATTTCTCCCTTGGCAAGTTTACTAAACTTCAGAACTTCAGTGACTGCACTCCCCAACTGTCACTTGAACTCTGATCTGGTCTGCTGTGATCTGGTCTGGTCCCATGGCCAGCTGCCCCACAAAAACCTCAGACTCAATACAGTCAATGCCCTAATTGGTTGTCTTTCTCCTCCAGCACTCCTTCTTCTTGCATATCCTATTTTTGCTAAAGCCACAGTAATTCTCCGAGCTACCCATAACTGAAATCTTAGGACCGTTGCTGCCTCCTAAGGATGACCAAATAACATTAGCCAGTAGGAACCAAGCAGTAGGGATAAGGATACTCTTTTGGAAAGAACTGCTGTTTCTTAAATACATCTGTATTTTCCCCCATCTAATTGTCCATTAGTGCTTGGTTTGTCCAAGATTGAAAGATCTTCCAGGCACAGGACTAATAGTACTGAAACCTAGAGAAACTGACAAAACAGAGTTGGTCATCCTACTCACTATTCTTTATTGCTATTATATCCAATCAGCCAGCAATTTCCAGTTCCACCATATTTCTTACATTTGTCTCACATTTGTCCTGCCATAACTTAGTTCTATCTCATCAGGTCTCTTGTTACAACTGTTTAATTGATCTCCCTATTTCTAATAATCCTTTCTTCCATCCATCCCAAGGTCCAAAACTTGATAATCTTTCTATAACTTAACCATGGTAATTGTTTCTCAGATACATTTCCTGAGGACTTGGGGAGGGAATGGAAGGTAGACTGGTAACAAAAGACAGACAACTGTTTTGAAGAGTATGTAAAAGCAAATGTTCTATGAAAGAAGAGAGTTTTGTTTCTTTAACTTCTGAGTCCAGAGGTCATAGGCACCAAATTGTCATACTAATAAATGACTCAGTCTTGCAGTCCATTAGCATGGGATTTGGCCAGTGTGTTTTTTATGTGTTTTATCTTCCCCAGCTACGAGCACCTTGCTGTTTGCTGGTGTTCTCTCCCATCCCTTGTCACTAGCTACTTTTGACCAGGGACGATTATTTCCAAATAACATTTTGCCTGGGAAAACATTTCTCCCTCTCCATATCAGGAGGCAGCAACAAAGAGGGGGAAAATACAGATGTATTTAAGAAACAGCAGTTCTTTCCAAAAGAGTATCCTTATCCCTACTGCTTGGTTCCTACTGGCTAATGTTATTTGTGGCCAAGCTCTGAATAACTTTTGCTTCCCTTATTCAGACCGTTGATGTCCAGCCACTTTGAGTAAATCAATCTTCCCTATGATCATCCTACCACACACATGTTTTCATATGGTACCTTTTGCCTTTTGTTCTTTCACTCTCATGTGTGTATGTCCTAGCCTATCTATAGTTCAAATCTCAATTTATATGTCATCTCTACTGTGAAATCTATAACAGAAGCCATCTTCCCTTTGCAAAGGTTTGACAATCTTTGAAAGCTATTGGATTTTAAGATGACCTAATGGGACATCGTGTTCTCCACCCAAAAGAAGCAAGAAGAGACCTTGTCCAGGCTGAGTGCAGAAAGACACTGTTTTGCAAAAATAGTTAACTTTGCCAGTTGTCTCCCAAGTTGATTTGGTTCCTATAATCATGTAATTAAAAGAGTTGGAGAGATTTCTGATCCCTTCTCATACTCTGGCTTTCCAAAATTTTGGTGTCATCAGTCTGTTAGGAAAAAACAAGTTATTGCAACTATATGTTTCAGTGGAGTGAGTTTCTGTCCAACAAAGTCTAGAAAGATAAATAATTGTTTTAGAATGCAACTATCCTCCCAGCCTTTCCTAGATGAGAGCCAACTAGTTTATGAAGGACATCATCTCTCTCTAAATTTCCATAATAGATTTTAGATATATCTTTGATGGTGTTTTTCATTTTTGTATCTTATATATTCCACATTCTTCTGTCCATCTTCTGTCCACTCTTTCTCAGTCTCTGTTCTGAGTTTCATTTCCTTTATTCTTGACAACAATTAGAATTTTTCTGTGCTAAGTTCTGAGTCCCCACTTGGTCTCATTCCACACTTTCTTTTCAGCAATCTTGCCCTGGCCTTAACCTCTAATGCCTATGAATGACACTATCCAAATTTATATCTTCATCCCAGCCTCTTTTATGCTCAGACCTATATAACTGACTGCTGGCATGGTATCTCCACTTGAACATCTCAAATTTAATAACTTGAAACCTTGACAGTTCCTTCAGGATTTATTGCAACTCCGGTGATCATACCTCAACTAAGGACACCACTATTTACCCAATGTCTCACACCAGAAACCTCAGAACTGTTTCTCAATCAACTTGTATGAACTCCTGTAGACTTCATATCCTAAGATGTATCTTGAATGCCTATCCTCATCTCCATGGTCAAAATTATAATCTACCACTTATTCAGAAAAGCCTTGTTCCTTACTCAATATAAAATAGACTTTCCATTCATTTGTAGTATAGGAATTTTAACTTTCCTTCATAAAATTTATCCTTCTCTATAGCTGTATGTTACCTGTGTGATCATGAGCATGTTTGTTCTTCACTGTCATCTGTAAGCTCAGTGAAAACAGTCTTGTGTTTGCTTGGATCACCTTTGAATCCCAGCTTCAGCCTAACACTCACAATAAACATTGTTGAAGGAATGAATTAATGAGACTTCCAGGAAATATTCCACATTAATATTTGCCTATCCGTAAATAGACTTGACCTCAAAACCTTTGTGCCACAGATAATAACCAATAAAAATCTAATTGTCAAATGTGTAGAAAAATAATAATGTATTTATAAGGTTAATTGTGCATGACCATTTCTGCTTAGTAACCTATATGGAATGGTTTTGAGCTTTAGGGTATCTTTTCTTTAGTTAAATAATATTTAATGAAATCCATTGTTTATTAGCCAGGACAAATATTTATAGTCTATTTGTAGTCTATGATTCCTTACATTATTATTCTTAGAAATAGAGAGATGATAATTGAAAAAAAACAGTTGGAGTTCAGAAAAAATTCACAAAAGCAGAGCATTGTATAGTGGTGAGTTGTTTTCTGTTTTAAATTTTGTAGGTAACATGTAATTCTTGCCTTTTTGCTTTCCCAGTATTTGGCTCAGAAGGTGCTGTCATTTATGATCCTTGCTCTTCTGTGTGGGTGCAAGATTCAATCAAATATAAATCAAAGATATATCTTTCCTAGAGATCATCATCCAATGGGAATGTCCTTGGAGAAGTGAATGATCTATGTTTTCTGGACACTGAGATTCCTGTCCTGATTTTTCAGTTTTCCTCTAATTCTGAAAACTAATAGGAACCATTCATAAATATCTATATATGCATATATATGTGTGTGTGTATATATGTGTATATATGTTTATATATATGTGTGTGTATATATACATATCTTTTTATTGCTAAAGATAGACAGAGTTAATTTCTGTATTTACAATCAAGGGACTTGGTTGCATTGGAGGCTATACATAATAAACACCTCCTAGATAAAATCTCTGCTTATACAGAGTTAATGACTCTGTATGTATAATGACTCTGTATGTATAATGGTCTAGCTTTTTTTTTTTTAAAGAGAGACTTTGATAAAAAATTAACAGGGATGAAAAAATAAATTGGGATGAAGATGATAGGAGAAAATAGCTAACATAACTATGGAAAAAAGAATTATTTCTAATTACCATCCCAGTGTCTGTTTATATGAAAAGGAGACGGATTTCATATTCATGTTCATTTTTATTGAGTATTGTGTGTCTGGAGTACTGTAGAGATTCATCGAAGAATACTTTTGCCTTCAAAGAACTTGACTCTAGTAGACTGGAAACTTACCCAAACACAAATAATTACAAGAAGGAAGAAGAAGAACATTTTACTGATATTTGATATTGTAGTGTTTATAGCAACAATGGGAGGTAGGTATTATTCTCTATTTTGCAGATGAAGATTATGAGGCTCAGAAAGTCTAAGTGATTTTTCTAAGGTCAGAAGATCCTCCAGTGATTGAGCCCAAATTCAAATATTGATGCATACTTTGTCCATGTCACAATGAGATTTCCAAGTGCAATAAGTGAAAAAGTTTAAGGGTTAGGTATGTACAGAGAAATGAGTTTCTTTCAACCACAGCAATGTTATAAGTCTTCAAGAGGGAGTTAGGAGCTGAGCTTGGACTTTGGGAAGATTTTAATTTTCAAATATAGAAAAGAAGGTTGACCCAGGTAGTGAGAAGAATATGGACACACAGGGATTCAAACACAGATCAGTGAAATCTACTGTTTGGAGTGATGGGTATTTTAAGGAAATATAGAGAAATATCTTAAGAAAGATAGTTTGAGCTCAAATCTTGAAAAACCTCAAAAGTTGGGATAAAGAACTAACTCTTCATTATTGCAAGTCTATCAGAGACTCTACATGGTAAATATCAATATTAAACTTAAAGCCACTTTATACACTATTCTGCTATTTAAAATGTCCAGCTAACTTAGGATAGTTATGATTTATTTTGAAAGTCATCTGCCTGTACAACCACATTTGGTTCAGATAAAACCTAGTGTTGGCTTGTTCATTCATTCCTTATACATTTGTTCATTCTTTAAACATATACAAATCACCTACTACTGTTTAGCAGATATTCTTACAGATACCACGGATATAATCACAAGATATTCTCTCTAAACTCCATGAGTTGGGGAAACTATAGGCAAACCAACATTTGCAGGAGAATATGATAGATGTTGTAATAAAAAATGTGACATGGGTACTATGGAAACAATAATATTAGATAATCACCTAATTATTTAGTCCAGATGGCCAAATGGCCCAAATGAGTGATCAAATTCAGTTCTAAATATGACATTAACTTATCTTCTTAAATTGGGCCCTTTGATATTGGTGTTCCCCAAAGTTTTGGCTAAAATACAATGATAAGCAGAATGGCAGATTCAATGAGGCACTGAAGGTATGTTGAAGTCGGGTTGTGAGGTCTTGGGAAATACGTCTTTGTGGTCCTTGTGTAAACAATTCCATAAAAATTTGTTATCATTTGCGACTCAATTGCCTAGACTTAAGTTTAGCCTGAAGCTCTTGTTAGAAAAGACATGTGAGGTTCCCATCATAGCACATCATGTTGTGCTGTTTTCAACTAATGTTTCCTAAGAGTTTCTTTTGCTAAATCCATAAACTAATTTATTCTGAATTTGAGGAGTTTTGATTTCAGCTTCTTTCAGGTGCTAAGGAGAATAGTAAATCACATGTTTCAGGTTTTTTACTTAAGAGCTTTGGACATAAGTATGTGTATTTAAGGCTTCCTATGCCTCAGTTTCCTGAATAGTAAGTCACATGTTTCACTTTTTTTACTTTAGAGGTTTGGACATAGGTATGTGTATTTAAGACTTCCTATGCCTCAGTTTCCCGAATCTTTACAATGGAGGTAATAACTCCTGCCTCATGGAGTTGTTCGGTGTAATACTGCCTACAGAGTACTTAGTTCCAAGCCTCACACATATCAATATTTAATAAATATTAGGATGACAACAGAAGTACAGATCTCCACTGAAAAAAATTCCATCCAAATACCTGGTCTCTAGTCTCAATGAAGCCTGCTACACAACTGGCTCATCTTTCCCTTACTCCATGTCATTGCATTCCCCCCATTCTCATTAGAACATCTTCTCAGTGTTCACCATTCCCCTCAAGACCCCACTCAACCCCTACACCTCTCACTTTCAACAACCTTTCTCCCAGAAAGCAGCTACTTGAGCTTCTGGTCTTCCCCAGCTGTAGACCACACTGTGCTCACCTGTGCCACTTCTCTCCAGGCTCAGAGGAAGAGGATCCCTTTCTACTCAAAGCTACCTTCTCCATTTATGCTCTGGATTCCACTACTTCCTAATTTTATAGCTCCTCAATTATTTACATTTCTCTTTCTTATGGTGCTTTCAACCTATAAACATGCTGGTTTCTCTCCCTTTATATGTCTATAGCTTTCTTGTTTCAATCTGTCCATAGGAAAGGTGTCATCTGTAGGTCACATACTCACACACTCACTTATATACATACTTCCATATATACATAATCAGATATGTAGGTAGAACAGTGAGTGGATGGATGGATAGATAGAGATAGATATATAGATGATAGATAGATAGATAGATA
This sequence comes from Mustela nivalis, assembly GCF_964662115.1. Lineage (NCBI taxonomy): Eukaryota > Metazoa > Chordata > Mammalia > Carnivora > Mustelidae > Mustela > Mustela nivalis. The sequence goes on from NC_139024.1 coordinate 140,078,396, forward strand.
GATTTATTTAGATACATTTTTATCTAGACATACTTCCTTGAACCTAAAGCACATGGTGGTTAGTTTTCTCTCTTCTTCAACCCACTCTAATCTGGAGTCTACCTCTGTGGCTTCTCGGAAAATGGCTGTGTCACTTGATGACTTCCTAATTGACATATTCAGTGAAAACTTTTCAATTTTCTTCTTACTTCATTACACCTACTCTTACTGTTTAAAAGTGATGATAACAGTAAATGCTTCACAGGTATGCAAGAGTTCCTAAGTTATATCACACAGCACAGCTAAATGATTAAGCATGTGGACTTTGGTATCATAATGGCTGGGTTCAGATCCCAGCTTTGTCATTTGCTAGATTTGGGATTTTAGATGAATTATTTAACTTCTCTGTGTCATAGTTTTCTTACCCAAATGAGGTGGATAATATTAATAACTTACTCATAGGGTTGTTACTCTGGATTTAATACAGAGGAAGGACAGAATCTGGCACATGAGAAGTGTTAAGTAAATATGGGTTATTATTGCTCATTTATTAGATCTGTAAGAGGTATACTCAAAGATACATAATATCATCTAGTTAATAGAGATATTGTCAAAATAAAGAATTATAGATAAGAAGCTATATATATATATATATACACATAATATCATCTAGTATATGTATATATATATACATAATATCATCTAGTTAATAGAGATATTGTCAAAATAAAGAATTATAGATAAGAAGCTATATATATATATATATATATATATATATACACATCCACATGTACATATATATATTCTATTTTATAAATGAAAACTAAATAGAAAACTAGAAAAACACAGAGTTAAGTATAATATTTTAATATTTATATTTTTACAAAATTTAAAGATAAAAATAGTCCTTGAAATACAAGATATATAATATGCTCTATTAAAAAATTTAGGTCTAAAATTATAGATTATATCATCAGAAACTGGAAGTTCATGAGATGGTAAGATAAGGGAAACTAACAAAATTTTTAATTTCTCATCTCACATGTTGGATAGATAAAACTGGAAATAAATGGATCCAACTATGAGTTTTATAAAAATACGATGTACTCATTCCATAAATTAAGAAGATACATGCTTTCCATAATCACAGTGTATTTTTCCTTAAATGAGATAAACATGTATTTCTTTTCATGCTTCCCAGACATCTAATAGTATCTTGTCCTTTTTAAAAAATGTCCCCAAAACTTTTTAAAAATATTATTTTATTTTATCTCTTTTCAGTGTTCCAGAATTCATTGTTTATGCACCACACCCAGTGCTCCATGCATTACGTTCCCTCCATAATCCCCACCACCAGTTTCACCCAACCCCCAAACCTCTCCTCCAAAGCCCTCAGTTTGTTTCTCAGAGTCCACAGTCTCCCATGGTTTGTCTCTCCCTCCAATTTCTCCCAACTCACTTCTTCTCTCCATCTCCCCATGTCCTCCGTGTTATTCCTTATGCTCCACAAGTAAGTGAAACCATATGATACTTGACTCTCTCTGTTTGACTTATTTCACACAACATAATATCCAGTCCATCCATGTTGATACAAAAGTAGGATATTCATCCTTTCTGATGGAGGCATAATTCTCCATTGTACATATGGGTCATATCTTCTTTATCCATTCGTCCATTGAAGGGCATCTTGGTTCTTTCTACCTTTTCTGGCACAAAAGCATGAGTGAATGAGCAATGCAGAATCTATGCAAGAAATGTACAGAGAGAGAGAGGAATAGATTCACATCACACAGTGAAGAACCCAATAAATCCCAATTAAATATCATGTGTCCCAATATGAATTTTCTTCTTTTTGACCCTTTCTACACATGTGAAGTTCAGACGTTCCTTGCTTGTCCCCCTTTCTGGTATCCTTTCCCTTCCTCTTCTATAGTAGGGTCCACCCAAGGTTCACTTCTACCTTTCATTGGGCTTGTGAAAGCAACTTCTCATGGAGGCTGCTCTCTCTCCTCCAAATATCATCTGTTAAGAATACATATATTCTATATAATTAATTTATAGACACATATGCATAAATGAATATGCATACATATGAAAGATTTTTAGAATAATACAGCTCGTTAGTGCTGGTTATCTATGGGTTCCTCTCCTTTGGTTATTTCTGCCAACTTCCATCCCTCAGACCTGACAGGGGGCAGCTCTCCAGGGAATCTCCCTGGGGGAGGCTTCCCTGAGGCCTGATTGCATTTTACCTCTGGAAAGGAAATGATTTGTATTTTTGTCTATCCTCCCCTCTAGATTATAAACTCCCTACGAGTAGGAGCCGTATCTCACTCATCTTCACATTTATAACTTCTAGAAGGCTCTTTCAACATGATCCAAGCTGCAAAAATTGAACTAAATTCAAATGACACTGGTAAAATAATTTTAGCCATCAGGGAATTTATGAGGTAGGGACAATACTTAGTGTAAAAGACTTTCTTTTTCTCTATTCTATGTGTGTTCAAGAACTGTTTTGCTTATTCAAATAGTTGGAGTGCCAAGCAGAATGGCATAAAACGTTCAGTCTTGTGAGGGAAGAAACAGATAATACCAGTTAAAACAATACCCCTGAGTTGTGGTTCCTTGGTGCAAGAGCTCCTGGTGTTTGTTCTATGGATGGCACAGTGAAAGAAAGCGGGAAGAATGGAATAAGGGACCGGACAGAATTTTAAACTTCTCTTCCTAGTGTGCTTAGGAGAATATCCTTAGCCAAAACTGCTGAGTACAGATAAAATACTTTGCTGCTCTTTAAATCACCCTAATCTTGAAAGCAATTAACCGTGCTTTGATAATTGAATTGATTTTTCCTTCCTCATTGAGGAGCATTGACATCAACTGGGGAACTGAAGGAAAATCTCTTGAATATCATTAAAAATTAGCTTTATTGAATAGCTTAGCATATATTTCAAATATATTTTATTTGAAAGCTAAGTAAAAAAAAAATTAAATGCAGTCAAGTGTGCTGCTACCATATAATATCATAGATGAAAAGAAACAAATAATTCTGGACCCCTTTTTTTTTTAAATAAAGGAAACTATAAGGTTTTTTTTTTTTCCCTCTCTCTTGCATTTATATATAACTCAAAAGCATTTCAACTAATTTGGTTCAGATTTTCCCAGTATGGCTACCTTTGGCTGAGACTCACCAGGAAAAGTTTCAATAGAATGATAACTATTGCTGAATGTATCGGGACTATTCTAACGATGGTACTTAGCGACCACGTTATGGTGAAAATGCTTTTGTAGATACGGAATTTATGCCAATGCACTGGGCTCCATGAGGTGTCACAGCAGTGATTGTTATTTTTGTAAGGTTAAAGGAACCACGGAGAACATGCTGCTCAAGATAGCATGCTATCAATCTCCGAGAGTTATATTTGAAACCAAAAACCCACCAAGGTGTTGGTAAGAGGAAATGGGGTCACTGGGAGGTGATTAGGTCATGAGCCTTTGTGAATGGGATTGGTGACCTTCTCAGAAAAAGGTCTTCTGCCCCTTTCCACCATGTGAGGATGCCGTGAGAAGTTCATGGTCCACACCCCAGAAGTGGGCTCTCACTGGAACCTGACCAGGCTGCCACCGTGATGCTGCACTTCCAGCCTCCAGGACTCTGAGCAACTCTGCTGGTTATGATGGCCAAGGCTGTGTCCTAGGCAGATGCACTGTTCCTGAAAAAGATTGCAGCTCTTTGGGGCCCACTTGCTTGCTTGAAACTGTACCCCCACACTGCTTTGGTTTCCTGTCCCTGTTTTTAATTTAATTTAATTTAATTTAATTTAATTTAATTTAATTTATTTGAAAGGAGTGGGAGAGAATGAGTGGAGGGAGGGGCAAAGGGAGAAGCAGACTCCACGCAGAGCAGGGAGGCTGAGGTGGGACTAGATCTCAAGACCTTGAGATCATGACGTGAGCCAAAGGCAGATGCTTAACCACCTGAGCTACCCAGTGCTCTCCTGTCCCGACCTGGTTGACTAACAAAACTTTCTTCTGACATTGATTTAGAATTCTGTGGATTTAAAATGCAGAAGACCAGGAAGACGACATAGTAGGGCTTTTTTTTTTTTTTACAGAAATACATGACGATAATTTATTTTCATAACCACAGCCCTGAGGTACTGAAAAAACTTCATTGGTAGGCAGCAAATCAGGGTCTTAGGGTGAGTTTTGGTGTTCAGGACAGTTTTTGAATTTATTTTCTTTGAAAATGGATAATCTTCAAATGCTAGAAAATTTCATTCATATTATTCAGCCAACCAGATTCCCTAATGCCCAATGATTCTAGGCAAATAATCATTTGCTGTACAAACGTTAGAAATTTTACTTTCCAGATTGAATTGCACGGCTGTTGAGTATGAAGTTATACATTAAAGACTCTAATTTAAATTAGCAAAATTAAATGATAATAGGCTCAATTATTTTAATTTCATAAAAGGAAGATACAATTTGGGAGGAACTTTTGAATAGCAGGTTATCCTTCAAGGACTTCATCAAAAACAGTGCAATATTTATAATCATTTTTTTTTCATAAACTTTCTTTTTCATTTAAGAAAATTCTAATTTATTGCGCATTTTTTACTCTATGTACCTCACTCTAATAGCTACCTAGGAAGGAAAGACAGAAGAAGCAAAAATGGATGCTCATTGTATTCTACTACGTGCTAGTTACTGTGGAGAGAGTGGAGTGAGGCAGAAATGAGTATCAGCTCTACGGTCTGTTATCTGGGTGACCTTGGGCACTTACCTAGTCTGTCTAGCCTTAGAATCATTATCTGTACCGTGAGTATAACAATGCTTTACTTTATAGGACTTTAGGTAGAATAAAATGGGCCAATATAACTGAAGCATTTCACATAGTATCTAACACAGGGCACCTGCTCACCAGGTGGAGACTAATCACAGTTTTCCTTCCTTCTCCCCTAAATCATCGTTTTCTCCGCTGCATTAATCCTCTCAAGCATGCAGTATTTCTCCCACCCGGAAGGAACTTTGCCTTGACTTCACTGTTCCTGCCCGGTATGCATCTACTTCTCTGCTTCCCATTACAACCCTGCAGAAGAGGAGCAGGCAGGCTCCAATGGTGAGCTGTGACTAGATGATCAAAGTGACTTGACCTCAGGCTTGACTGACAGCAACATCACAGAAGCAGCTCAGGCAGCAAAAGCGACTAGATACATACACAGGCGCATGGGCACAAACACAGAACACATACCATGACACAGGAACACACACAGATACACACACACACCACCACTGGTGAATGGGATATAGAAGGAATAGGATAGAGGCAGGATAACCAAGACAGTTCAAGCAGCCTCAGAGGGATTAAAAGGAAAAGGAGGATCGATGATGTCCAGGGCTGCGAAAAGATCAAGGTGTGTAAAACACTCCAATAAAGCCCCTGGGTTTGTCCGTTAGGAGATCGTCAGTGACTCCATAAAGAAATCTCAGGAGAATGAAGACAAAAACATATACCAGATGGCTTAAATCATGTCAATAATTCCTTTCTTCCCATTATCTCTTAAGTGTATTACAATCAGGTCATCCTCTTAATGCCTTCCTAAACCCGTTCTTATCAAGGTTGCCAGTGACCTCCACGTTACTAAATCCAGTGGTCAGTGTTCAGTCTTCAGTACACCATCTGCAGCATTTGATAAAACAGGTCACTCTCTATCCTTTGAAACACTTTCTCCACTCAGCTTCCCAAACTTCACTCCCCTGGGTGTTCCTCTTAACCCACGGACAACCCATTCTCATTTCTACCCATGCCTCTTTCCCTCAACGTAGGAATATTCCAGAGTCTTTAGGTCTCTTCTTTTCACTAAGTTTCATGGCCTCAAATGCCATGTATATGTTGAAGACTCTGAAATTTATATTTCTAGCACAGACTATGCATCTCACTCCTGATTCACATATTCGACAATCTACTTGACATTTCTATTTGGGTGTGTTCAGGCAACTCAAATTTATTACATTGAAAACTAAACTCCTGACCTCTCAATCACTCATTTTTTGCCCACATTTCCATATATGCTAATTCTACTGTTCCAGATTACAGAAATCTTGGCACAATGCTTGTTGCCTCTATTTCTTTTTTTCTCTATTTCTATTTTTCTATTTTCTCTATTTCATTTGTACCCTACCTGGTAGTTTTAAAATATGCAATCTGATGCTCCTCCTTTCAAATGGTGGAGCCAAATTTCTTCTCCTTGAGTGTAAGTTGGACTCACTGTCACGACCGTAATAAATAAAATAAAATGTAAGCGAAGGTGTGAAACTTTGAAGATTAGGTCATAAAAGACACGGTGGCTTCCTCTTTTTTATCTCTCTCTTCTCACTCTGTGTATATTCATCTACTTGGACTGCCACAACAAAATACCATGTGAGGGTGGCTTAAATAATCAAAATTTTGTTTCTCACAGTTCCGGAGGCTGGAAGCCCCAGATCAAAGTCCAGCAGGGTTGGTATCTGTGAAAGCTCTCTTCCTGACTTGTAGACAGTTGACTTTTCTTTTCTTTTTTTTTTTTTAAGATTTTATTTATTTATTTGACAGACAGAGATCACAAGTAGGCAGAGAGGCAGGCAGAGAGAGAGAGAGAGAGAGAGAGAGAAGGAAGCAGGCTCCCTGCGGAGCAGAGAGCCCGATTCGGGGCTCGATCTCAGAACCCTGAGATCATGACCCGAGCCGAAGGCAGCGGCCCAACCCACTGAGCCACCCAGGTGCCCCGACAGTTGACTTTTCTGTTCTCACATGGGTTGGGCCTACAACATATGAATTTTGGGAGGTGGACACAAGCATTCAATTCATAACAATAGGTAAGTTAGTGGTCAGGTCATAAAAAAACTCAGCTAGCCTAGGAGAGGCCCAGGTGGCGAAAAAATGGAGGCCTCCTACCAATAGCGTGATGTGAATGAGTCTTCTCAGCCGCAGATCATTCAGTCCCAGTCAGACCTTCAGATGATACTACCCCATACAACATCCTCACTGCAAACTGATGAGAGACTCTGAGCCCCAATTACACAACTGAATTGTATGAAGTTACCGACTCACAAAATCTGTGAGATGTTTATTGTTTTGGCTTGTTATGAAGTAATAGGTAATTAATATACCCCACATCCCGTCTATGGCAAAGTCAATTGGCTCTACCTATAAGACCTATCCAGAGTACAGCTACCTTCATTGTTACTACTCCAGTATATGCCACCATTATATCTTACCTGGGTTTTTGCAAAATCATCCTAACTGATTGCCCTATTTCTATCCTGACTCTTACCATCCTTTGTTAATACATCAGAATGATCCTATTAAGACATAAGTCATATCATGCCACTTCTCTGCTTAAAACACTTACCTTTAAAGCTGAAATCCCCCTTATGTCATCTCCTTCTGCTTTCATCCTCGTTCTCTGTGCTTCTGCCACATTGGCTTCCTCATCATTCCTCAATCATGAAGGTACCTTCCAAACCCAGGCCTTTGCACTTGCTCTTCCCCTTGCATGAAGCACGCTTTCTCCAGATATCTTTATTGCTTACCCCTTCTTCTTCTTATATTTGCTTAAACATTAATTTCTTTTTCCTTATGTGCCTTCCCTGCTTCTGTAGCTCATATCACCTACCAGATATGTAATTTACTCTTTATTTCCCCCTGAATACCACAAATAGAATGCTAGCTTCAGGACTGCAGGGATTTTATCTATTTTGTTTCCTCTATGTCTTCAGTGTTAAAGAGTGTGCCTGGCACATATTATGTGCTCATTAAATATATGTGGAAAGAATGGATGATAAATGAGATAAATAGGCAACATCATTTTTGTTTTTTTTTAATATAAAAAATAAACTTGCTAAAAGTCAGACACCTATGTTGCATCTGACTAGGTTCTTCATTGAGTCCATGCCAATGTTCATTTAATTACAAAACACTGTAGCATTCATTTTTATGCTACTGTGGTTGTTGTTGTTGTTGTTGTTGTTGTTGTTGTTTTTTGCAAGAAGTATAATTGGAGGAACAATCTTCCTCTCCTTTGTTTTTTTGTTCTATAGGAAGTTGGGAAAGAAAGATGGTGCTATCAAAAATATGAATAATGTCTCACATGGCAGTGATGTTCTCATTGTTGAAGATACCAAAAGCAGAAGTTGAATAACCACTAACTGATGATAATGTGGAGGGGGTTGATGCAGTGCATGAAGGTTGACCAGGTGACCTGTCCTTGGTTGCCTCCAACCTGAGGTTATGGTCCAGAAATCAACAAGGAGTCACTGCACAGACATTACATTTCCAGCTCTGTGAAGGAAAAGGATGAGCCAACGGAAGAGTCGAGTCAGTCCTCAGCTGTCTGTGAGGGTGTTCATGCCTTGGAGGAGACAGACTCTTTTGTCCTGGGTGTGCACGGGGATATTGGGTTTGGCTTTTGACACATTAAACCTGGGGAACATCCAAATGAATATTTCCTGAGGCATACTGAGTAATTCCACCTTCTTCCTCTAGGACCAGAGAGAGAAAGGAAAATAGGGCATCTCTGTCTCAGTACTTAAGACCAATACCATCTGTGTTAGGAGGGCTGCTTCTTTAGGGACATTGAACCTTGTAAAAATTTCTGATCAAACCCCTTAGGGGTTACATGTAAACCGCTCTGGGTTTTGCCAATAGGGAAGTAGAATTGGTTCTTCATTTTCTGATCAAGACAAAGAAAAGAAGTAAGAAGCCTTGGCCAGGTTATTTCAGTAGCAGAAAGTAACTATCCTGAAGCCATACATTTAAGCAAGACTGACTGCTGCTGAGGTAGAGAGGAAGTATGATACGCTTCGTGCTCAGAATGGACCGGTCAGATACCAAGTGTTAATTACTGGACAGCTGTCCTGGACGGCAGGTGGGCAGGAAGAGCTCAGGACTCAGGTTCCTGTGGATGGGGAAGGTAAGTCCTGGAATTTCAGTCATGAGGATCTTGCATATGAAAAGGGTGTGCTTGGACTATCTGATTTAAAAATCAAATGAAATCCGGCTCCCCTCCATGTACCCTATCACAGAATGCTGCTTTATTCATTCTGCTTTTCATAACAATGGGAGGTGTCAGAATGAATGATGTTGAAGTGGTTATTGGAAAAGTGCCATGTAGTACATTTGTGTGATATTGTTAAAATGTAAATCCAGTCAACTTCATTAGAATGCTTAGTAGTTTCAAAACCAGGCGAGAGTCCTTTCCTAGGCTCAGTTCCCAGCTGGAAAGAGTACGTTCCTCTGCACAGCTGTCCCTGCCACTAACTGTTTGAGACAGAGATAGCATTTGAATATAGATTTGAATATATTGAGCAACTGACAGATATTCTCAGTACAAAGTCTATGTCAGTTTTCCACGTTAGGAAATAAGTTTTGCTCATTCAACTGACCTTGATAAGAATATACACTCTTGCAGCATGGGGTACTACAGAAACGAGATGCCACTGCTGTTCTCATCAATTATGACTATATAGCTATGGCCTTGGGTTCCAATTAGGCAGAGCAGTAAACCCTGGATCAGGCAGCCTTAGGTTGCAGTGCATACTACAGGGGGAGACAGAACTGTTCTTCCTGCTTTGCTGGGGCAGCACAGCTTGATGAGAGCAGTCTATCTGAGGAGCAGATGGGGACAGCATTGTCAGGCTTTAGGGGAGAGCTACAACTTGGTTAAAAAAAAAAAGTGCATCTCCAGCTTAACTGACACCATGGCTGTAGAAGTTGCTCAGGTCAGCAGCTTGGGACACATCCACACATCCACACGTGCACACACACATATGCATACATGGACACACACCCACACATGCACACATGAACGGGTGCAAGGGGCAGAGAAGGAACGGCACAGGTGGAATAACCCACCTGGTTTAATGACATGGGAGTCATGGCTTAAGAGGGAAAGGATGGTCAAGGGTTGCTGAAGGATCAAGGTGTAGAAAATATGAAAACCTAACCAAACCGAACCTGTGGGTTTGTCAGTTAGGAGATCATAGAGCTTGGCCAACGATGGTTGCTGTTTATTTTTGTCTGGTGCACAAGCTAGTTGTGGTTTTTACATTTTTAAGTAGAAAATATATAATAGTGATAACATGCTGGAAGAGTCGAGGGCATTGCTTCTCAACCTGAAAGCTTAAAATGCGTATTATCTGGACTTTGGCAGAAAACATTTTGCTGCCCCTGCTCTAAGAAGGTATCAGTAAAGAGGGAAATAAAAGCACCATAGACCAGATACCTTTCAGCTTTCAACAGCATAGAATGACCCGGGTTGCTCCTCTCACTGCTCAGAGTGAGAAAGATAGAAATAGGATGCCGGCTTCTGTAGCTTCGCTACCCATGGAAATCCCCCGGGGGGCTTTTACATATGCAGATGCCTTGGTCCAAACTTTAAGATATTCTGGTTTAATAATTGGTCTTGAATGGGGCTCAGGACTGATATTTTTTAAAGGTGGGCAGGGTTGAGTATAAAGGTGTTACACTTCTCTTGGACAGTTAGTATGTCGTCTGGACTTAAATGGGAGGATTCTGGAGCAAGCTCAGCTGACATTAGACTTCAGCATGCTTTAGTGGATTCAGTTAAGACAGTTGTATTACATTTTCCACCAGCAGGTAATGGCAAGGTGGGAAGTCAACCAGTCAACTTGTATTTATTAAGTTGTTTGGGACAGAGAAGAAGGACAAGGGGGTGAGGTCTTTGGGGGTGTGGTGAAGCCATCCTAAAATGATTCACTCTATGTTCCACAGTATCACAGGAGTCAAGTGAGGTTAGGAAGGGATGAACAGATGGCTAGATGGCTGAATGGCTGCATGGGGAGTTCAGAACTGGAGTGCACTGAGAAGGAAAGAGAAGATTCAGCACATGTGAGGAAATAAAAATGTGAGGATACTGTGATCACAGAGGGAACATTCTGATGATCCCCTAATAACAAACAGGTTCAGCTCATGATCATGCATTATAAGCCTTTACTCTAATTTTAAAAATATTTCTTTTAAAAATTTCTGCATGTTTTTGTTTTAAGTTTTCCATAACTGATATTTCAATAGCACTTTCTCCACCATTTTTTTTTTTTTTTATGGTCAATATGTTTCTTCTCTGTGTCAGTCTAGACAGCCTCTGTGGACAACCTAACTGCCATTTGATGTTATCGCTCTTGGATTAAAATATGTTCCATTGGATACATAAATATTCAAAATACACTTGGATTCTCTTGGTAAGCTGGGACTTTCCAGATTCATACAAACACATAGGTCTTCAAGAATTTTCAAAGACTCTCCCCCATTTAAAGTCATCCCCCAATAGCCATACGGGTAGGTCTTCACAAGTGTTACCCAGCCCTGGAGAGGAGCCACATGCTAGGGGAACGCATGGCTCCTACCACAGATGGCATCTCCCGTTCCTGGTAAAATTCAGTCCTTTTATTCACAGCAGGCTGCTTTCTTTTAGGTTTGATGACCTCTGATCATGACAGGTCACAAAGTTAAACAATTGTTCAGGGGTGCCTGGGTGGTTCAGTGGGTTAAAGCCTCTGCCTTTTGCTCAGGTCATGATCCCAGGGTCCTGGGATCGAGTCCCGCATCGGGCTCTCTGCTCAGCAGGGAGCTTGCTTCTCCCTCTCTCTCTCTGCCTGCCTCTCTGCCTACTTGTGATCTCTGCCTGTCAAATAAATAAATTTTTAAAAATCTTTAAAAATAATAAAACAATTGTTCAGTTTTTCTTGCGGAAGAGAGTAAACTGGGTAAATCCGAAACAGTCATGTGCAGAAAAACTGATGCAATGAGTTTATTATTCGCTAATTTCTTTTCTTGGGAGAAATATGTTTCTAGTTTATATTTCTAATTGCAAAAATAATATGTGCTAATTATAACAGGTCTGACAATGCAAAGGCTTATGAAGAAAACGTGTAGTCACCCACAGAGCAATTCCTCAGAGTAGCCAACATTGACAATTTACCTGTGTACTTCCAAGCTGTCTCTTGAACAAGACTCACTCTGTTTGCATTTGCTTCCCATGAAGCTGCTCATAAACAGTTGGCAGGTCTCAGATTCCAGAAGAGAGAACTCAGCCCCTATGGCAGGGGTCAGGGATGGTGGCAGGTCCGAGTACAGCCTGGAGCCAGCTAGCTGTTTGTGTTCAAATCCCAATTCTGTCGCTGACTGCAAAACTGGGAAAAATGATCCAGTTTTTCTTTGCCTCAAGTGACTCACATATAGATGGGGATATTTCAGTAGAGTGTAAGGATTATTATGTTCATTAAGAAGTTAACAACTTAGATATCAGCCCTTTGTCTTGGAGTGTCATTTGCAAATATCTTCTCCCATTCTGTCAGTTGTCTTTTGGTTTTGTTGACTGTTTCCTTTGCTGTGCAGAAGCTTTTTAACTTGATGAAGTCCCAAATGTGGACCCGAGAAACAAACTGAGGGGTTTGGGGGTGGGTGGGGGATGGGTGAGCCTGGTGGCGGGTATTAAGGAGGGCAAGCATGGCATGGAGCACTGGGTGTTATACGTAAACAGTCAATCTTGGAACACTGCGTCAAAAACTAATGATATATTGTATGGTGACTAATGTAACACAATAAAAAAAAAGAAAAAATAAATTAATTGTTCACTTAAAAAAAAAGAAGTTAACACCTTAAAGTGGGCATGGCACTTTGTAAATTCTCAATAATAATAACTATTATTATCTCTGATGAGCACTGCAAAAGTACAAAGAATGATCTTTTGGTAATTGAGTATATACCAACTGTACCAAGAGTAAGCACATTTGTTTGGGCTTAGTGTTATCCAGTGACAAAACACTCCACAATTCACTATTATCTTACGTGGGTAAAGTTCCATATGAATTCCTTTTTGTATTTTAGGAATTATAAGGAACATCAATGAAACATCATGGGCACATTAAAAAATGATTTTATTGAAGAATAGTTACTTATTATAAAAGTCATCTATTTTAAGTGTATAATTAAATGATTCTCAGGAAGTTCACTGAGTTGTGCAAACATCACCACAGCCCAGGTTTAGAACGTTTGCATCACCCTAAAAAGATTCTTTATGCTCTTTTGCACTTTACATCAATTCCCCTTCCAGATATCGCTGATCTCCTCTTTTTCTCTAAGACTTGGCATTTTTGAGCACCTGGGTGGCTCAGTGGGTTAAGCCGCTGCCTTCGGCTCGGGTCATGATCTCAGGGTCCTGGGATTGAGTCCCGCATTGGGCTCTCTGCTCAGCAGGGAGCCTGCTTCCTCCTCTCTCTCTCTCTGCCTGCCTCTATGCCTACTTGTGATCTCTCTCTGTCAAATAAATAAAATCTTTAAAAAAAAAAAAAAGACTTGGCATTTTCTGAGTGAATGGAGCCATACAATATGTCATCTTTTGTGTTTGGCTTCTTACAGTTACCTTGTTTCTGATCATACTGGAGCATGTATCAGTTTTTGTTTTTTGTTTTGTTTTGTTTTGTTTTGTTTGTTTGTTTGTTTGTTTTTTGTATTGAACCATATTCCATTATATGGACACACACATTTTGTTTATCCATTCATCTAAATGATGGCTCTTTGGGGTGTATCCACTCTTTGTCTATTATGAATAATGTCACCATGAACATTCATGTACAAGTTTTTTGGTGGACATATGTTTCCATTTCTTCTAGGAAACAGGAAGTTCCTAGGAGGGAAATAGCTGGTCATATGGCAAATTTATATTTAACTTTTTAAGAAGCTGCTAAGCTGTTTTCCAAAGTGACTGTACCGTTTTGCATTCCCACCAGCAATATATGAGGATTCTGCAGACATAATTTTAAAAGGTTAAAAGAGAAAGGTCTAGATATAAAAAGTACAAATTCAAATGTTGAATTTCCATTTTATGAAATTTATTATCATCTACATATCTCCATTGGTGGAAGGAAAGAGGGAGAATCCTGTTCTTGCCCTCCTAGGATTCTGACCTCCCAGATTTTGCTCTTTAGTTAGAAGAGGGTTGTCTCACCTTACCCAGCCCTGCTAATTTGGGAAAAGAAACCACGTGCTCCTCCACTCCTAGCAACTCCAAGAGACCATCCAAAGAGAAAAGAACATTTAACAAATGAAAATTCACTCGTCGGGTATGGCAAGAGAAGAGTTAACGCAGTTTGTAACAATTATTGACTACAAGATCTGCAAATGATTGCATAAAATTTCTAAAATATGCCTGCAAGCTTCTATTATTGATGTGGTGCCCCCAGGGGTGCACATATGGGTTTAAGTGTCTAAACTGTTTTATTAATTAAATTGCTATGATTTACCTCTCCCATGTTAGCATTTATAGTTTATGAAACAGCCCTGTAATTAGAAAATGACGTACTTGTGTTGCTTGTTTACTTTGTGGGTGAAATATTATATACATATATACTTATATGTATGTACACATACGCACATGCACACACTCATACACAGATGAACTGCATTTTCCCCCACCAACCCTCACAAGCTACTTTATTTCTAGTCCAATTAATAGGCAACCTCCAGTGGTGCATTAAATTGCTTTTTAGGGGGAGAGGGAGATAGCTGGGAAGTTCATTGTTCCTGCTGAGGTGTGTGATGGCACCCATGCATGTTTGTTTATTTGTTTTCCCTCTGTAGACAGAAAATTGAAATAATAAGATTTTATTGCAAAAACCTGTCTAGAGTGGCTCTGACATACCTAGCAAATTTTAAAACTGTAGAGCTATTCTAATGATGCAGTGTTTTATAATCTTCATTTCCACTTTTGAAGATAGTATAGCAATGTATAATATGCATACTAGGTATTACCTATGATCTATAAACAATGAAGTTGTTGAGACACTTTTTGTTAATTTAACCTTTATCTTGTATGTATTTATTCATGCCATCCACAAAAGTATTCTGGTGCTGAATCCAGTGTCGTATATATTTTTATCAATTTTCTCAACTGTAGGTTATATCTGACTTTTAAGAATGTCAGATGATGATAAATTTGGTTCAAGCACATCAAAGGATTACTGAATCTTAGATTGGAAGAAATTTGGGAGTTATATATTCACACTTTTCTTATTTCTGTAACATCTTTGGGTTTTCTATGAATCAATTTTCATTGCAATTTCAAGTATCTTTTAGGTGGGGGTAGTGTATAATTTTAAAAGTCCCTATCTTCAAAGGATATTAAGGGTAACATGAAATAATAATCTTTAAGATATTTTAACATATCGGCAGAAAGGTTTTCTACACATTAGTTTGGTTAACAATCTTTGTTAACAAGCTTTGAAAAAATTCATGAATAATGGCTCCTCTGCTCTCATGACTGAGTGTTGTGGTTTGATTCCAGAGGGTTAGAGCAAATCTGGGGGTGGGGGGACAGATAAAGCAAAAGAGGAGTAAATACTACAGAAGCTTGGCACAGGCTATATGAAAAAGGGTCTTATACAGTTTCACTCATCCACTTAACAAATATTTATCAAGAACTTACACTGTATTTTGTAAAATAGTACGCACAAAAGTGGATGCAAAGATTTTTAGACAGTCTCTGACCTAAAGAGGTTCGCAGTTAAGAGAAAGTTCTGTTCATAGGTAATCATGCAATGTGTGAGAGATGGCACTCATGGAAAACTATTTCAGATTTCAGAAGGTAGAGGAAGCTCTTCTTGTTGGGGTCAGAAAAGGCTCTTTGAAAAACGTAGCATGAGAGTTGAATTTTGGCATATAGGATGAATTTCAATAAATGGGGGTTTTCAAGGGCAGGTCATTCCAGCAGGGGTAACAGCATGGGTGAAAGGGCAGATGCTGGAAAATGAAAGATGTAGATGATCACGTACACAAAGTAAAATCCAGAGACCTTCAACATTCCTTCTGTGCAGATCTGAACTGCAGAGCATAGTCATGGAATTGTAATGGTTCTTTGTAAGTTTCTTGAGATGGAGCAAGCTTCTAGTGGGAAAGGGTTTGGTTCCTATATTGGTTTTCCTGATTTCATATTAAGAGAAAGTCATGGATGATGCCATCAGCTTAACCACTCATCTTACAGTCTGGGATGTGGGTAATTAAGGTGATGGAATGTGCATGCCTCACAGCAACTAGCCAACAGCGCTCACGGTCCTGTGCCCAGGGAAGCAAAGGATGACTGGTGGAACAGTGAAAATGTACCGTGTTTATAGTAAATCAATTTTAAATATGAAAAGAGCATTTAGTTCTTTAAAACTGAATTTAGGAAGTTAAAAACGCAAGATTCATAATGAGTAATAATAAGGGAATTCTTGTGAGAAAAGGTAGGAAATATGCATAATTTTGTATTTGTTGGTATAGGCAAAAAGAGAAGTTTAGGAGGAAAAGAAAAAGCTAGAAACAGTAGTTACTAGCACACATGTGTATGTGGGCGCATGTGTGGGAGTGGAGTTTGCAAAAAGGACAGGAATGGGAACAGTGTTTTCTCCCTGTAGACATGCGTTGTACAGAAATCACCCAGGGATGTTTTGAAAATGCAAGTTCTGATTTTCTTGGTCTGGATTAGACCACGAGACTCTCTGCGTTTCTGACAAGCTCTCAGGTGATGTTCATGTTGCTGGTCTGTGACTCACACTTGTTAAGAAAGGGTCCACACAACCCAGGAAATTTGCATATGGCTTTACTATTGGATGATACCAAGGGGTGAATATTCCTTTTGTCAGTGTGATGATGACATTGTGGTTCCAGATAACCCCAAAGAAGTACAATGAAGGTAAAAGACATGAGTCTGGGCTTGCTTGAAAACACACCAGAAACAAGAGGAACAAATAGCAACAAAGGGATAGGTGAAGCAGCTGTAGCTAAATTTTAAAGATTTTTTTTTTTTTTTTAATTTGACACAGAGAGTCACAAGTAGGCAGAGAGGCAGGCAGAGAGAGAAGAGGAAGCAGGCTCCCTGCTGAGCAGAGAGCCCGATGCGGGGCTCGATCCCACGACCCTGAGATCCTGCATCATCAGGATCATCATCACTGCATCATCACACTGCATCATCCTAAACTCTTCCCTTTGTCTCCATATTTTTTAAATGCCTCTTTGATTTCTTGGTTGACCCATTCATTGTTCTGTAGCACATGCTTTAGTTTCCATGTATTACTTTTGTAGGTTTGAAATTTTTCACAATAAAAATTTTTTTTAAGTTATCTACAATTTCTGTTCCCACCTCACAATATAGCCTTTCTTAAGGTTCTCAATGATCTTCCTTCACAAAATCCAGAGTAAAACTCTTGTCTTCATCTTAATTGACTCTCAGGAAGCTTTTGACACATTTAACCACTTCCACGTGATCAAAACATTTTTTCTTCTGGTTTGCTGACTTTGTATCTTTCCAAATGTCTCTGTTGCCTGATCTTTCTCAGTTTCATTGTCAGCATCTTGTCTTTTATTGGAACTCCTGATATGGAAATTCTTGGGCTCCATGCTTGGCTCCATGTTCTTTCCATTCTATCCTCTCTTCCTCAGTGATCACATTGAGCTCAGTTACCACCTACTTTCTAGTGACTTCCTGATGTCCAATATGTCTTCAGCACAGACTTTTTCAATGAGCTTCACAAGTACCATATCCAATGCTGTGATCAGCATTAATATATTTTGAAATTCATCATGTCCAAGATGGAACCAATAAGCTTTCTCTCAACTTAACTTTCATTTATCAGTTCTATTTTGTAAATGACACTGCTATCCACCCAGATACTCATTCCAGAACTTAGGGTGTCTTCCTCTACACCCTTCTTCATCACCACCCTCAACCTCTTAGTCACCAAGTTCTGTCACTTCTACTTTCAAAATATTTTTAAAACCTGTCCCTGTTACCTTCTTACACTGTTGGTTGGGAATGCAAGTTGGTGCAGCCACTTTGGAAAACAGTGTGGAGATTCCTGAAGAAATTAAAAATAGAGCTTCCTTATAACCCTGCAATTGCATTACTGGGTAGTTACCCCAAAGATACAGATGGAGTGAAATGAAGGGCCATCTGTACCCCAATGTTTATAGCAGCAATGGCCACGGTCGCCAAACTGTGGAAAGAACCAAGATGTCCTTCAACGGACAAATGGATAAGGAAGATGTGGTCCATATATACTGGAGTATTATGCCTCCATCAGAAAGGATGAATACCCAACTTTTGTAGCAACATGGACGGGACTGGAAGAGATTATGCTGAGTGAAATAAGTCAAGCAGAGAGAGTCAATTATCATATGGTTTCACTTATTTGTGGAGCATAACAAATAGCATGGAGGACATGGGGAGATGGAGAGGAGAAGGGAGTTGAGGGAAATTGGAAGGGGAGGTGAACCATGAGAGACTCTGGACTATGAAAAACAACCTGAGGGTTTTGAAGGGGCGGGGGGTGGGAGGTCGGGGGAGCCAGGTGGTGGGTATTATGGAAGGCATGTATTGCATAGAGCACTGGGTGTGGTGCATAAACAATGAATTCTGTTACACTGAAAAGAAATAAATTAAAAAAAAACAAAAACAAAACAAAACAAAAAAACCCTGTCCCCGTTGATCTTCACTGCCACCATTTCCCTTTGTACTAACTACTGAGAGAGACATTGAACCATCTCTTTAAGTTGTGTCGACCCACACCTCCAAGTTCAGTCTCCACTTGGAAGCCAAAATATTCTTAGAGAAACACAGAGATACTCTGTCACTTAAACCCCTTCAATAGCTCCTATCCAACTCTAATGTCCCAAAGTCCTGGTAATGGCCCAGGAGATACAGTGTAAACTTCTGCATCATCCTAAACTCTTCTGCCATTCTACCTCACCTGATACCATTCTCCCTTTGTTTCTTATCTTCCTGCAACAGTGGCCATCCTTCTAACTTTATTCCTTTGGGTTTCAGCCTAAAAAACCCTTCATCAGAGAAACCTTTATCTGACCTCCCCCCAAAATGAAGTCCTCCTGTGGTTACATTTTCATTATTCACTCCAGTTTTCCTTTATAAGATTTAACACTAGAGCAAGTAAATGATTATTTAGATAACTATGAGTTTATTTTTGATCTCCTGAATTGGAATGAAAACTCTGGATATTAACATATTGTCTATTGCCTATTGTCTGCCGTGTGCTATTTTGTTCACTTATAATCTCTTCCATAAAGACAGACTCTGTCAGAACATGGCGCCTAGTAGGTGCTTAGTGAATTTTTATACATTATTGAATGTCACTGATGTTCAAATTAAACACTGGAACAGAATATGAATGTTAACATTAAATTGTCTTAATAATATCTCCTAGGAAAACTGAACATAGTGATGAGCTGCTAGGTTATTTGTTTTGTTAATTTGCTCTCTTCACATCCACCCTTGGACCTGGCCCTTTCTCTTTGGAATTCATGGCATTCTTTTTTTTTTTTTTTAAAGATTTTATTTATTTATTTGACAGAAAGAGAGAGAGAGAGTGAGCACAAGCAGGGCGAGCAGCAGGCAGAGGGAGAGAGAGAAGTGGGCTCCTGGGTTAGCAAGGAGCCCAATGCAGAACTGGATCCCAGGACCCTGAGATCATGACCTGAACCAAAGACAGCCTCCTAACTAACTGAGCCACCCACGTGTCTCAAAATTCATGGTTCTTGTGTCCACAACAGATGCTTCATCGGAAGTGAGCTGGAGGGGTTTAGAAGTTTTGTTTTGTTTTGCCATCTTGCATAGAGGCAACACATTAGAAGTAGGATGTCAGATCTTTTACCATGAAACTGAAACAATATAACAGAATGTTCGAGTCATTTCTGAGTAAATAGCTTTCTTTCCTACTGCTGAACTTAGCTTATTTCAGAGCATGTTAGTGATTCCTGATAATTGGCCCAATTAGGGTACCTCCATCTTAGCCAAATAGGTCTGAGCCACTGAGTATTTAAGTAACAGAGACCAGCATGTAGGTTTATTTCCAGGTTTTTAGCCTTCAACCCCAATGTGTCAAGTTAATTATATGTCGGTTTCCCTATAATGGTTTTTCAAACTCAGAGCAAGATGAGTTTATTCACTTAACTACCAAATGGCAAAAGTATGGAAAAAAACATATTTTCAGTAAGGTGGATGGATGCAGATTGCTGCAGAAGGGAAGGTGCAGCCTCTCTAAGCATGGCGGCCATCATCATCCCAGACCAGTGTTGCTGGGAGAATAGCTCCACAGGCATGCTGGACACAGGTGGACCTGCCAAGCAGCTTTGTCAGTCTCTGCTTTGACAACCCATTTCAAACATGGTAGAAACTCCCAAGTGGCAAAGCCCTAGACCCTTCAGAGATTTCTGGGTTCCTCATGGAGGACTGGGCATGGCAGGAAGTTCAATAAATGAATCCTATATTAAACTGCATTTAGGCACTTTTGGCTTCTCCATCTTATTAAGGAAATTGTGCACTTGAGGGAAATAAACCCACAAGATCTCTTTGGTGGTGGAACTTAAAAAAATATTTCCTTCCCTCCCAGTTCTATTTGTGGATGGTGCTAGTGGGTTAGTTAATAAAACACAGTTGCTTTCCATCTCTGGAGCTGGGACTAATGTATGCCTCTTTTTTTATCCCAGTGACACTGCAAGCTGGATTCTTGGCCCTCAGTCCTTTACACGGATATTAATCATGCGGAGTGCACTCAATTAAAATTAGTAGGTCGGGACAGCAAGGGGGAAACTCAGGCATATGCTCTTTTTGTGGCACCTGGAAGAGCCTGTGCAGGTGATGTGGATTCCCCTGCTACCCTGCCTGGGACCTCACATGAGCACCAGCTGGGGACACCAGCTGTGGACAAAGATGGGGAAAGGCACTTCTCGGTCCCGTTACCTCATCAGGCATGACGCCGGAGTTCGATTCGAGCAACCACCTGGTTTTCTCAAAATTAGTTTGTGTACTGAAATACATTCTATCTTTCTTTTAACTGTTAAAGTCTAGTAACATGACCCATCCCTGTGCCTGCTGGTTTCTTCCAGCACCTTTCTGAAACCCCCACAACCTGGCTCCTGCCTCTCCCCTTGGAAATCGTTCTGAAAGCTCACTATTGACTTCCTTACTTTTAAAGGTGATGTCTCTTCTCTGTCTTCATTGTCACTGACCTCCGTCTAATGTTCTTTTCTGTTCTTGGTCAGATGTCTTTGTGTACTTTTCTCTCTTGGTTTCCAGACCGTCCAGTGAGCCTGGTCATGTATCTGCCTCTGCTTCTGCCCCTTGGTTTCATTTTTCTTTGCTGTCAGCTCTTCCCCCACTAGGTCATCTGCAGATTTCTCTGAGATCTGTTCTATAAGGGCAGGCATCCTCTCTCTGTATGAAGATGTACCTCTACTGTCTTTGTTCCTCAGCCTTTTAGTCTTTCCTTCCCTGTATCTAATCAAATTCTGTTCACTTGTCAAATTATTCTAGAAATAGCTAATGTACATCATATGCTTCTAATATGCCAGGCACTATGCTAAACCTTTAGAAACATTACCTTAATGAAGACTCAAAACCAATCTGAAAAAGAGGTGTTATCTCCATTTTACAGGGGAATAAGAAAAGTTATCCCGCAAGGACTCAGAGAGGGTTAGCAACATGCCCCAAATCCCACAGCAATGGTGAAGCTGAGATGCAAACTCAGGTTTATCTGCCAGCAAAGTCCACACTATACTAGAGGCATTGCAACCCACTGGCCAGGCCCTGTCCTTTTGTGGACAGGGAGTCCTAGTTTGGAGAACTAGCTCTATCATTTATGACATCTCCAATAGTCAAGTGTTTTACCTGCAATGTCAAGATAATGATGATGCATACCTCATGGGCTGTGAGTATTAGAGTAAGTAACACTTGGCACACAGTTCTCAGTTTAATGTTCATATTGTAATTATTATTATGAGTACTTTTTAAAAAAGATTTATTTATTTATTTAACAGACAGAGATCACAAGTAGGCAGAGAGCCAGGCAGAGAGAAAGGGGGAAGCAGGCTCCCTGCTGAGCAGAGGGCCCGATGCGGGGCTCGATCCCAGGACCCTGAGATCATGACCCGAGCTAAAGGAAGATGCTTTAACCCACTGAGACACCCAGGCGCCCCTTATTATTATGAGTACTTTTACTCCTAAACCAAATGTCCTACGCACAGCCTAACAAGTCACATTTCTTCCATGATTATTCTGACCCCGATATCTCCCTTTCAAGAGCTTCTAAGTGATGTGCCACCTCACTTAAACTATGTTATTGTCCTATTTTTGTCCTCAAGTTCTCAAACAGCTGTGTATTTGATCTCCCCAATGGATTGTTGTGTTAATTTTTCTCTGAAAGTTACAGGTATGATCTAAAGGTAGAGCTTTATGCTTGCAAGTTCTAGTAGGTGCTCTACACGGTTTCAAAGACATCCTTGTTGTCTGTCCAAAAGCCAGTATCTGCTGGTTTAGTCTCATCCCTACTTCTCCTTCAAATGCCTTTCTGTAGTCACTTCAAATTACTTGCAGTTTACTAACGCAGCTATTTTCTCATGTCATCCTCCCTCCCTTTCCCCCAGGAGTACAGCAACTGTATATATCAAGAACCTGCTATGTGGGGTGTCTGGGTGGCTCAGCTAGTTAAGCATCTTACTCTTGATTTCGATCCTGGTCATGATCTCAGGGGTGTGAGTTCGAGTCCTGTGTCGAGCTTCACTCTGAGTGGGAGTCTGCTCGAGATCCTTTCTCTCCCTTTCCCTCTGCCCTTCCCCCCTGCTTGCACTGCCTCTCTTTCTAAACCAACCAACCAACCAACAAACAAATAAAATCTTTAAAAATAGATTTTTTAAAAAAAATCTGTGTGCCAAACACTATGCTAAGAGCTGGGAATTTGACAATAAACAAAGCTTATGTAGCTCAGTCTCATGGGGAATTGAGAAAACAGTGATTCTAAGTGTTGAGTGTTATGGTAGAGAATATGGGTACCAAGGAACCCCTGGTGAATCCCTAATTAGAACTGGGCATTCACGCTGCCTTCGGCTCAGGTCATGATCTCATGGTCCTGGGATCGAGCCCCGCGTCGGGCTCTCTGCTCAGCAGGGAGCCTGCTTCCCCCTCTGTCTCTGCCTGCCTCTCTGTCTACTTGTGATCTCTCTCTCTGTCAAATAAAATAAATAAAATCTTTAAAAAAAAAAAAAAAAAGAACTGGGCATTCAGGGGTAGCTTCATGGTGGAGTGAGGTCTGTGTTGAGACCAGAAGGTGCCACACGAATTGGAATGAGGATGGGGTAGGGAGAATGTAAATGTTCCGGGCAGAGAAGAGAATTCACGCAATGGCTTACAAACAAGGGAGAGGACGTAGAGTCAAAGAACTGAACAAAATTAGTAGCGCTGGATCACTGGGTCATGGCTAGAGAGGGAAGCCTGACTCTAGTCCCCCAAGACTTCTGGCCCATTGAAAGGGTAAGAACTTTACCTAATGCCGTTTGTAAATGGTGTTTCTTTTCCTCTTCAATATGAAAATTACTCGGAAATGGGAATAATCAAGAATAGGTTGAGGAAGCTTCATTATGAGCAGTTTAACTTGTAGGTGAAAGCTCGTGATGGCCTTTAGGATTTGGAAATGTCCAGGTAAGAGAACTTAGAGAAATCTAGGCTAGGTTTGGTGCTGGAGGGGACAGAAGAGTTAGGAATGACTTCTGATTTCTGGCCTGGGTAGCTGGGTGGTTACTGGTTCTAGTCAGTGAAGAAGGTGCCCAGGAAGAGGGGAATCTGGTTGGTGGAAAGAAATCTTGAAGTGCCCATGGGACATCTAGGTGGAGATGTTCCATAAGCAGGTCAATATACAGGTGAGTTTCAGCAGGTAGACAGGGGCTAGACTTACAGACAGTACAGTATAGTATGCGTGTGTGTGTGTATGTGTGTGTGCGTGTGTGATCTATTTATCCTGCATAGTATACGTGTGTGAGATCTATTTCCCCTGGATAGTGTGTGTGTGTGTGTGTGTGTGTGTGTGTGTATGATCTGTTTCCCCTGGATTGTGTGTGTGTGTGTGTATGTGTGTGTGTGTGTGTGTGTGTGAGAGATCTATCTCCCCTGGATTGTGTGTGTGTGTGTGTGTGTGTGTGTGTGTGTGTGTGAGATCTATTTCCCCTGATTTGTCCTCTTTCCCCACCCTCATTTGAACCCCGGTTGTTAAGATTAAGGTTAGGTTTTACTTCCTTGATTGAGAAATTCCTTTTTCCTCTCAGCTTTCCCTCGTGTTCACAAGGTTGCTTTGCAACTACTCATTTGTCCCTCACTTTGGAGTCTCATCCACATGGAGAAAATGGCTTAGTTTTGCTCATCTTCATACCAAACATAATGCCTGGCAGATGTGTGTTTAATGAATGCTTTTGCATACACTGTAATTAGAAGCTTGCTATGGTCGAAATGATGAAAAGACCTTGTTTGACTTGGGCTCCTCTCTTTCTCAAGGTACGCAGGACTTTACTTTCAAACCCAACTCGATTTTCTCAGCAAAGTACCTGCTCCAAACTTTTTTTACCTTACTCACCTGTCAAACACACCACTCCCGACTGAGCACCAAACCGGCCTAAGACAAGGTGCTAATGTGTTGTGAGGAAAACAGAATGGGATAAATACAGTCTTTGCCTTCAAGGAGACACCCAGTAGCAGCATGAGGAATGGAAGATATCAAGGTTGTGTTGTTCAGGCAAGAAGAAAGAGGCCCTATCCCCTTACACCATCTCTCGGTGCTACCCACCAAGACTGTATTTGGGGTTCATCCCCAACCTGCCAGGATTACTCTCCAGACTTCAGCTTTTCAGATGCTCCCTGTGCTAGGCTACTGGAGATTTCGAGTGGGAAGACTTTGCTAAAGCTTGAAAATCAGAACATTGGAAATCTGTTCCAGAAACATACTAGAACTTGAGATTTTACAAATGGCATTTTAGTGAGTTTTCCCTAGGTTGTCAAATGAACAGTATAAAGTAGCCTCTACATAGGTTTAGCTGCTATAAAAATAGATCCGTAGTTAAAATTATGGCAAAGATAGGTAATAAAGTGAACTGCACTGTGCTATTTACTTATGATGGAACAAAGTAAGCCAACTGTGACAATGGATTTCATTAACGGAACTTGCTGTTTGAGGGATCTTGAAGCACTTTTCTTAGTCTCTAACTAAGATGTGATTTTTTTTTAAGCTTTTATTTATTTACTTGAGAGAGAGAGTGAGAGCATGAGTGGGGCGGGGCAGGGTAGGAGCAGAGGGAGGAGGAAGAGCGGAGTCCCCATTAAGCCTGGAGCCCTGTGCAGGGCTTGATCCCAGGACCATGAGATCATGACCTGAGCTGAAATCAAGAGTCCGATGTTCAACTGACTGAGCCACCAGGCACCCCAAGACATGAATGTTTCAGACACAATTTGTGAATGTGTGCATGAGTTAAAGTGAACATGTGACAGTGACAAGTTATTGTAACAGACTGTGTCTCTTTAGAATCTTTGTTCTTTCGTTTTGTAGGAAAGTTGTCTCATGTTTCCCGTATGTGCTGCAGGGTCTACATCAGTCTGAGCAGACCCCCGGATACTGTACCCCTGACCCTCCCAGAGAGAGTTAGCAGGAGCCTGTCACATTGCGCCAAAGGGCTTCTTAGAGGTGACAGGACCGTTTGGAAAAGGTAGGCGGGCTGCTTAAACAGACTGACGCCTCTGAAAAATGGACCTCGGGTCATCAGTCTCGGGCTGCTGAGATGATGTAAAAAGGCTCTAAAAAGAATGCTTTCACTTTTGAAATTCAGAAAGGTAAATTTCCCAAGGATGGTAAAATGACTCTCCTATATTGATATTTGTCTCTGAAAAACAAATGTCTTTTTGCATTATTTAAATAGCACATAATTAAGTACGAAGGGCTCTCTGTTATTTGTACCTCAGGCACAGCCAGTGAGGGATGCTGGCCCAGAGGCCGAGAAGAAGCTGATCTCATAGGGTGGGAGAGAGGAAGAACACTTGGGAAAGAGACACAGACGGGGATCGGGGTAGGAGGAAGAAAAAGGAGGTGTTTAACATTCAGAATTTGTCCGCAGCCGATAATTTATTGGAACTCATCTGTAACAAGGCCTGGCACTGATTTATAAGTTGATTTGAAAAATAAATAAAAGTGATAGAAACCTGCATTTGGTTTTAATGATAGACTGTTGCAGCGTGAAAAGTAAGGATATGAAACATTGCAAGGAAATTAGATAGTATGCCCTGAAGACAATTGCAGCTACCAGCCCATTAATTGTTAGATATTTATTATTAAAAATTTCTTTTCATGAGTGACTGCAGAATATTTGTGCTACTCAAGCTGTTGAGTTCTGACATGAATGGAGTGTGGGGAGCTCATTTGTTTCTGTGTGTGTGTGTGTGTGTGTAACTGGCAAGGCGAATGACCAAACTGGGTGATAGATCTTTACTGCAAAAATACAAACATTGAGACCACTCAAAACAGAGCAAGGAATGCTAGTGCACTTGTCACTTCTAGATCATTATTATCACCATCAGTACCATCCTCCTCATCATGATTGTTTAAAATATTTTATTTATTTATTTGAGAGATAGAAAGCATGTGTGGGGTGGGGAAAGGGGCAGAGGGAGAGGGAGAAGTAGACTCCCTACTGAGCAGGGAGCCCAATATGGGGCTTGATTCCAGGACCCCGGGATCATGACCGGAGCTGAACGGAGCTGCTTAACTGACAGAGCCACCCAGGCGCTCCCATCATCATCATTGTTATTACTAATATTATTTTTAACACTCATGTAAAGACAAGTTAGATCTTGTGACCTGAGAAAATACTACTTGAACCTCACTGGCAACAGGAACTCAACCTAAGAACATGAAGATCCATATTCTCATCTCACCAGCATTTAATTTATAATGTTTTACTTTGGTCTGGGAAGATCCAGAAGGATCCTTAATGTATCAGAGTTTAGATTATTATACACAATGAGTGTACCCAAAACAAAGTATCCCCTCTCCAAGTTTTAGAGTGCCTGAAATTGCATTCTTAAAAAAATAGGTAATATATTTGTTTGTCTATAGAAAAAAAAGAAAGGAATGTGTCTTTAATTAACTGGAAATTATTCATCATTATAAAGTAACATTGAAAATGTTCTTCATTCTCTCTCTCTTTCAAGATTTTATTTATTTATTTGACAGAGAAAGAGAGATCACAAGTAGGCAGAGAGGCAGGCAGAGAGAGAGGCGGGAACAGGCTCCCCGCTGAGCAGAGAACCCAAAGCAGGTCTCCACTCCAGGACCCTGAGATCAGCAGAGGCTTAACCCACTGAGCCACCCAGGTGCCCCATTCTTTTTTAAATTCATATGTAAAACTTTACATTTGCAGTTTTCTTACTTGTCAAGTATGTTTAGGAAAAGGATATATGCAGACAGATTTCTGTTCATTTAAATTATGTATTTAACTGGTTCAAATGCATAATTTTTTGATATGGAAAGGCACTTTATAGTTAGTCTCAATTCCTGATTTCCTTTAGGGCTATTTGTGGTTTTACTTGTCTATAGTACAGTGAGGAAGCACACAGACAAATAATTTCCAATAGAGAAGTCTGCCAGAGAAAAGATATAATTGTTCATGCAATTAGTGTATTTAAAAAATAGCCATGATGAGTTGTAATGTAAATCCATAAATCCATAAATTTAACATGTCATAATTTAATATCATTCGTATGTAATAAAAATACAGTCTAAGAAATACAGTCTGGGTGGTCCATATAAGACTCCGTTTTGCCATCCAGCAATTTATAAGTGCTGATGGCTTTTATCTTTAGTGTGCTGAACTCCACGGTAAACCACTGAAGATCTGAGCAAATGCTTGGACTGAGATTTTGGCTAGATGTTAAGCTTCCTGAGGGAAGAGCCTGTGATTTTGTCTATTTTTGTCGCCTCAGAGCACAACCTGGTGCCTGTAACTTTGAGAAGAATGGACTGGTCAGCTGATTCATCCTGAAGGCTTCGTTTTGAAGAGTTTGTAAAAATCCATGAACCAGGGTCTATTGCTTCCTGCCCTTCCTCCTTCCCCTAGCGAGGAGGGCATTTCAGTTATCGATACACGGAAGCTGTAGCCATGATTGAGAACCAGGCTTGCATCCAGGAATAAAGAATTTATACCTTAAGGGATCACACGGTTCCCTTTGCGCTCAGGCAGTTGGTATGCCCCACCCCCCTTTTTTCTTTCTTTTTCTGTTTTAAAAGGTTTAATTGATTTTAGGGAGAGGGAGAGTGTGTACGAGAGAGGGGAAGAGCAGGCAGAGAGAGAGAATCCCAAGCGGACTCCACATTGAGCATGGAACCCAATGTGGGGTTTGATCTCACGACCATGAGATCATGACCTGAACTGAAACCAAGAGTGGTCTGCTTTACCAGCTGAGCCACCTGGTGCCCAGGGGTCTACCCTTTCCACTCACTGGAGTTCCCATGTGCACACCTACCCTTACACTCTCTACTAGTCACCCTACCCGTCATTTCTTTGAGATTGTACCGATCTCCTGAACTCCAACCCTTTCCACCTCCAGCTTCAATTACATTTCCTTTCCTTTTCTTTCTCCCTCCTGTCTCAAATCCACTTTCCAAAATCAACTGCTTTCTCTCTGGCCTGTCTACTCTCCATACATAGTCATCATGATCCTTTTAAGCTGTAAATCAGAGCACATCACTCCCTGTCAGTGACCTACTGTCACACTCAGAAGGTCACAGTAAGGATTGTTTATCTGGACATGAAAGAAGTGAAAAATTAGCCATACTGATATATAAGGAACACAAGTGCAAACACCCTGAGAAGAGCTTGTTTGGGCCTCAGGGTGTTGGCGCGAGGGTGGAGATTCGGGCATGCAAGATGAGGTCCAGAGGTAGCTCAGAGCCAGACCACTTGCTCAATGCCCCGACCTGGTGGGACCATTCCCTCTCCTCTTCCCTCCTCAGAGATCCCTGCAAATGGAGGCTTTCACTACTGTTTTCCTCTCAAACTAGATGGATATCTTGTGCTTTTTTCCTAGGGCAATTATCAATGGTATCCCGCTTTCATTTCCAAAAGCGTCTAAGTTTGGATGATGTTATGATTGTCCCCTCTTATGTGGAGCAAATACATTCCAAGCTCCCCAGAGGAGGGCTTGGAGATAAAGAGGGCTTGGAGATAAAGAGATTAATGACAATAACTACTAATAAAGTAGAACAATTATAACCACATGCTATACTAAATGCTGGGTGAATGTGGTCTCTCTCCACAAATAGCTTATTGTACTGTACTCTTCTTGTGAGGCTTTGAGATGACAAAATGCCTCCATGATGAGAGGAGGTGAGGGCAGTGGTGTTTGCATTGTCACTTAGTTTTCACTCACTACTGACCTCGGGTCAAACTCAGAAGGAGGACCATCTGCTTCTGAACCCCAGGTGCCATGGAAAGCAAAATGCTGCAAATGAGTGGGAATCACTACATATGATTATCTGTCAAACCTTCCTATGGAAATGCCACCAGCTTACAACATCTTTTCTGGTCCTCTTGACTGGCTGTGATCTATTCTTTTCTTTCCCATTTTCCTGATTATAGTCATTTAAGATGGTCTTCACTTCTTCCTTCCTGAGTTTTTGAAACATGAACACTGTACTTCACTAGATATTATCAGAGTACCTAGGACAGAACCTTGCACAGACATGAATATCCAAACCTAGGTGCTGAATGATAAATGACTGACTGACTGACCGACTAGAAGTCCAGTAGAAGGATGCATTACCAGCTTTAGGAGTTTGAGACCAGGCGTCTGGATCTCATTTCTTCATAAAAGCTATACAAAATGGTGACTTTTTCTCCCAAATCATGAAGTAAAGGAATTATTTAAGAGTTTAGAGACTACAGGAACAAAAGTCTCCATTTAACTAGTGAATTTAGAACAGTGTTTTCTAAGATAGGTTCTTCTAAGAACACAAGTTGGGCCTGATGTTAGCAGAGTGTTTATCATAAAAAGAATTATGGGGTCCATTAAGGGAACGTTATGTTAGAGCTTAACGAGGCTTTTAGTGTGTATTTTTTGGTTAATAAGGGATTCTCAGAATTTTTAATAAACAAACTTGCATGGCAGATCTATGAAAAGGGACCATAGTATTCACATTTTCCAAATGTAACTGATCATGAATGCTTCTTCTCAATCCTCCCACCCCCTTTTCTTATGGACCCTAAGGGAAATATTAATTTAGAAAGCAGTTTTACAATTACTGATAAGGATACATCCACTACTTTCATTTCCCAGGTTAATTCTAACCACAAGTTGTTACTACACCTCAAATTCTTGAGTCAATTTTCCCTGCAATCAGTTTCTTGATTGAGATTTCTTGGTAAGAATGACCAGTTGGCACTCTATTCATGCCTTTGATGCACAAGGACTCTAATACTGTCAGACTGAGCTCAGGCCCCTAGTCTGGACAGCTCAGCTTCCATCCTTTGCTTATTACCATTCTTGTTCAGAGCTTCATAAATTCATGCTGAATTCTTTTGCCTTCAACTTCTCTTGTTGCTCTCTTGTTGTACCCACCCTTCACAAGCTCCTATATTCAGCCCCCGAAACCCTGTTTCATCCAACCACACCCTGGTCAGTAGCCCTAAGTGGTTCTCTCTTTCCTGTGCAGTCATTTCCAACTTATTCACCTGGAAGTCTGAGTGCTGTCTGAAGAGCACCACAGAGTAATGATGTATTTAATTCCAATAAACAGATTAAGAAAAATGGTTGTAGGTGGAAAATTTTCTTTTGCACATAAAAATTATAGACACACATCTCTCTTAAAAACATGCTATCAATTTGCATTGCTCTGACATGTAGTGCTGTTGAATGTCTTTTCGTGTAGGTGTTGGCTATTTGTATATTTAAAGAAAATATTATGGAGAAAAATTTAAATCGAGAAAACCCCACCTAATTCATTCATTTTTTTCCTATGAATTAGCAAATCATCACCATTCCTTGATTTTTTTCTATATGATACTTATTCTAACTCATCATCTGAGACAGCTGTTTTAATACCACAGAGTCAACTCCAAACTCATAATCTGCTCCTGTCATATTCTCTTATTTTTTTTAATTTTAAAATTAATTTTTTAAAAAGATTTTAAAATTAAAATTCTTTTATTTTTTAAAAATTTAAACTTTTTTATAAAGATTTTATTTATTTATTTGACAGAGAGATCACAAGTAGGCAGAGAGGCAGGCAGAGAGAGAGAGGGGGAAGCAGGAGCCCTGCTGAGCAGAGAGCCCCATGCGGAGCTCGATCCCAGGACCCCGTGATCATGACCTGAGCCGAAGGTAGAGGCTTAACCCACTGAGCCACCCAGCTTTTTAGTTACCTAACATACTGTGTAATATCAGTGTCAGGTGTACAATATAGTGGCTCAACACTTCTGTACGTCACCTGGTGCTCATCAGGACAAGAGCCCTCCTTCATCCCCGTCACCTATGTCACCATCCCCTTGCCCACCCTCCCTCTGCTAACCATCAGTTTATTCTCTAGAGTGAAGAGTCTCTAGGTTTGCTCCTCTCTCTATGTTATTCCTTTTGCTCGTTTGTTTCATTTCTTAAATTCCACATATCAGTGAAATCATATGGTATTTGTCTTTCTCTGACTGACTTCTTTTGCTTAGCGTTATACTCTTTAGCCCCACCCATGTCATTGCAAATGGCCAGATTTCATCCTTTTTTGTGGCTAATTGTCCATGGTATATATACACCACCTCCTCTTTATCCATTCATCAGTTGATGGACACTTGCACTTATCTATAATTTGACTATTGTAGATAATGCTGTTATATACATCAGGGTGCACGTATCCCTTTGAATTAATAGTTTTGTATTCTTGGGCACCTGGGTGGCTCAGGGGGTTAAGCCTCTGACTTTGGCTCAGGTCATGATTCGGAGTCCTGGGATCAAGTCCTAGATCCGGCTTTCTGCTCAGCAGGGAGACTGCTTCCTCCTCCCTCTGCCTGCCTCTCTGCCTACTTGTGAACTCTGTCTGATAAATAAATAAAATCTTTAAAAAAAAGTTTGCATTCCCACCAACAGTGCAAAAGAGTTCCTTTTTCTCCACATCTTATCCAACACCTGTTGTTTCTTGTGTTATTGATTTTAGCCATTTTGACAGGTGTAAGGTAAAATCTTATCATCGCTTTGATTTGCATTTCCCTGTTGATCAGCATCTTTTCATGTATCTGTTGGCCATGTATGTCATCTTTGGAAAATGTTTGTTTCTTCAACCTATTTTTTAATTGGGTTATTCACATTTTGGGTATTGACTTTTATAAGTTCTTTATATATTTTGGACACTAACCCTTTATCAGATATGTCATTTGCAAATATCTTCTCCTACTCCATAGGTTGCCTTTTGTTGACTGTTTCCTTCACTTTGCAAGACCTTTTCATTTCGATGAAGCCCCAGTAGTCTATTTTTGCTTTTATTTCCCTTGCCTCAGGAGATGTATCTAGAGAGAAGTTGTTACAGCTGATGTCAGAAAAGTTGATGCCTGCATTATTTTCTAGGATTTAATGGTTTCTTATCTCATACTTAGGTCTTTAATCCATTTTGAATTTATTTTTGTGCATGGTGTAGTAAAGTGGTACAGTTTCATTTTTTTGGATGTTTCTTTCCGGTTTTGCCAACACAATTTGTTAAAGAGACTTTTTCCCATTGAATATTCTTTCCTGATTTGTCAAAGATTAATTGACTACATAGTTGTGGTTAATTTTGGGATTCTCCATTCTTTTCCATTGATCTATGTGTCTATTTTTGTGCAAGTACCATACTGTTTTGATTACTACAGCTTTGTAATATAACTTGAAACCTGGAATTGTGGTGCCTCCAGCTTTGCTTTCCTTTTTCAAGGTTGATTTGGCTATTTGGGGTCTTCTGTGGTTCTATATACATTTTAGGGTTGTGTTTTAGCTCAGTGAAAATTGCTGGTGGTATTGTGATAGGGACTGCATTAAATGTGAAGATCGCTTTGGGTAGTATAGACATTTTAACAATTATCCAAGCATGGAAAGTCTTTCCATTTTTTTGTGTCATTCTTAATTTCTTTTATCAGTGTTTTATAGTTTTCAGAGTATGTCTTTTGCCTCTTTGGTTAGGTTTATTCCTAGGTATCTTACTCCTTTTGGTGCATAAATGAGATTGATTCCTTAATCTCTCTTTCTATTGCTTCAGTATTGATGTAGAAATCCAAGATTTCTGTATGTTTATTTTGTATCCTGCCAAGGAAGGAAGGAAATAATAAAGATTAGAGCAGAAATAAAATGATATATAAACTACAGAAAAACACAATAGAACAGATCAATGAAACCAGGAGCTGGTTCATTGAAAAAATGAATATTATTAATAAACCTCTAGCCAGACTTATCAAAAAGAAAAGAGAAAGAACCAAACAAGTAAAATCACAAATGAGATAGGAGAAATAACCACCAACACCACAGAAATACAAACAATTATGAGAGAATATTATGAAAAATCATATGCCATAAAGTTGGACAGCCTATAAGAAATGGATAAACTCCTAGAAACATATAAACTACCAAAACTGAAACAGAAAGAAATAGAAAACTTGAATAGACTGATAACCAGAAAGGAAATTAAATCAGTAACCAAAAAATTCCTAACAAACAAAATCCAGGACTAGATGACTTCACAGGTGAATTCTACCAAACATGTAAAGAAGAGTTAATACCTATTCATCTTCAGCTATTCCAAAAAATAGAAAAATGACGAAAATTTTCAACTTCATTCCATGAGGCTAGCATTATCCTGATTCCAAAACCGATTACAGACTCCACTAAAAAAGAGTATAGGGATTTATTTTTAATGAATACAGTTGTAAAAATTCTCAATAAAATACTAGCAAACTGAATCCAGCCATATATCAAAGAAAGAATCATTCACAATCAAGTGGGATTTATTCTTGAGTTGCAAGGCTGGTTCAATATTGGCAAATCAATAAATGTGATACATACATTAATAAAAAAGGGGATAAGAATCATATGATCGTTTCAATAGATGCAGAAAAAGCATTTGACAAAGTAAAACATCCATTCTTGATTTTTTTTTTTTTTAAATCTCAACAGAATAGTTTTAGAGGGCACATACCTCAACATAATAAAGGCCGTCTATGAAAAACTCACAGCTAGCATCATCCTCAATGGGGAAAAACTGAGAGCTTTTCCCCAGGTCAGGAACATGACAGGAGTGTACACTCTCTCCACTGTTTTACATACTACTGGAAGTCCTATCTTCAGCAATCAGACAATGAAAAGAAATAAAAGCATCCAAATCAGCAAAGAAGAAGTAAAACTTTCACTGTTTGTGCATGACAGGATATTGTATATAGAAAACCCCCAAATTCTACCAAAAACCTATTAGAGCTGATGAACGAATTTCACTATATTCTTCTAAAACATAACCTTCCACAACTCTGCTTTCCCATCCCCGTACCTTCGCCACTCAGAGTGCGGTCATGGACCAGCAACCCAACACCACGTAAGAACTTGTTAGGAATACTGATTCTTACTGAAGCTGAATCTGTTCTTGAGTAAGTTCCCCTCCCAAGCACACTATGTTTGAGGAGGGAGGCGAGAGGGCAGCCACTAAAAATCTGTTTTCTCATTTGTAAAGAATAATCTCTGTCTCAGGACGGCTGTGGAAATTAAATAAAGCAGTGTATTTTGGTGACTGTGAAGCATGCTGTTAATTTAAGTTATATGATTCTGGTTAAGTTACATGATGTCTCTGCTCACCCATGCCCCTTTCTGCCTCTCACCTCTCCCTCTGCCTGGAATGCCTTCCCTCTGAGCATCTAAACTATCCCTGCCATGGCTGGATTGTGTGCCACCAAAATTCATGTGTTAAAGTCCTCACTCTCATATCTTCGGAGAGGACTATTTGGAGATAGGGTCTGTAAAGAGGTGATTAGTTAAAATAAAGTAATTGGGATGGGCTGGGGCTAGAAGACAGTGGGTGTTCTTACAAAAAGAGGACGTCAGGACACAGACACAGACAGAGGGAAGACCATGTCAGGTCACAGGGAGAACGTGGCCACCTATGGGAGAGGGAGAGAGGCGTCAGAAGAAACCAACCTCACCTGTTGACATTTTGATCTTGGACTCCCAGCCTCCAGAATAGGGAGGAATTAAATGTCTGTTATTTAAGCCTCTTAGTCTATGGTGTTTGTTAGAGCAGCCCTAGCAGACTAATACTCTGCCTTGGTTTCAAGAAGCCTCAAATGCAGTCTCTTCCAGCACCCTGATTCCAACATTCCCCACGACCGCAATCTACACAATTACTTTGGGTGGGGTTTTAATTAACCTGACACACATACAACAAGTCTTACATCTTCAAGTATATATTACGGTTCTGGAGATACACTGTCCATTTTACTTGTCTGTGAATAACAGTTAATCAATATATACCTTGTTGATTGATGGGTTGAAAGAAAAATCCCAGGCCAGTGTGCTAGGCGACCCAGGGGTAATTCTTCTGTTTCTAGGTAAGCAAAGCAGGTTTTGCTTTAAGTCCTCATTAAGCATACATTAGGGCTAGCCTCATGACTTAATAGAAGTGTCTGAAAATTCAGTTTGGGAGCAACCCAAACTGTGGGAACATGTGGATCTTAACGGCTTGCCTTCAAATGAAAAATTCTAACTTTTTATTTTATTATACCTCCCAGGCCTACTCAACTCCGCAACAATGTGGGATAAGCAGGGATGTCACCATTTTTATTTGGAAGGTAAAAAAGCTGAGGGTCAGAAAGGTCAAGAGGCTTAGCCAAGGCCCCTAACTAGTTAGTAGCCAGAATAGCAAATGGAAGTTTTTTTGGTGATTTGACAACAAACAGGTCCTGTGATGAAATTCTTAATGAGGGGTCTTCATAGCAGGAAAAAAAAAAAGGGCTCTCACCCCCTTCCCCATCTCATCCTTCCCCCCAAAACAAAAACAAACAAACAAAAAAATAGAGCTTGCATGCAAATAAGCCAGAAACTACATTTTTCAACTCTCTGCCACAACTTCTTAAATTTAAAACCAAAATTGAAAGCAATCTCCATAGAATTTCTCTGGAGAGAAATGACCTACTTCAGCTTAAATTCCTCTCTGTATTTGCTCTGAGCCTTGGGAATTACCTTGTCCATGTATTTCCATTCAGAATGAATGCTCTAATATATTTCTTTAATCATCTGTTGCATCAGAGAATATTGTTTCATGCATATTAAAGACTTGAGCATGTAATAGACCAGTGTTCTGACTAATAAAAACCCTCAAAGCATGTCACTACTCTTATTGCTTTTTTTGGCTTCAGGATAGATGTGCTTTATTTGGCAAGTAGTAATAATAATAATAATAATAATAATAATACAAATAATATTGATGATAATAGCACTTATATTAAACAAAAAGAATTATTTTATTTTAAAAGAGTGCCATGGCATTGTACAGATCATTATTCTTTTGAAGGGGTTGGCCCTCTCCCCTCCTTCCCGAGTGTTTCATTCCCCATTCAGGCAAATTAGTCAATGGATACCAGGAAACTTCTCTGTGCCTAGCATCAGGCTGTGCAGAAGTAATACAGACCCAACCGTTACTGAAAACCTCTTCTAGTCTGCTTTGGGTCTGTAAGCCTTTCACAAAACAACTACAAGCACAAAACAGACGCTCTAAGAATAAAGAGAGAGGAGAAGGTCTTCATAGGGGAATGAGGCTTAAGTGGGATTTGGGTAGAAGAGAAAGTTGGGATGGATGGACCGAAGGAAGGAGGGGTTTCCAGGCAAAGGGAAGAATACGAGCAAAGGTATGATACTGGGTCTTCATTCAATAAACAATCACTCTTTCACTCATTTTTCTAGCTGGGAGGGCTACAAAGACAAAAGACATGGTTTGTGCTCTGGAATGAAAAGTAGAACAGATCCGGGCAGCTCGTTGAGTACAGAGTGATGAGTGTCTTGCAAGAACAGAGCATGGCATGCTCCCTGACCTCAGAGGAGGGCAACATGACGTGACTCGGGGAGAAACATGAGTATGAAGAATCTTTTCCCAGAGTTATTCATGCCTAAGAGGAATCTTAAGTCAGGAAGCAATTAGGCAGAAGAAGAGGATCCTGGGCAGAGAGAATCGGTTTGGTGAGGTCAAGTGAGAGAGGGAGAAGAGAGAGTTTATTGTGTTACAGTTTGGAGGGAGCGAGGTGTATGTGCGAGGCACGGTGTGGGATGAGGCTGCAGACACAGGCAGGGGCCAGGCTGAGGAGAACCTGGTAAATCACACCAACGAATTCTGACAGGACCCTGGAAGTAGTGGGGACAAATACCATATTCATAAAAGAGCAAGAAGGAGGAAGGCCTGGTTGGCGCACAGGTTTCTGTGAGGTTTAAGAAAAAAATAAAAAAAGAGAGAGACGCCCCGCAACCCCACCCCACACACATACATACACAAGACAGAGTGTGAACAGGAAAGGTAATGGAGGATTTTCTTTGTCTTTCACAGAAGTCTGGATTTGAGCTGGGACATGATGGGGTCACTGGAACAATATTCTCATTCTAGCATTCCTGGAGACTCAACTTGACATGAACTTCATGCACATGATAATATGTAGTCAAAATAATCAAACCAGACTGTGTGAACAGGGGCAATCACAATCATGCTCTCTGATTTTGCTAACATTATTTAACAATGACAAGTGGAGAATTAATGTTATGTCCTTAATGAGTTCAACTAATGCTGATCTTTCTCAAGTTATATTATGTCCCAATTTCTGATGCATTTAAATTCCTTGTATAAAATAACAAACAGGTGCTAAAGTGAATCTGAGCATCAAAACTGGAGCCTTTTTTTAGTATTTTAATCACAACATATGGACTCAAATATCTTCAGAAGTTGATCTACTAGCACTGAATCTACTATCTACTATCTACGATCTACTATCTACTATCACTGAATTAGAACTGTGAAGTCAGTGGACATCATCATCTTTCCTTGATCTCCACCAGTCAGGAGCATTTGGGATGGCTTTTAATGATACGGTAATGGAAAATGGAAACGTACAAGAGGAACTAAGAGTGGAGTATTTCAGTGTAATCCTTTAGCATGGCTCTGCAAATAAATTCACACAGTCTTGTTATTCAGTTTACCAGCTTGCAAAATGCCCTTAAAGTTTTCCCACACAAATGCCCCAGGGATGAATGATACAACTAATGGCAACTTTCTGTATGCCTTCAGGATTTATTGCTTCAAATGGAATGTACTGTCACTTGGAGACTTTTATCTTCTAGGAGTCAGGATATAAATATTGTCTCTATGGACCCTCCTCCAGCTTGGGAGTGGGGTCTGGATGGAATGAAAGATGAGACAGGTAGTATCTCTTTAATCTAACAGGCTCATACAACAGACGACAAAGCTTATTTTGGGGGAAACTTAAGGGATCGAGATAAAATGAAAATTAATCTAAACTGCTTAGAATTTTTATATGATGGAAGATTAGAATTTTTACAAAACATGTAATTCTATTTTATGAAAAGTAGATTATGGGTCATGATATTGGATGTAATCCC
The DNA here is from genome assembly GCF_964662115.1 of Mustela nivalis. Lineage (NCBI taxonomy): Eukaryota > Metazoa > Chordata > Mammalia > Carnivora > Mustelidae > Mustela > Mustela nivalis. The sequence goes on from NC_139024.1 coordinate 140,116,876, forward strand.
CAAAGAAACTATTGAAAAAATAATACAAGAAGTGATCCAATGGAAAAGTCTTAGTAAACAGTACAATCTGAAATAAATACAACATTTTAAAAATGCAAAACATGCTCAAATTGTTCTAGCTTATGTAAAAAACAATCTGGCAAAAAATTTCACAGTAGAAAGAAGCACACACAGATAGATTACCTTCTTACAACGTTTAAAAGTGCTGACATTGGAAAATGAAAATAAGCTTTTAAAAATCTACATAATAGTAAGTTCTGGATATATGCTTATGTTATTTTTTGTTATGTTATCTTTTCTTGCATAGGAGTTCAGAAAACACTTTGCAATTCTCAACACAGCCCACTGCCTGCTCATTGCATCAGTCTCCTCAAGCTGTCATAAAAAAACACAGCAGGCTGGGGGCTTAATCAACAGGCATTTATTTTCTCACAGTTCTGGAGGCTGCCATGTTTGTTTCCAGGTGAGTCCTCTCTTCTTGGCTTGCAGATGGCCACCTTCCTGCTTGTCCTCACATAGCCTTTTCTCTCCTCGTGTGTGGAAAGAGAGAGAACTCTGAAGTTCCTAAGGGCCCCACCCTTATGACCTTATTTAACTTTAATTACTTTCTTATAGGTCCTATTTCCAAAGAGTCACCCTGGGGTTAAGCCTTCAACATAAGTGCTTGTCAGGGGCACAGATCAGTCCATAACACTCATCAGTATGAACTCTGAGAACTAAACCACAAATGAAATTATTAAAAACTCTGACAATAGTTTCTTCTATTCTCTTATGTATTTATATATAAATATTTTTGATTAAATAAGTCTTTATGTCAGGTGTCATGCGTAAGTAAACTCTAGATGCATTTATAAGAATATCAGCAACACTGGGGCACCTGGGTAGCTCAGTTGGTTAAGTGTCTGACTCTTGATCTCAGCTCAGGTCTTGATCTCAGGGTTGTGAGTTCAAGCCTCATACTGGGCTCCACTCTGGATGTAGAGCTTACTTAAAACAAACAAACAAACCAAAACAAAAAAAAAACAAAATAAAACAAAAAGAATATCAGCAACATTGACATAATTCTTTGAAGATTAAAGTAGCATTCTACTAAAAGCAGTGGATACAAAGTCTAGGCTTGGACACTCAGATGGTGGGAAGAGAGGCTTAATAAAGGAGATGGATATAGCTAGATAGATGTGGGAATCAACAATAGGGTATGGGCATAAGGAACCTTGTTCAGGATCATTTCTTTAGGGAGAATAACAGGCTTGGTTTTTAAAGCTTACCACTGTTATTTTTCTCTTACCCAGAGCTTTTAAGTGGACAAACATGGCTGGCTTCACAGAAGGTAGCCTCTGTTCTGCAGCCTCAATTTCCTCTTCTCTAAAGCAAAGCGTATGTCGTGACAAAACTCTATTCTACTTCTAATAGTCTGGCTTGGATTCCCCCAAGACTTCCTTCTGGAGAATGTATATAATCTGGTTCTAATGTTTCCAGAATACTTGATAATTCACATAGAGAAATCTTCCTTTCCCTTTCAGGTGTAAGCAGCTCTGAAATGCCAAGCTTTGTGGCCAATTTGATTAAATTCTAAAGGTATAATCTGGAAACCACTGTAATCTGAGAATTAGGGAGGAAGAAGAAAAAAAAATAGTATAAAATGCATGTGAATGGCCTTATTTCCATGGCCCTGTTACATAGTTAGCTCATTTATGTAGAAGTAATTTAGTTTTAATTACCCCAATTCTGTTTCTGTAATGCTCATATTTAAAAGGATAGATTAAATTTAAGCTTTAAGTGTTGAGAATAGAATTCCTTCTTTTTTTTTTTTTACAAACATTAGAGTTTTATTTAGTTTTATTAAATAAAACATTAGTTTTACTTAATAAAACATTAGTTTTATTTAGCAGATGCTATTTTTAGTTTATTAGACAATTCAAAATACCTACACTTACATGGGACATATCATGTCATCACCACAAAATGACACGGTAGAAACACTTCATATCACTATAATGTCATCATTCGTACTTTTTGTGATTCCTCAAAGACACCCATATGTGGCCAATGTTAATAAAATGACATACCTTACTTGATCTTTTTCTCAGAGGATCATTTATCATAGCCCCCATCAGTCAGTATGAAGAGGTGGTCACATAATTTAGGTCAATCCCATAACCTGGCCTGAGAGTTTTTTAATTAGTTAGATATTGATGTTACTTCTGGGTCATGTAGATATAGAAGTTAGAATCTTCTTTAGGGATATTCTTGACTAAGAGGACATAGAGGAGCATCTGGTTAGCTCAGTCGGTTAAACAACTGACTCTTGATTTTGTCTTGGGTCATGATCTCAGGGTCGTGGGATTGACTCCTCGGTCAGGCTAGGCATGGATCTTGCTTAAGATTCTCTCTCTGCCTCTCTCCCCTCCCTGTGTGTGTGTGGGGGGGGGGTGGGGAGCAAAGAGAGAAAGCCAACCTTCTGGAAGAAAGCAAGAGAAAAGCAAGAAATGGTCGGTGAAGAGAAGGGACAGAGGAAATGCCAGGATCCTGGTGGCTTTCTTTGTCTTTCTTCCAGTCCCTTTAGACGGAGGCCAGTTTGAAATCCTTGCTCTTAGATGGTCCAGCGTCTGGACGCCCAGAGTCTGAACAAATACAACTTTGTAGCACTTGCACTCAATAATTCTTTCATCACCATACTTGATTTCAGCAAACCACTCTAGAATTTAAAAAATTTGTATTTTTTTTCAGCCAACGTCCCCTTATTTGCTTTCTCCCCCAAAGAAATCATATATAATTTGCTCAAGTAGTGAGCAATATTGTGCTAATCTGGCCAAGCATGGCTGTAGACTGGAACTTAATGAGTTGAGTGAATCATTTTATGACTGAAATTTAATGTGCCAGTTAGTAATCTGGCACAATCTCCAACAAATATGTGCCCTTGGTTAAAAAGGAACAGTCAGGTTTCTGAAAGGAGTTATCACAGCAAATCCATCACCAGAAATCCAGCTAAAAATGCCCACTCAATGTAGGTTAGTACTGTCAATATGGGAAATGAACTGTTACTTGTCATATTTGCTTGTTGATTAATTTATATCCACAAACACTTAAGACTAACTCCCAAACCTCACCGAGATCAGAAATGCCAGGAAAACTTCAACATAAATTCCTAGGGCTCTCTCAGAACAATAGTATAACAACCTCTGAGAGATGAGGTTCCTAGAATCTGTATTTTTATAGTTTCATAGGTAATTTTCTGTTTATCCAGCTTTGAGTCCACTGTCCTAGAATACATACAATGACCAGAGGAAATATTGTAATTAAAAATAAAATTCTAAC